>NW_026000016.1:25388346-25488165 GCF_001458135.2 Marmota marmota marmota | reverse complement strand
AACAAGGGAGAGAATTGAACAACAGCAGATGAGGTAGAGAGGGAAGATGGGAGGGGAGGGGAGGGTGGATAGTAGGGGATAGGAAAAGTAGCAGAATACAACAGTCACTAATATGCCATTAGGTAAAAATTTGGGGTAAATTTGGGTAAAATTCTGCAATTTGTATTTGGGGTAAAAATGGGAGTTCATAACCCAACTGAGTCAAATGTATGAAAGATGATATATCATGAGCTTTGTAATGTTTTGAACAACCAATAAAAAAATAAATAAATAAAAAATTAAAATGTACAAATTGTTAGTACAGTTTGCTGAACTTTCACAAAGTGAATACACCTGTATAACTAGTATCAGATCTAGGAAAGATATGATCAGCCTCCTGGGAGTGTCCTTCCCCCCACCCTATCCAATTCACTCTTCTAAAAGATAGCAAACGTTGCTAACTTCTGACACCAAGTATTAGTTTTGAATGTTAAGAATGACTTTTCTCTGCCATGGTGTCTTCTGATTATGATAAATACTTACTGCTAGTAATATCAAATTTCTTAATATCTTCCTTTATAATCAGTGCTTTTAATGTCATATTTAAGAAAACTTACCCCACTCCAAAATCATAAAGGTATTATCTTGAAAGCATTTTATTGTTTTGCCATTCACACTTAATTCTATATGTCACACAGAATTATTGTCTATGGTGTATAATAGGAGCTTTAATTTCATTCAATTTCACATAAATACTCAATTGTCTCAGCACTACTCATTAAAAAGACTGACATTTTCCACCACTGATCTGCAGTCCCACCTCAATCATAAATCATGTGGCAATCACTTTCTGAGTTTTCTATTCTGTCTTACCGGACTATTTATCCTCTTACCACTAATACAGTATCTTAATTCTATAGCTGTATAAAAGGTCCAGGAACTACAATAAAAATTCAGATGAGTTTCAGAAAGAGTCTATCTTTATAAACTGCTTCTTCTAATTTATGAACTAGTATATATCTTTACATTTTAAAAATCATAACATTTATTTAATAGAACTTTATTTGACCTAAAAGCCTTCAGAAATAAAGACCTACAGATCCAGGGAAAACTCCTGTTTTTATGTTTATGTTCCATGAAGAATGGATGGCCATTTAGAAATGACTGGAAAAGGGGGTGTGAGCTAATGGTAAAAGGCTGCCAGGGTCCCAGCAAGCCCTGTCTTGTCAGATTCTTCTTGGCCTCTCTGTATAGCCTTCTTTCCTTCTGGACCTAAGGCAGGTCCTGTCTGGAATGAGGGTTTTAAGGGAGTGGGGAAGGGAGGGTAGGGGGACAGGAAGGGAATAGCAGGGAGGGAAGGAAAGAAAGAGAGAGAGAGAGAGAGAGAGAGAGAGAGAGAGAGAGAGCGCTTTCTAGGTTTTATGACTGGCTTTGGGAGAGAAGGGTGAACGGACAGGAGGGCAGGAGGAGGGCAGAGGCTTTGCTGCTGAGGTTGCTTTTGGGATTCCAAACTCCTTCAGTTAGAAGTTCTCAGCAGGCCAAAACCCCACCCTTTGGGCTATCATATTCTGATCTGACCCTGCCCACCTTCCCCCTCTCCCTCCCTCCTCCTCCCTTTCTCCTTTTAAGAAGGGAATGTATAGATCTTTCCATCTTCTAAGATCTTCTTTGATTTCTCTCGTTAGGGTTCTGTAGTTTTCATTGTATAGATCTTTGACTTCTTTCGTTGATTCTCAAGTTATCTTATTTTTTTTTTTTTTGAGGTTATTGTGAATGGAGTAGTTCTCCTCATTTCCTTCTCAGAGGCTTTGTCACTGATATACAGAAATGCCTTTGATTTATGGGTGTTGATTTATATCCTGCTCCTTTGCTGAATTCATTTACTATTTCTGGAAAGATCTACCTTGCTCTTGGATAGGCAGAATTAATATTATCAAAATGACCATACTACCAAAAGCACTATATAGATTTAATGCAATTCCAATCAAAATCTCAATGGCATTCCTCATAGAAATAGAAAAAGCAATCATGAAATTCATCTGGAAAAATAAGAGACCAAAAATAGCTAAAGAAATCCTTAGCAGGAAGAGTGAAGCAGGGAGTATCGCTATATGAGACCTTAAACTATACTACAGAGCAATAGTAACAAAACCAGCACGGTATTGGCACTAAAACAGACTGGTAGACCAATGGTACAGAATAGAGGACACAGAGACTAACCCACAAAATTACAACCATCTTATTTTAGACAAAGGTGCCAAAAACATGCACTGGAGAAAAGATAGCATTTTCAACAAATGGTGCTGGGAAAACTGGAAATCCATATGCAACAAAATGAAACTCATAACTCTCACCATGCACAAAACTTAACTCAAAATGGATCAAGGACCTAGGAATTAAGCCAGAGACTCTGCGTCTAACAGAAGAAAAAAGTAGGCCCTAATCTTCATCATGTGGGTTAGGCCCCAACTTCCTTAATAAGAGTCCTATGGCACAAGAATTAAAACCAGGAATCAATAAATGGGATGGATTCAAACTAAAAAGTTTTTTCTCAGCAAAAGAAACAATCCATGAGGTGAACAGAGAGCCTACATCCTGGGAGAAAATCTTTACCCCTCACACATCAGATAGAGCACTAGTCTCTAGGGTATATAAAGAACTCAAAAAGCTAAGCACTGAAAAAACAAGTAACCCAATCAAAAAATGGGCCAAGGACTTGAACAAACACATCTCAGAAGAGGATATACAATCAATCAACAAATATATGAAAAAATTTTCAACATCTCTAGCAATCAGAGAAATGCAAATCAAAACTAAGATACAACTCCAGTCAGAATGGCAGCTATTATGAAGACAAACAACAATAAGTGTTGGAGAGGATGTAGGGAAAAAGGCACACTCATACATTGCTGGTGGTACTGCAAATTGGTGCAGCCAATCTGGAAAGCAGTATGGAGATTCTTTGGAAATCTGGGAATGGAACCACCATTTGACCGAGCGATTCCTCTCCTTGGACTATACCCAAAGGACTTAAAAACAACATACTACAGGGACACAGCTACATCAATGTTTATAGCAGCACAATTCACAATAGCTAAACTGTGGAGCCAACCTACATGCCCTTCAGTGGATGAATGGATTTGAAAAAATGTGGCATATATACAATATGAACTTTTTAAAAAGAGAATAAAATCATGGCATTTGCAGGTAAATGGATGGCGTTGGAGAAGATAATGCTAAGTGAAGTTAACCAATCCCCCCAAAACAAATGCCAAATGTTTTCTCTGATATAAGGAGGCTGACTCATAATAGGGTAGGTAGGAGGAACATGGGATGAATAGATGGATTCTAGATAGGGAAGAGGGGAGTGAGGGAAAGGGAGGAGGCAGGGGATTAGCCTCCTAATGAATGTGGAATGAATGTGATGGACATCATTATCCAAAGTACATGTCTGAAGACACAAATTGGGTGTCAACCTACTTTATATACAAACAGAGATATGAAAAATTGTGGTATATATGTGTAATAAGAATTGTAATGCAAAAAAAAAACAAGTACATGTATAACGTGAATTGGCGTGAACATACTTTATACAAAGGTATAAAAAATTGTGCTCTATATGTGTAATAAGAATTGTAATACACTCCATTGTCATGTATTTAAAAAATAAAATCAATAAAAGAAAAAGAAGGAAATGGGGAGTGGGTAGGGAAAAACTGTGGAATGAACCCAAACTAACTTTCCAATGCTCATATATGAATACACTATAATGAAACCCATCATTCAATATCTATAAGATAACTAATTTTAAAAAATGTAAATAAATAGATCAGTAAAGTGGATGAAAGGGAACAGTGGGAGGGAGGATGGGGAGGGTGAAGGGACTGAATTGGAGCAAATTATATTCCATGCATTTATAATTACTACAAATGAATCTAATGTCTAATGTTCACTATTATGAACAAATGAAAAAAAGAATAATGACTTCACTGTTTTTATAAAATGCATTCTCATAAACAATTCAATCGCGAGAAATGAAAAAAATAAAAGAGAATGTACAATTCAACATCTCACCAACCATAACAATTATTAAGTCACTCTTCCATCTTTTTCCCTAATTTCAAGATTGCTCCAGTTTCCTTTTCCTTTTGATATTCTTTTATTTCTTTCAACAAAGGTTTATTTTCTACATAAAATTCTTATATTTCTTTTGTTGAATTTATAATAACGTCCTTGATGTTATTTAATACTACTATAAATATTATAATAGTTCATTTTCTAAGCAACTATTACTAGTTTGAGATAGAATTGATTTGTCTGTACAGATTTTATATCCAGGAACCGCATTATCTTATTAATGAGTTATGAATAGGGTTTTTTTTGCATATTCTCTATATATTCATAAATATGCAAATAAAGAACATCCCCCCTTTTATATTTCATTTTTCTTGTCCTAGTGCAGTAGCTAGGGCTTCCAAAACAAGGCTGATGAAAAGAAGTAATAGACACTCTTGTTTTGTTCAAATTCACCATTAAACGATTTTGGGCTGTAAATGTCATGTAGCCATGTTTTATCAAGTTAAGGATGTTTTTCTGTTCTTTGCCAAGAATTGTTTAAAATCAAGGCTGTATTTCAAACTTAACTGAAAACTTTTTCTGCATTATTGACAACATTATGAAATCTTTCCCCTTAATCTGCTAATGTGAACTACCTTGATAAATTCTGCTAACAATATATTTTGAAAAATCACTCATTAGTTCATGGAGATTTTCTGAATTATTTTCTACAGCATCCTATGTATCATAGTTTATTCAGTCAATCTTCATATGGCAGTTACATTATTTCTAACTTTTTATCATTATAAAAAACACCTCAACAGAGAATCTTGTGTATATGCAAGTGTTTCCCCCTCTTTTTCCTGTATTTTGGGGGTGCATCTTCAGAGTAAATTCTCAGGAATGGGATTGCTAAGGAAAAAATATGTACTTATATGTTGTTAGAGAATGCTCAGTTCCCCTCCAAAGGAACTGTACCATTTTTCTATTCCCACCAGTGATTAATAAGTACCTATTTCCCCTAAGACTCACCAACAGTAGCTTTAATTTATGTTTTTTATTAAAAATAAAGTTGAGTATCTTTTTATATGTTTAACGGGTATTTTTAAATGTGTGTGTGTGTGTGTGTGTGTGCACACTCGCGCGCTCGCTCATGTTGTCTGTTCCTCTCATGTATTCTGCTTTGGTTATTACAATTAAAATTTTTCTTTATATATTAAGAATGTTGGGTTGGGATGTAGCTCAGTGGCAAAGTGTCTGCCTTGCATTTGCAAAATCCTGGATTCGACCCCCAGTTCTAAAAAAGACAAAAAAAGAACCCCCGCCAAAAAACCCCCAAGAATGTTATCTCTTTTATGTCTTACCTCTTTACTACCTTTTTTTGACAGTCAAAAGATGATTGCTTTACAACTTTCAAAGTCTTTTTGATGTTAAGATTATTTTTTTTCCAAGTTGATATTAAACTTGTTGTTACTTTGGGGTGAGTCAATTTTATAACCTGTCATCATCTAGATCTTTCAGTTGAAATGGTAGGGCTGATGCTACATTCCTTACCAACAATCTTTTTGCCTGAGACTACACAGTAAGGTTTAATGTAATCATTATACTTCGAATAATTTAATATGGAGGCGGTGATTTCAAGTCTGAATTTCTTGTTTAATTCAAGGTAGAATGTCAAACATTGTGCTCCATGATGAAGGAAGCTGACTGTAATTAAGATCATAGATTACATAGAAAGGTGCCTATTTAAGGTGTTTCAGAATGGTCTATGATGTGCTCTCTCTCTGCATGGTCAACTCCTACATACTCAGTGAGTCCTAAATCTGGCTAGATTTATTGAACTCCCTCAGTCCTTCTTTTTGCCAACCTATGACATTGGTGCACATCTCTAATCATAATCATGTGCTTTTGGCTCTGTCTTGCTGACTACACAATAAGCATCCTGAAAGGTGTGGGAACTGTTCCTTTTGTAGTATGCACAACGAATAAACAGATCTTTGTTGAAGAAATATTTTATTGAATGAATGACTGAATTTCCAGTTCTAGAGGTTATCATGCTCTAGTAAACAAATGGCTAGAGAATCTATATCAATGAGTGAAGAAATAATAAACATAAATGAAGATCAAATACTAAAATAATACCATACCATCTATAGCTCCCAGGTTAGATGGAAAAGGGTGCATGTTTTTGCATCAAAGATAAAACCATGATAGTTGTAAATTGAGCCAATGCATTAAAAGGAAGATTTCTAAGTGAAGGATTAACATATCCAATTACATAGTGTAATATGAGAACAAGTCAACTACATTCATAAAATTCGAAGACTAACAAGGATAAGAAAGAAATCACTACACACAATCCAGTGTAAACTGTGCTATTACAGCTAGATCATCTGCTCTCAGATCTAGAGCAAAGATCAGAAGAAATGTTCTTCCACATGGAATTGCTATGTAAATAAGAAATAGCTAACACTTGTGAGTATTTGTGATGTGCCACATACTATCCTAATCCTCTCATCTAATCCTCACAACAATAGTTTAGTTCTATTTTTCAGAGGTGAAAAGTGAGGCATAGAAAAACAAATTATCCATAATCACACAGCAGTTTGGCTACAGAGTCCATGCTTTTAACCATCATGTCCCATTTAAACATCTTTATTTTAATTGTCCCTAAAGCCTTAAAAGGAACTGCAGGAGAACCTCCCCATCTCAAGCTTCTGCAAAGTTCCTTTTGCCATGTAACATAACAGTCACAGGTTCCCAGGATTAGAATATAGACATTTTTGTGAGGCCACTATTTATGCCTCATACTTTTAAATATGGAAAACTCTAAATGGCTACAGCTGTCCAAACCAAGTTTTCAATAACATCCCAGGGATGTTATTGAGCTGTCACTAAGAACTCCAAGTAAGGGAGTGATTAAAAAAGAGTAACATTTGAACTTTGTACACTGGGCAATGCACATTCACAGGAATGGACAGAGACTGAGTAGCCCAGATAGCAATATGATAGGTCTTTAACACTCATATAGCAGTGAGCAGCAGGACTGTGTTCATTTGGTTAATTCCACTTTTAGTTTTTACTGCAAGACAAAGGAAGCCATTGGTAGTTGGTGAGCCCCAAGTTGTACTGAACACAGAAAGCACGTCTTTTTCTGACTTATCTGCCCCAACCACCTCTTATGCACCAACCAGAGCAAGCATGCTCTCACTGGTGTCAAAAAGAGTTGGAAGGAATTACTCGATTCAGTGTGATTTTCTGCGAGAGGAAGATTCTAAGCCTAAACCTAAAGACAACTCTGATAAAGTAATGACAATGAATTAGAAGGTTTGGAACCATTTCACCACACTACTGTAATAGGGGACACCAAAAAGTCCATCTTGTTGATGGAAACTGTTTATTAACAGGTGGTACTTGGGTAAAAACTCAAGTTGCTCTATTTCATTGTGCTTCATCTGTGGAAAACAATTTATGAAGGTAGCTATGGATCCCCCAAATGGCTGTTTGTTAAACACAGACAAGTTCGCTCAAGAATGTTTTAAAAACTGTGTAAAAGCGTCTGACCTAGCCAAGACTGTTACAGCCACTGCCACTGTGGAGAGGAAAGGGAATTGTGCAAGTAAGGCCTCTGCCTCTGCTGGGCACCCCACAGCACTGACACAGACCAAGCAATGAAGCACCACTCTACCTGCAACAGTACAGAAAAACAATGGGAGAGCATCTGAAGCCCCCCACCCCCTGCCCACAACTTCTTTGTTCCAAGAGGATGCTGAGAAAAATGAAGGTCTGAGTATCAAAAGTAGGATGGCCTCACATTCAATAGTCTCTGTGTAGCCATAGAGATCATGGAGAATCAGACAATGAAAGGACCACCAGCCTGAGGATGAGTCTGGAGTGACATGGATATGAAGGTCAGTGGGATCCTTAAGACCCTGTCCTCACATGCAGAAGAAGAAGTCATTTTTTTCTTTCAACTTTTTATTTTTGCTTTTTAAAAATTGCTATTGTTTACATCTCATATCATACCATAAGGACAATTTCTAGTCCAAAATTGGAAATGGCATGACAGTCTTTGTTCCAAAACACTACATTATTGTCTAGGTCAGAACATTAAAAGAGGAAAATTACCAAAGATTATATTTTTTTAAAACACTGATTTGAATTTGCTTATTGAATAATTTCATTTGCTTGGCTTTTTACATGATATTGTACAAATGTTTGTCACAGGCATTTACTTCAATAAGAGGTGAGTCAGTCTTCATTTTGCCTTGGTGCTTGGTGAATTACATGTCATGAATAAGGAGTACAAAATTTTTTGTCCATATTTTTAGGACAGAGATGTACCTGATATCTAAAATGTAAACTAAGCATTATCATATGTATGTGATTATATATGTCTTCTTTGTTTTAGATTTATCATACTTGTAATTAAATTCAGATGTCTGATACTACCAATTCAAAGTCTGTCACACACTTTTTTTAAAGTGCACATTTCTTTGTAAATGCAATAAAATATATATATAAAATAATATTTTCTATTATTTTGGGATAATTTTAACATAATTTAAAATAATGGTATTGTCAAATCATTATTTGGTCATAACATTTTGTAGATGGCACAAAACATGAAATGGGTCTTAAAAATCTAGCAAGAGAAAAATTTTGCAATTTGTACTGCACATCTGCAATTTGTACACACATACAAATTGTGTGAAAATATGAAAACACATGCACAATTTCTTTTGGTTGGTAACTGACTAGTAGTTGAGGAACTGCTCCAACCTTTCAAGATAAAGAGTAAAATCATAAGAAGTTTGTTCACTTTGAAATTATATTAAAAGTTGGATAAAAATCTTAGAGGTCATTAGCATTCAAATAATAATATTTCTAGGTCTGTCAAAAATTATATCTGATTAAAGTTGTTTGTATATAGGTTATATGAGTATATTCTTGTTTTTATTTTCTTTATTGACTGGTACTAGAAATATGTATTTTTCTGTGTTCAGAAATATGTGATTTGGATAATGGCTGAATTCTTAAGTGTCACCATCATATCTGGAAAAAAAAATAAATACTCTCACAAAACCTAAGATGAATCAGTGGGTATATGCTTCATACACAGATGCCATTTAGCATGCAAGGAAGAGGTACTACAGGTGTTGGGTTAAAAATTTGAGTGGCCAGAGCACTTTCAAGAAAAAGCAGGCCAGATGTTGCTTAGAGCCTTGATGAAGAGCTTACTCAATAGACATTTCCTATGAACCAATTTCTGCAAAGCTCTGGAGAAAACCTTTTGACTTCAAGTGACAAGATTCATGGATTAAAAAAAAACTGAGCCAGACATAGTGGTGCATGCCTGTAATCCCAACAACTTGGCAAGTTAAGGCAGAAGAGGCCAGCTTGGGGAACTTAGCAAAACCCTGTTTCAAAATAAAAAAATAAATCAAAGAGCTGGGGATGTAGCTAGGTAGTAGGGCACCCCCGACTTCAATCCCAGTACTACAAACAAACAAGAAACAAATTATAAAAAAGAAATCTTAAAATGTTTCCAAAACTGCTTGAGAGTAATAGAATATTAACAAGCCTTAAAACTATTGAAAAACAGCTAGGAGAACTACCAGATAACATTGAATTGTATTTTCCTTTCCTTTCAATATAAGTACATGACTGGATGAGGGACTCTGGCTCTGACTGTTCGGCTCAGTCTGAGAATTTGAGACTTTGAGAGAAAGGAAGTGCTCGGAGAGCCAGAGTCTAACTGCACACTTTGGTGGTATTTACTGCTTAACCCTAGATATATTCTGAAATTCTGTGAAATAAGGATGCCCTAATATTCATGGAACAGCAATGAATATTTTGTTGCAGTTTTCAACTTCCTATATGCATGGGTAAGAAAAAAACTGCACTTTAGCTGAAAATGAAATCCATATTTGCTTAACTCTCAAGTTCAACTCAGAATTGAATATTTATGCAGGAAAGAAACAAGTACAGGTTTGATATTAAAGAAGTAAGATTCACTCTTCATTTTGGGTTTCAAAAAAACATTTTTTGTACATATCTAAGACTATATAAAAGATGAATAACCAATACAAATTTAGAATAATGTTGAGATTGCTAGGCTTACATTTAGGTCATTCAGAAATGTTTTTTTAAATTTTGTCTAAAATTGTGTCATGGCTATTTGTGCATGTGGTACTAGGAAACGAATGTAGGGCTTCACACAGGTGAGGCAAGCACCCTACCACTGAGCTACATCCCTAGTTCTTTCTATTTTGAGACAAAGTCTCTCTAAGTTGCCTCCACTGGCCTCAAACTTGCAATCCTCCTGCCTCAATTTCTCAAGTAGCTAGGATTATAAGCATATAATCCTGGCCAGCTATTTTTTTTTAATTTGTATTACTCTGGTTTATCATTTAGAAGCTTTAATAATCAACATGATAAATAAATTTTCAGGTAATAAATAATAGGTTATAAATTTTTATCCTCTATTTAAATGAAATCTACTGAGATTACCTTAAGAAAATTAAACTACTATTTGGACTTAAGCCAGTTAGTGTTTAAAGCAGTGCACAAAAGTTACTGTTTGTCTTATGAGAATTGAAGGCTTTGAAAATGATATTAATGTCAAAGAAAGGTTTAACAATTTTTTATTCTTTTCAAGAAAGGTTGGATAAAAATCCATTTTTTATTTTAAATGGGAATAAACTACTCTTGGTCATACCATATTCACATATTATACTTCATCTCATTAGCTTAACAGTAGTAGTGTTTAGCATGTGTGTTTGTCAAAACTCATAAAGCTGCACACTAAAAAAGATGCCTTTTATATATGTAAGGGACACCTTAATAAATCTTTTTTAAAAAGATCACAATAAGCTAGATGCTATGGTACAAGCCTGGAATCCAGGTGATTTGGGAGGCTGAGGCAGGAGGATCCCAAGTTTAAGACTAATCTCAGCAACTCAGTGAGGCCCTCAGCAACTAAGTGAAATCCTGTCTCAAAATAAAAAATAAAAAGGGCTGAGGATGTGGCTCACTGGTAAAGTACCACTGTGTTAAATCCTCAGTACCAAAAAAAAAAAGGTACAACAAACTTACAATTATATAAATTACATAAAATAAAGGTAATAAAAATGTTATAATTCTTAGAAGCACCCTGCCATGATAATGTAGACACAACAGCCTTATCACGAATGAAATCTTGGATGTCCACAGTATAACAACTTTTTTCCCATTCTACAATTAAGTTAAAGGTTAAATTGTCCTTCAATGACATTTTCAATTTTATAATGACACAGGCCCTGGAAAATATGATCGCAAATCAAATATAGCCAATTGAACTATATGTACTCTTTCTTACTTTGAGGAAAATAATTCAGGGAATAGAAGGGTTTAGTGAGCTTTCTGTATCTCTGAAATAAAATATCAAAATGCTATATCAGAATACAAAAATCTAATTACTTTGGGCTTAATCTTTCATAGCAAATAGACTTAATTTACAGAGTTTCTTTTCAACTCAGCAACCTGAACCCCATAAAGACCTTAATCTGTCCATTTCATGACTTACATCATCTGCTTCAAGGATCTTGTCTGCTACAGAAGTATAGCTAGTGAACAAATAACCAAACCAGAAATTTATAGAACTGGAATCTATTTCAATTACAGCATGTGGTTTGAAAAGGAAATAAAAAATACAGAAAAATTTTAGCAAATTTATTTACCTCATCATCTCAGCAATCTTGAAATTTCCTACAAATATGACAAGTAAAATATAGCTCTTTCTTCATAAGGACAAGCAGATTGGAAATAATTACCTTGTACTAAAGAAACACTAACAATAACATTTTATAGTGACTGTAATTTTTCCAATAATCCTATGGTGTAGGACTGTTAGCACCATTTAGAGGTGATAATGAAAATACAGTAGCCGCCACTACCCCAGCAAATGAAAAGTATCATGCCAAATGCTTTGTATGTGGTGCCTTAATTTTCATTGTAACCCTATGAATTAGGCATTGTCAACATCTGCTTTTATAAAGAATTAAGTACAGTCACTTAACTACTGATTGGCAGATGTTAGACTCAAAAGCGCAGGTATCTTGTTTGTCTAAGCCTATACTGTTTATATTTCAAACGTCTTCTACCAAAGAGTATTTAAATTACTGGAATATGACTTTAATTATAAAGTTTTCTGGATGATATGTATATTATATTTAATTATACCATAAAGCATAGAGTCTTTTAAAAAAAATGCATCACAATAGTACAGTGTTATTTCTACACTTCCAAAAATGAACTAGTTCATCAGAAGTAAAAACTGTGCACTGTATAAGAACAGAAGAAAGTATAGAAGTGGAAGAGGCAAATAATTTACTCAGGGTGCTTGACTAGGGTATTTTACAACCTTGTCAAGGTCTTCCACAAATAAAAAGGACTTGCTATGTATTTTTTATTTCCCTGTTAAGGGCAACTGTTTAGTATCTATTCCTCCAGGTCCAGGTTTCACAATCATATATGATTATTTAAAGAACACCTAGATACATAAAGAAAAGAATTAACATAGCAAACAGTTACTCTAGAAAGCCTACTTACAATGTTGGTCCATGGGAACCTGGATTTCAGCAGGATTCCCATCATGCCCTGTTAAGAAGATCACTGTGCCTAAACCGTCCATGCAAACAATATGGTTTGTGCTGAACACTTGCTTTCTTCCTGGAGTCTGTAGTTTTGGTTCAGGCTAACCCCAATAAGTGTCTTGTGCACTGAATCTCTACAGTGCTTCCCCAATAGACAATATTTTTCATTTCACAGGTGTGAAAGAATGTTGAGAGAATCAAGTACATATTTGACTCTGCTGGGAGAGGACTCTTAGAAGTTTGGTTTCCTCTGGAATTTACCTGTGTGCTTTTACCCTTTGCTGATTTTGTTCTTGTGTTTTCTTGTTGTAATGACTCAGAATACAACTGTGAGTACAGCTATATGCTGAGTCCTGTGGGTCTTCCTAGCCAATCACTAAACATGGGATGTTTTAAGGATCCCTGACACAAATAGTAAGATTCTTTCACAATAAACCGATAGCTACCGCTAACAGAATGGCCATGGTAATTTGCTTAAGATTGGCAAACCTGGAGATGTTTTACCCACCACTAACTAGTACAAAAGTAAGTTCCAAACACCTGACCTTGAATTATATAATGTACATTTTTTGTACCCACCAGGCACTCTAGCAGGAAAAGAATCAGGAGACCCTGCTCCAGCACCACCTTCTTCTTCATCTTCTTCAAATTCCAAATGCTCTTCCTCACCAGGGGCTAAAATTCTCCTATATAAAAAAAGGACAGAAAAATTAGTGAGCTACTCCACTTAATACACCAGTTAACCCTCATAGCCACTAACTTCCCAGATAAGATGCTGATTATTAGGTTAATGTTGATATAAATGTCAATCATCTCATTGCTACCAATGGTATCAGTCATATCACCAATACCAAATTTGATAGGGAAAAAAATCCAGAAATATTTGAAAAACAGGCATAAAATAGATAATAAAATCAGAAGACAAAATATGGATGCTTATTTATTTACCTTAATGGGACAGGCTGAACATCAAATGGAAATTCTTTATTATATGTGAGAATATTCTTTAGGACTAGAATAAAGACATAGACAAACATTAGTCTTATATCTTATATCTTAGTTTTACATGTTATATAAGTCTTATATATTAGTTAGTCTTATATGTTATATCGTAAATTGATACTTTTAATCATATTTTATAGTGTATTAACTACACATTAATATATGTACTTTAAATTCCGAGCTTCACTATCATTTCAAGACTCTGCAACTGACTACTGAGTGTCTCAGCAAAATAAAAATGTCCATAGTGGACTGCAGGTACCAGTATTTTCAGAGCACTGTAAGATCTCCAAGGAAAGTCTCAGAGCCCTCATAGAAAATGAACCATAAAATAGTTCTCCAATATACAAGGTCCTAGACGATATGGGGTACCAGTGAAAGAGAATACCTCTTCTCCTGAAGTATTTTAATTAAAAGATTGATACTGAAGATGACTAATTAAAGAGAAATAGATAATCGCATCTTATTCTTTATCCTAAGTAGATTTCCCTCAATACTTATCACACTGGTAAGGTTTGTAGCAGCAAGGTTATAATTCTAACATTCCTTTTATGATGAAATTTATTGTATATGTGTGTGTGTGTGTGTGTATATATATATATATATATATATATATATATATATATATTTACACATGTGTACACACACATACACATACACATACACACACAGCAGACTTTCTCCTCAGGGAAGTCATCAAACAACATAATGCTATCACCTCTTGTGTCCTGGTTGATTACTTTCTGGCATGTAAGCCTACAGACAGATATTCTACAATTCTATCTGTATCTGGAAAAGTATTTTATGAAATTTATTGTTTAATTTCCCAATTTATGGGTTCCTAGTGACTACCTGCAATTATTTCAAGGTGAATATTTAGCATTATTAATTGGGCAACCCATGGTTTTTACTCTAATTACTCAGACTTTAATTTTGGAGTCTTGCAGATTTGAGTTAAAAGGAGTATGGCATATTGGATTCCTAAATAAGGAAATTCAAAAAGAACAGGTTGTAATTACATAACTTATTCCAATAGGAGTCAATCATCCAGTGAGAAAGAAGTTGGAAACTTGTACCTAGATTCTCATTACTCACTCTTTTTCTCTCTCCCTTTAGCTCTTCCTCATCCTTTATCTCTTTCTTCTTCTCAACAAATGCATACCGAGTACTCACAATGTTCCAATCACTGTTTTAGGTGCTAAAGATACACAGTAATCAAGAACTCATATTTGGACCTTAGACCTTACTAAGGAAAAGTAGACAATAAATATGCCAACAAATAAACAAGATAATGTAAGATGTGATTAGTGGTATGAAGGATACAAACAGGATGCTGTGTAAAAGCAGAGGGAACTTGGTAGAGTAGCTAAGGTAGACAGGGTGCCTTTCAAAACTAAACTGTAAGAAGACATTTGAGCCAAGACCTGAGTTGAAAGGAATCATCCACAAGTGGCTCTAGCATAAGGACTTCCCAGGTATTAGAGAACAGGCTGGAGCAACAACAAAGGTTCCAAGTAGGAAACAGTTTGCCTTATTCAAGGCACAGAAAGGACTGTGGGAACTTAAGTCTGACAAGCAAAGGGGAAGCAGCAGGAGATCAAAGTAGAAGGTTTAAATCAAAACCAGCCCTACAATTATAACAATAACTCGAACATTTACATAAATACTCTAATCTCCCCAGTTCTAAAATGAGAATGCTACTTCCTTTACAGGCTATTGAGAGAATTACAGCCTAAATAAATATATACAAAATGGCAAGGGAAAATCTAAAATGGACATTCACTCTCTCCATGACCTTCTTGATCTAGTTGACTAGAATCCTAATATTTCTTATCTCACTAAGAAGTACTGTTTATTTTTTAATACAAGAACATCTTTTCTATACTTCTACATGATCATTGTTACTAAACTATTAAATCAACTCAATATTAATAAGTAATATTAATAAATATTGATCACTTACACAACAATGGAATAGATACCAAGAATGGGGAGCAGATAACAAAAAGATCATGTCTCACTCATATCAGAAACAAAAACACAGAAATGATCATATTGTAATAAGAGTTCAATGAAATGGGCAAAAAAATCAACCATTAAAAATGTATATAACAATAATTTTTAAAAGTTGATCCTGTTATGGTGGCATGTGTCTGTAATCCCAGGTACCAAAAGCCTGAGTCAGGAGGACTAGAAGTTCATCTGCCTAAGCAACGTAGGGAGACCCTGTCTCAAAATAAAAATAAAACAATAAAAGGGCTGGGGTTGTAGTTCAGTGGTAGAGTGCTTGCCTTGCACATGTGGCACTGGGTTCGATCCTTAGCACTACATGAAATGAATAAATAAAATAAAGGTATTGTGTCCATCTACAACTAAAAAAGTTTTAAAAAATAGAAATAAAAAGGACTGGAAATATAGCTCAGTGGTAGAGCACCCCTGGGTTCAATCCCCAGTACGTCAAAAACAAACAAACAAAAAAGTTGAAAAATATCTTGGTTATTAAGAATATCTTGGCTGAGTGTGGTAGTGCACACCTGTAATCCCAGAGGCTTAGGAGGATTAAGAATTCAAAGCCAGCCTCAGCAAAAGTGAGGCATAAGCAACTCAGTGAGACCCTGTCTCTAAATAAAATACAAAATAGGGCTGGGGATGTGGCTCAGTGGTTATCTTGCATTTGTATTGTAACAGAATAATTAAATAGTATTTTCTTTGGTATCAAAGCTCTAAAGAGGAAGTATTTGCTTTAGAATAATAGCTTTGTTATATTATTTTTACAAGTTAAAGTATTATCAAACATTTAATTTATGTGAATAGCTTTAGAACTAAAAAAACAAATTGTGTTTTACTTTCTATAACTGTAGTATAGGTTTACATTTTCAACAACTATGGAATAACAGATTCTATTGTTCTTTTAAAATAGCTTAAACTTTACATAGAGTTTTCTTTCTACCAATACTAGCAATGATGTCTTAGGAGGATCTGAAGAGGAGCTTGAATTTTACAAAAGATATTATCATAAGTATGAAGCATGTCATGGGTTGGAGATTCATTGGCTGATTTTGTAGGACTTACACACTTTGGATCACTACATGGCAGACATCTGATGCTACTCCACCATGGAAAATTCAGCACTCCCAGCCTTTCTCTTGGAGCACGGACCTACCCTTTTGAAGCTAACCCTCAAAAGATGACACACAGGCAAATATCAAAATGCATTCTGCTTTTGTGACTGACGTGTTTCATTTTTGTGGTAGAAAAATGGGCAGCTGCCTCAATTTTGAAAGGTTATTTTTTAAATTATAGGAAAAGATTCCTTCAAAACATTCAATGAATATCTATTTAAGTCAACACAATCTTGCCAAGTTCATACTACATTTAAAGCATTCAATAGGCTCTGGGGTGGGGGAAGAGTCCATTCATAATCTTTTTGAGGACTGAAACAAATACAAGTGAAAATAACACATGTGAGAGTCTGACAATGGATAGTTAAAATGATCCTATACAGGAGAGGAGGCAGAGTTTAATTATGCCTCTATAGAGACAGCAGAGAAAGCTTTCAGGGAGAGGTGGGATTTCTGTGAAGCCTTGAAGGGTGGCTTAATAGAAGGGAATTTTGCAGGGTGGTGGTGGGGAGATATGCTTGAGTAAGCAGCAGTACATTACTGCAATTAACATAAGAAAAAATGGCTCAGACTTTCACAATCATAGTTTTAGTATTTTCAGACAGAATATAAAAGATTTCAAAATGTTGAAGTAAAGAATACATAAGCCTAATAAACCAGCCAAGAGCTAGGGATGTAGCTCAGTGGCAGAGCATTTGCCTTATATGGGCAATGCCCTGGGTTCAATCCCCAGCACCCCACACGCACAAAATTAAATTTAAAAAAACTTTTTTTTTAAAAGAAAGGAAACCAGTTAAGTTCAACATATTAAAAGTTAGAATTCACTATTTTTCCTTAGAAGAGGCTTAACTTTTTAAAAAGCAAGCTTGAATAAGTATACTTAATCTGAAATATTACTAAATACCAATTTGTAGAAAATATTTAATTCCAACTCAATAATTAACTCACAACAAGTGCCCTGCTTGGATAAATTCCAAATTACAGAGTCTACCCTACTGAAATACAGAATACTTATTTATGTTTCTTTGAGAAGCAACAGCAAATTAAAATCATCTAAAAAGATAACTATCAAGAAGGGAAAAGTACAAATGAAAAACATTATATAAAGTATAATAAAGTGAATCTCCAAAATACTCTTTCCATTTCTATTCAAAATCTTTTTTAAAAAGCAAAAAAGTAATAGATTTTAACCTGATCTTCGACTAATATATGGGTCAATAATTTCTTAGGAATTTGAACTGGAGAGCTGTACTTAGGAATGATGTAGTACAGCACCACTACAGGTATTAATAACAGCATAGTGAAAGAACCGGTCCAGGTGACCCTAAAACTCATTCCTGGGATTTACAAGCTAGTGTCGGTGTTGTCCTTAGCAAAATGTAACTGAGAGGATTCGAGTGCTTAGCATATAGATGCTATTCTTAAAAAAAAAAGGGCAATTAATGAAAGATCTTGTGAGGCAATTGAAGTACTTGAGCATGCTCAGAGGAAGAGAAGAGATAATAAATATATGAAATAAACATCCACAGTCTTTACAGCCACTCTGTGTATCTATAAGATTCTTAAATTTTGTTTGGAAACAAACAACTAATAGGAAATAGTGACTGAATAAGAAGCCAAAATCCTAATTATTTTTATCATAAAAAACTGAGGGCTGGTGACGTAGTTTACTGGTAAAGCACTTGTCTAACATGCCCAAAGCCCTTGGTTCAGTCCCCAGCATCATCTCTCTCTCTCTCTCTCTCACACACACACACACACACACACTCACACACAAACATAATTTTCAGTAGAACCACCGTATAAACAACTGTTGCAATCTTTTATTTAAAGCCATCAATGTGTTTTTCTCAAAATAATCTTATATGTAGCCAGTCATAAAAGATCATATATCATATGAGTCCATTTAAATAAAATGTCTACAATAGGACAATTTATAGACAGAAATCAAACTAATGGTTTCCTAGGGCTGGGAATTGGAAGGGATTTTAGGGGGATGGCAAGAAGTGAATGACTGCTCATGGGAATAGGGTTTCTTCTTGTGGTGATGAAAATGTCCTAAAATTGATTGTGGTGATGTCTGCATAACTCTTCCAATTTACTAAAAAAATTGAATATGATACGTTAAATTGGTGAATTGTGCTTTATATAAATTATATCTCAATCTTATACAAACTATTTATTAATGCTTTTGAAAAATAAAGTTTTAGGTACAAAAAAACCCAAAAATTTGTGAGAAATATTACATTGATTAGTATCCTTATATACATTGGATATAGGCATAAGAACTATTTCTGAATATAAGTTGTGTCTCTTATAACATCTCCAACTCTTATGATCTAGGGCTGGAGATGTAGCTCAGTGGTAAAACGCTTGCCTAGCATGTGTGAGGTCATGGGTTTGATCCCCAGAACCACAAAGAAAAAAAAAACTTTATGATCTGGATTACATAAAGTAACCAAAACTATTAAAATGACAGAGTTCATCAGAATTCTTGCCATATTCAGAAGGATGGTGTTCTGAAGAAATGAAATATGATCATCTAAAACTGTGGAAAAGCCACCAGAATCACAACAAATCTGCTATGCATTCCTTTGTTGTTGTCTGTTGTTGTTAACTTCTCTTTTCCAACCCAAACAACAGAAAATCAGATCCCCTTCAGTATACTCTGAGAATCCTTTTTCTACCCTGGATCTGCAATACAATCACATTTCAGCTATCTCAATAATATATGTCTTTGTTAGAATTGCTATAAATGAATTAGATATTGGCAGTTTGTGAAATTTATAGGAACATTCTATTTAGTTCTTTTTTGGCAGGGGGTACTGGGATTGAACTCAGGGGCACTTGACCACTGAGCCACATCCCCAGCCCTATTTCGTATTTTATTTAGAGACAGGGTCTCACTAAGTTGTTTAGTGCCTTGCTTTGCTAGGGCTGGCTTTGAATTTGATATCCTTCTGCCTCAGCCTCCCGAGCGGCTGGGATTACAGGCATGCGCCACTGTGCAAGGCTCTCTTTAGTTCTTAAATTAATTTTTTACCTCTTACTCAAAGCATGTTTACATTAAAAGGATTGCACTAGTGTGAACTGAGATAGACTGACAAATATTCTGAGATTTAGGCCCTGCTCAGTTACTGGGGATTGAAGTGAAACAGGACAAACAAATCATTTCATTTCTTTCCTCAATAGAGAATGTGACCACAAGTCTGAGACTCCTTTCTGTTTGAAAATGCTTTGATTTTATGATTCCCTACTTAAAAATCTTACTTACTTGGATAAATAAAATCTACTATTCCCTAGTCACATAAATGCACTGAGATGTGCAATCTTATCTCAATTAAAAAAAGAGTACAGGAGCTGGGTTATAGTTCAGTTGGTAGAGCATTTGCCTTGCATGTATGAGGCATTGGATTCGATCCTCAACACCACATAAAAACAAATAAATAAAATAAAGGTATTGTATCTGTTTACAACTAAAAAAATTTTTTAAAAAGGCTACATTAACTTACATTCATTCAGTTATTCACACTGTGCCTTTGCCCATACTGCAGACAGTTCTAAGAGAGCAATAATTTGAAACAGTAGAAGGCTTTATTTGGGAATATCCTAACCAACAAGATAACTGAAGGAATTTTTTACTTTTTAAAAGTTTTGAAGAAGGGAAAAAAATGGAGACAACAAAAAAACACTTTGTAATGCATTCCCAACATTCAGACTGTAGTTTTCAATAACATGTAATGTGAATGGGCATTAATGACTGTAACCTTATATTCTCTACTGGACTCTACTGAAAATGTTTATCAAAATAATTATAATCTTATTAAAGCCATTAAGACAAATTAAAGGTTAATTTGGATATTTAGATGAAGTACAACATATATATTCTATAATAAAGATTAAATCCAAATGGTAATTAAAAATGCAAATATTGTAGGAATTTTAAAAGCACCAAAAAATAAGAGAAATAAATCCAGTCACTTTCTGTGCTAAACAATCTTAATATTCACAACAGATAAAACTCTCTTCCTAAAGGAATATCACTAAAAAATATAAAACAAAACTTACTTGGTTCTAGCTTCTTCAGGTCCTCCAGTTTAAATTCTTCCTGGGACTGTGTGGACTAAATTTAAAATATGCATATTATATCTTTTCATTACAAAGATTTCACTGCACCCTATGTCTTTTAAGTGGCAAGAATCAAATATTTAAAATAAATATATTTCTTGCTTTAAAGGTAGAAAATGAAAAGTTCCAAACTGAATTTTGGAATATTCAAGCTAATAGAAACAGAAAAAATTAAAATCATATCTTTTATTTCTACAGTGTACAAAGTATGAACTAAATCATTTAAGTGTGAGTTCAACTGATCAATTCCAATTGTTATAAAACCCTTCTGAGATAATATTGCTTTGGGCATGAATGTCTAATATCTTATCAGAACAATTTAGAATAATTCATTAAAAAAAATCCATTTACCTGTAAAGCTGCGCTTCGCAATTCCAAGCATGTTGCAATTTTGCCTATGGTTTTCTGTAGGGAAAAAAAAATGCTATAAATCCCAAGATAATTTTAACTGTCAGTTACTAAAATCAAGAATTTTTATTTATAACAGATCTATAGGGACTGGGATTTTAGCTCAGTGGTTGAACACTTGCCTCACATGTGTGAGGCACTGGGCTCGATCCTCAGTACTACATAAAAAAATAAAATAAAACAAAATATAGTGTCCATCTACAATTTAAAACATTTACAAAAGAGATCTATACTTCTTTAAATAAATTATTATTCCTTTTCTAGCACCTTGCAGATTTTAGAGAAGAGAATCAGAAGACAAAGGGCTGAGAAGTGGGAGAGAGATGAGTATATATTCTCTTCTAAACTAATATGCCACAACCAATTCTAAATCAAGTTTGGTTTGGTGATAGGTCTAGATATGATTTAAAGGGCAACAAAGATAGCCATTATGGAAAGCAGGGTGGAGGTTCCTCAAAAGATTAAAAATTGAACTACGATATGATCCAACAATTCCACTCCAGGATATATGGCCAAAGGAAAGGAAATCAGTAAGCTGCAGAGACACCTGCACTCCCATATTCATAGCAGCACTATTCCTATTAGCCAAGAAATGGAAACCTAAGAGTCCATCAACTGATAAATGGATTAAAAAAAAAAGTGTTATATATACATAATGGAATACTATTCAGTCATAAAAATAAAGAAATCCTATCCTTTGCAACAACATGATGGAACAAGATCATTATATTAATGAAGTAAGCCAGGCACAGAGACAAGACCCACAAAATCTTATTCATGTGGAATACAAAAAAGTTGATTTCATAGAAGTTGAAAGTAGAATGGTAGTTACCAGGGGTTGGAGCCAGTAGGGGTGGGTGGGGGGATAAATAAATGCATCCTACATTTCAAAAGAAAAAAGAAAAAATTTTGAAAGTTTTTAAACATAAGAAATGATAAGTGAGTAGAAAATGTTAACTGGATTTAAATATAACACAATATATACATGTATCAAAACATGTTACCCCATTTATATGTACTATCTTTGTTATCTGTAAGTTAAAATATTGACTTTATTTATTTTAAAAAATAGCTTTTTTTTAGTTGTAGATGGACATAATACCTTTATTTTATTAATTTGTTTTTATGTGGTGCTGAGGATTGAACGCCAGTGCCTCACACATGCTGGGCAAGCAAGCACTCTACCACTGAGCTACAACTCTAGCCCCAAAATACTAACTTTAAAAAAGAAAACAGAAAATTAAAAAGGGGGAGGGCAATGAAAAGGGATTTTTGACATCTTCCCTTCCAACCATCTTCTCATAAAGCCTGAAATTTACTAAAAGATATCTGAAAGATAGCACAATGGTCTAATTTAATTCTGATTTAAGCTCAATTCTGACTTGTTTAAAAACGTAGGCAATATTAACAAAATCAGTATTTGTGATGAATGGTGCAAATTTTACAGTCAATCTGTTTTTTAAAATAAGCTATAAAACAGATGTGATAGGGCACAGTCCTTGCTTTTAATATGCTCATGTTCTATTATATGTGATAAAACATATACAAAATCACTATATTAAAAAGAGAGACACTCAATCTATAAGCTTCAGCAAAATAAGTTCCTTTTATGTCCTAAAGGAAAAGAACAAGATCTATATTAGGAATCCAGTCCCAAAGACTAGGGAGGATTTCCAAATCAAAGAGTTTTGAAAATTGTCATGGTTCAATTACTTAAAATCCCCAACTGAAAGCAGAGGGGTAGGTTTGAAAAGTAAAGTGAAGTAGGGCATAGTCATTCTGAAATGGACCTTCCACAAACTCCTTGCTGAGGAATCTAGGATTTCTTTAACAATAAGTTACACAGAAGTGTGTTTTTATTGTTCTTTTTTTTTTTTTTTAACAGACATGCCCTTAAGAACACTGTTGTGAGCTGGACATAGTTATGTGTACCACCTACTGGGAAGGCTAAGACAGGAGCCTAAGAGTTTAAGGCCTGTGTGGGCAACACAGTGAGACTCTTTCTAAAAAACAAACAAAAAACCCCTTGACTGTTGTGATACAGGTATGCAATGCATACATAATTTAAAGGAAAGGGGAAAAACTGAAGGAAAAATCATTTAAGTTATTTCAAACTGTCTAAACAATATTCAGAATAAGAATATGAATAGCTAAGGTGGAAATGAAAAGGGGAGATTCATGAGATTCATAAAAGAAATTATCAGGGCAGGCAGCTGAACAATGCCACTGAGACTTCTAGGTCCTTCCAAAAAAGATATTTCTGAAATGTCTTTAGGAATAAGTCTAGATCATAAAAGCAAAGAACTGTGTACATCATTTACAATGCTTACAAAATGACATATTTTGGGGAAAAAACTGACATGTTTTTCTGAATGTATTTTATGTATGACTTACAAAAAGTTTAGTAAATTGGGGATTTGGTGATTTTGTGTTTGGTTAATGTTCTTTGAAAGGTAAAAGAGGAGTAAAGGGAAGTAACAGTATTGTCCTGGCCCCTGGTGCTTAGGCTAGTGGACACTCTTCAATTACTGTATCTTCAACAAACAGCTAGGATAGCAACTCACAAAAAAAACTATTATTGAGCAAGATATGCCTCTCAGACACACAAGTAATAATATTTAATTATCTCCATAATCTTTTTAAAATTTCAATATAAAAGCTTAGAAAATATGCAATTTTAATCTGAAAAGAGATTACATTTGAAAATTATGTTTATACATAGTTTGCAAAATACTCAGGTTTATTCATCCTCTTAAATAGCTATGTATAGAAACCAGCAGTAAGCAATCTTTTCTACATAAAGTCTAATATCCCCAATCATTGTTGTTCAAATATACCACTCAACTCCAGCAAAACTAGTAAATAATTAAGTATAAATATAATAATCAAATAATTTATTAATAACAAACACTATTAATTATTAACCACTTATTAATAACTAATGAGCACTTACTGATAGGCTCTCCTAAGTGATTTATAAACATTAATTTAATTAATCCTCCCCACAACTCTGAGTTAGCTATGATCATTTTACAGGTGTGAAAACTGAAGTATGGACAGGTTAAGTAATTTGTCCCAGTCATCAATGCCTTCTATACAACACACAAGATATTCAATAAAACCACACACTTCCATCAATTCCATTTAGCTATGACTTACTATATTCTTTCAAAACTGATCTTATAAAAGAATTTTGCTTGTATTGAGATGTATCAATGAGCTAATCTTCAAAATAGTAGTTAGCTTTTTTTCCTTCTTGACTTTAAAATCCATTTTATTTCACACTTCAAACATTTAAGATAAAAATGTTATAGCTGAACAATAAGAGACCACTAACAAACTATTCTCACTTAAACATTTCTTCAAGTTAAGCAAAGGCAATAGCTTTTTATACAGAAATGTACTGAACTATGGCAAAATACCACCGGCCTTATTCATAACTATTTTAAGGGACCACACCCAGCTTCAGTATTAAAAAAGAAGTGAAACACTATTATTTCAGCTGTGGCAATAACTTTTAAAACATGTAGAATTTATTGATGTCAAAATCAAGTGCTTGCTACTGAAACAGTGTCACCTTCCTTAAAATGAACAGTTCAGAAAAGTGATAAAGAAGCACAAGTTCACATATGCCAGAGTGTAAGTATTGACTACTTTAATTAATGTACATTAAACCAAGCACTGAAGTGATGTTTGATTTTTAGAAAGACTTAAATCACTAGCATTTTATTCAAATTAATTGCTCATACCTAATATGATAAGAAACAGAAAACAGTATCATTTTTAGAGTATTAGCTACTTTAGTTTATCATTGCTAAGAAAATTGAGAGCTCTAAAGATCAGTTAAAGGAAAACATGGAATAAAAATGGACAATTAATGAGCTAAATTAATTTTGCTAAAATGTATTCAATTTATATAATGAATAAAATCAGTTTAAAAATAAACATAATTCAGTACAGTCTTACTTAATCCAGACTTAACTTTTAAATATTTAAGCAGCCACTCATCTTCCATCTAGCTGTTGGGGGAGAGAAAACACTGGGGTAGAGAGAAAGTGGAAGTAGAAAGGTGGAATCAATAAAACATAAAACAAGTATATAGTGCTGGGATTCTCATTACCACCAAGTTTGACTCAAAACAGGGAAAAACTTTCTAAGTGTCATGAGACAGGATGTTCTATTTTGTCCAGAAACTTACATGAGAAAATCTACTACACCAAAGTAGGGAATTCCATGGAATGAAAGCTTTTGGCAGCTTTTTGTTGGCCACTAAACCCAGTTGTTATAATGACAAAACTATTGAAAACTGAAATGAAAGCTAAGTGAACTAATCGTGAGGGAGGATCAAATAAGAATCATAAACTCTTGTTTTAACTAGAAATCTTTGAGAATATTAAAAATAGGAAATAAATGTGAAGTTTTTATTCTATCACCAATTAATATGGTTTAGACAGATTAGTAGTTCTGCTTTAGAATTCTTTAGATATAAAATAAACATTGGAAAAATATGTTATTCTCTTAAAAATTAGGATTTATTTTAATATAAAATAAATATCAGTAATCTAAGATCCAATAAAACATTTATTCATCAAATATATTTGAGAGCTCACTGTGAACTAGACAGCAAAAAGTTTCATAAAGAAAGCACTTTAGTAATAAGATTGGTTTTTAAAAACCAAAAACATTTTTCAAAGTTCCACTAACTACTGAATGGTTGGCATAATTATATAACTTGTCACTGCTATCAATACATGAAATAGTATAAGCATAAGAAATATAATTCAAAATAAAACAACATTTTTGCAAAGAATAAGGTTAAAAGCATTTTCTATTTTCCTTTTTGGAGAAAAATATAATTCAGTTTTCTCTCCAGCTTATGTACAGGCATAGTATTTAATGCAGATCTAACAGTATGTGTCAAAATTTCCTGTATTATGTTCTTTAGAACACTAGATCCAATGAAATATTCTGTAAAGAAAGGAGGGGAGCTTTTCAAAAGCAAATAATTTTTAAAATACTGCACAACCAAACTCTTTAAAATATCCAACATACACATTAGAATATTAAAAGTCCAGAGAAGTCACAAACTGTGTGCAAGTAATGCCTATTGGGCTGGGGATGTAGCTTACTGATATACAGAGTGCTTGTTTGCCTAGCATGAGGACCTGGGTTCCATTCTTAGCACAACACACAGACACACAGACACACAGACACACACAGACACAATCTATTAATTTTTAAGAGCCAGTGTTTCCCAGAACATGTCTTGAAGACCTCTCTTTTCTAATCATTATTAACTGAAGACTTTGATAATTTTTTTCTTATGGAACAATCATATAAGGCCTATACATCAATATGAGTGTTTCTGTCTGTTGTGAATATTTCACTTGCATTTTCACAGAAATTTAAACCTTTAAATGCATATAACTTGCCTTATATAGTAGAACAGAATGACTTGGGGTTCTTCTCCAAGACCAAGGAATAGACAGGCAGACAGAAGCTCTGTCTGTAGTTACACCTGGCAGCCAGAAATGCCTCCTAGGCAGGTATTATAAATAATATGTTCCTCAGAAATCAGGCTTCCAGGAAAGGAGGAGGTACAGACCACTTCACAGGTAGAGGTCACTGGAGTTTTAGGAAGGAAAGACCTTTTAAAGTCACTTAAGAGTTCTCTAATCTCTCATTTCTTATATAAGGAAAATCAGGCCCAGAGCCAAAGCCAGGATGCAAGACTTAAGTCTTCTGACTCTAGGTCTCAGCTCTCTCCTTTAGGTCCTGCAGTCTCCTGGATCTTTTGGAGTACAAGATCTGGGGGTCTTTATAACCAAAGACAAGCTGAACAGCTATAAATTAAAGAATCAATAGCATTATCAACACCAACTCTAGTCTCAGAATACTAAAGAAAATCAAGAAAAAGTTAATTTTTTCCTCATCACTTAACAAGGTTCATTTTTTGATATTAACCTGTTTGTTTTGTAATTTTAGAATGTTTTAGGAAGTCAAAAGACTTTAATCTCAGGCCATGTGGCTCACAGGTTCTACTCCTGAGCAACAAATGCTGGAGAAATCTAACTAACTGAAGGCAAACAGGTGACTAAAATATGGGATCATTGAAACTTTGTTACATTTTTTTATTTTGTCTTCATATTCATAACATACTTCATTAACTATTAATTTATGTACCTGGATATCTAAGATTCTATTCATCAAGATTTAGATATTTTAAGTCTTAATTCAATGATGCCAGCTGATCACTTCCTAATCAGCTCCTAGACAGATTTCACAAATCTTACAGAAGTGATATAGTGTATAGTCTTTGTTCCTTTCCTTAAGCATATCAGCTATTTCCTTTGTGATAATTATTTTCCAGGACTAAGATCCTAAGTCTCTTAAATCTATTGTGGATATTAGCACTTATTAAGGAAAAAGGAAAAACACCCTTTTAAATTGCAGTAACATAATTTTTTTTGAAGTAGATTTTAAATATTTTAAAAATACAAATATACGTGGGCAAGAAATACGGCTAACCCTCTGGGGGCTTTTTCTCCCCAAACTCCTGTAACTAAGAATCAATAAACACAGGCCTATGGACTAAAAACTTGCTTAGGTTTAATTAAAACAGTTATGCAAAAAATTACTCCCATTTCCCCTTGTGCAAAAAAAGAAAAGTATTAATAAGAGTGAATTAGGTCACTAGGGTTTTCACACTACCTTTTCTTAAGAGATGAGGAAAAGACTAACACATATTTTTCACTATCTACAAGATTAAAAATTGACTTAACACTAGTTACTCTGAGCCAGGAGAAAATGGGAGTTGTTTCCTCCCATTTCTTCTCTTCTTTTAGAATAAAGTTACTTTAAAGTATCCCCTTTTACATAATCTCTATCAGGGAATCAACTTGACATACAAAAATTTTAATTCAAGGAAGAAAGAACAGTACTGAAACATTTTGCAATCTTATATATTTATTTGGCTGACAGATCTGTACGCCAACTTCTTGACTTGAGCTAATTTTTTTTCCATTTGTTTTTTGGTTTGGGGGGTTTTGTGTGTGTTTTCTGTTTTGCTTTGTGAGGTGATACATAAAGAGTTATGAAAATTCAGAGTTAAGCATTGAGGTGGAATGCACTTATTCCAAATCCTTCTGTTTTTCCAAGTGACTCGGAACAAACTCCAGTCTTTGGGTTACCAATGCTTTTGAACTAAAGTGTGGATGACTTCCATTAGAGGTAAATAAGGCCTAAATAGTTAAGTAAAGAAATTTATTAAGTGATAAGTTATATATCTGTATAAATGTTCACTTAATGTTAGGCAAAGCATAATCAATCTGATTTTTTTTTACTTAAATATAACAGTTTTTCGTTTATTTTTCTGCTTAATGGACTCAAGACCAATTTCATTTGGAATTGAATATATCTAGATATTATTTGATGGTACCTTTTGCTCTTCTGTGAATTCAGAATTGTTGTGTTGAGCTTGGGCCTCTTTTTGTAGATGTCTTGCTAATCTGTAAGAAGAAAACATTTTTTTTTTTTAAACTGAAAGCAAACTATCTCAACTGCAACAAAGTAAAACAAATTAAATCTCTTAAAAACAATAAAGTGCATAATACTTTGTTCTGTTTTTGAAGTAATTCCACATTTTCAAGGCAAATCTACATTACCCTGAGAATCAAACTTTTTACAAAAAAAAAGTTTGTACAAAATAATGATGAAATAAGATACTTTTCATACCATTTCACTGGGACAAATTTCAGAATCTTAGAGCTGCAAAGAATCTCAAAAAGCACATAATTCAACTTTCTTTACTATGCACTAATTTCTTCTGTAAACAACCAATAAATAGTTGTCCAGATTCTACTTTAACACTTCCAGTGAGCACCAATAATAGTATCAACCATAGATATGTTATCATTCTATCATAATTAATTTCCCAATAAGATTTGCCCAAATCCAAATTACAGCCATGACAATAACTCCATCAAAATATGCTTTTGAAACATTTTTTAATGGAAAATAAAGAAAAGCCGTCCACCAATCAAAAACGGAAAATACTGCTTGCCCAGTTATCATCATATCTAAAAATGGCAGGAGGCCTTGAGTGAGTTTTCCAGGATGAATTTATGATGCTAGTCCAAGCTCAATGGTGAAGATACAAAGCTATTTTCTGAGACAGCAAAAGGCAAAGACTTACTCTTATGAAGAAAGAGAAAAAAAAAAAAAGACCAATTTTAGACACAGTATTTGATTAGACATGTTTCTAAACAAGATATAAAAATGGCCAATAAACACATGAAAAGATATTTAGTATCATTAGACATCAGGGAAATGCATATCAGGATCATAAAATAATTACTTAGCACCCATGCAGATGGATATAATTTAAAAAAAAAAGAGATGAAGAAAATAATAGGCGTAGGGAGAATACGGAAAAAACTGGAACCCTGATGCATTGCTGATGGGAATGTAAATTGGTGCCAGCCGTTGTGGAAAAGTTTAATATAGTTAAATACAGAGGAACTGTATGCTCCATCAAACTCCTAGATGGATATATCCAAAAGAACTAAAAATAAATGTTCACACAAAGCACATGTACACAAATGTTTACAGCAGCATTATTTGTAATAATCAAAAAGTCATACAACCAAAATGTCCATCAATTAATGGATGAACAAAACATGATACATATATTCAGTAGAATATTATTCAGTCATAAAGAGGAATGAAACTCAGATAATATGCTAGCTACAGTATGAATGAACTTCAAAAAGATTATGCTATATAAAAGAAGTCAGATGTAAATGGTCATGTTATATGATTCCATTTACATGAAATGTCCAGGAAAGGTAAATTCATAGAGAAAGAAAGCAGATGAGTGGTTGCCAGGATATGGAGAAATTTAGAATGACTGACACCAGGTATGAAGTTTCTTCTGGGAGTGGGAGAAATTTTTAGGAATTACAATAGTGATGGTTATAACACATTGTGAATACATTAAAGACCACTTCACTGTACACGTTAAAATAGTGAGTTTTATGGTATATGCTAAAAAATGCAAAAAAAAAGCTAGCAAAAGATTTTGAAAATAAGATTGCTATTCTGGTTGAGGTATGGGAGTAGGAATGGCAGCAAGTGCTAGCTAGAAAAGGCAATTAAAGAAGAGAGTTCATCACAGTTCCAAAAAACAAGTACTAGATAGGAGTTCTATTCTATGCAATCATATCCTTAAAGATCAAGTAGTATTCTCAATGGCCTCTATCCTCTTTATGAAAAGTCTGCATTCTTTATAATTAAGCAAGAAATTCTTACAAGAAATCTTAACATTTGCTAAGATAGCTCCACCATGTTACTTAGTCAAATTTTCATCCATTTACTTACTTGCTTCCAAAGTAGGAAACCACACAATATATTTTCCTAAAATGTCATTCATTGACTCATAGCCTCACATTTTTATGAATTCTTATGCAGGAGAAGGTACAAATAAATATGGCCCATTGTCCTTTTTCTGGATTTGCTTTCTTTTTTTTAACTCTTGCTGACCTATGTGGACTCTTACAGAAATTCATGGTCTATACACCCTTAGCAATGTCAACTATACATCCCTGAGTTCAGGGAAGTTATAGTGTAATAGTTTCTTTATTTGAATATTTCTACATATAATTTGCTAAGAGTGGCTATCAACCTAAGCAGGATTCTTTCTTTTTCTTTAAATAGTTTTGTTTTGTTATTTTTTTAGTTGTAGTTGGAACCAATACCTTTTATTTTATGTATTTATTTTATGTGGTGCTGAGGATGGAACCCAGTGCCTTGCACGTGCTAGGCAAGCACTCTACCAATAAGCCCAAGCTCCAGCCCCAGCCCCTAAGCAGGATTCTTGTCAGGAAAAAAAAGTATAGCTTTCAACTCCTGTTTTTTTTTTTTTCTTTCTTTTTTTTTTTATTGGTTGTTCAAAACATTACAAAGCTCATGACATATCATCTTCCATACATTTGATTCAAGTGGGTTATGAACTCCCATTTTTTACCTCAAATATAAGTTGCAGAATCACATCGGTTACACATCACATCCACATTTTTACATAATACCATATTACTCCTGTTTAAATACTAAAAATCAGGGCTGGGGTTGTGGCTCAGTGGTAGAGTGCTCACCTAGCATGCACAAGGCACTGGGTTCAATCCTCAGCACCACATAAATGTAAAATAAAGATATTGTGTTCATCTAAAACTTAAGAATAAATATTTTAAAATAAATACTAATAATCAGAATAAAGGAGACTAAATTAAAACAATCCTGTTTTCAAAAATTAGGCAACAGATTGGGAGGAAATACTATAAAAATAAAGAACTTTTATCTGTAGTACATAAAGAACACCTACAACTCAATAGGTAAGAGATAATTCAATTTAAAAATAAGTAAAAGATTTGAACAGACATTTCACAATCAAGATTTACAGAGGGAAAAATAAGCATATGAAAAGACATTCAACATTATTAGTCATTAGAAAAATATAAATTAAACCTATAGTTAAGTATACTGATAATGGCTACAATCAAAAAGACAATAATAAATGCTGCTATACAGAGAAAAAGAAAACCCCTTCATACTGCTGGTAGAGATATAAAATGGTACACCCAATTTGGAAAATTTGACAGCTACTATAAAAAGTTACATACTTAACATATGACTCAGCAATTCTACTTATAGGTATCTATTCAAGAGAAATGAAGAATATGTCCACATAAAATATTGCACATGAATGTTCAGTGCAGTTTTATTGATAATAACCAAAATTCAAATGTCAACCAACTAAGGAGTGAATAGGCACATAAAACATGATACAGCCATACAATGTAATCCTGTAAATTCACCAATAAAAGGGAATAAAATCATAATACATGCTATGACATGGAAATATGCTAACTGAAAGAAACTATATGCATAAGATCACGTATTAGATGCTTCAAATCATATGAAATGTCCAGAAAAAAACAAATCTATAGATAGAAAATATAGATCAGAGGGAGTGGTTGCAAATGGGCACAAGGAATCTTTTGAATGTGATGAAAATGTTCTCAAATTTGATTGTGGTGATGACTGCATGACTTTTACTTTTAGAAATCAATAAATTATACATGTAAAACTGATGAACTTCATGGTATATAAAGCATACCTGAGTTGTTTAAAGAAAAAACTTTTTAAAGCCTCAGCAAACCCCCCCCCCCACACCTTCAAAATCTAAATCCACAAAAGATTGTATCATTTTAAGACAAAGTGAGACCTGATTTTGTCTACTGTGAGAAAATCTACATGTTCTGGATTTTAGATGAGCAAATGTAAGAGTCGACATTCTACTAGTAAAGGTGAGAAACCTATCAAACATTCTTCTCTAGAGACTCCTCTCACAAGTAAAAGAGTATTATTCTCAAGGGGGAGTTTTAAATATATGTTAAATACATAAACAAGTGACTGATGGAAATCCCACATGATTCCAGACACAAAAATTAGAGCTTTTCAACCTGCAGCAAAAGGATAGTTTTTCCTCTCAATTTGTCCCAAGCTAATATTTTTGTAAAACACAAAAATATGGTCAAGATGTCAAGTTGCTTTAAAGTTCCTAAATGTTAACTCTTTATTTCTTTCTTTATTTTGATGCAGACCAGCAGGTTTGTGGACCGGCCCCAATGCATGGACCACACTGTAAGCAGCAGAGACAAAGCTTTCTAAAGATGACTAAAACCAGGTATTACTCAGTCTTTAAATTCATCTACTCATTTAACAGATATTTATTGAGCATCTGTGTGTTAGAGAAATATCTCAGGAGCGATTCTGTGGAACCTCTTACTCTGGACAAGCTTCTATTCCACTACACCACAAGTTAAGAGTCATGTATGCCCAGGTAGCTGAAAGAGGTAGCCGCTGAATGGAGATATTGTTTTTAACTGGCCATGTGTATTCTGAATAACAATTTTAATTTGACATTTTTTCTTTAAATCTTCTAATAGTATTTTGGCATCAGCTCATTAATGCTACAATGTACTCCTGAATCCATACATTCAATAGAATGTGATAATTATATAATATATAAATTAAAAATTATGTCTTAGTAGTACTCTGGAACACTAAGTTTACAGAAGAGAACAGAACAGATACTGCCCCCAACCCTCAAAGAACTTATAGTCCCTTGGGGAAACAATAAGCAAAACAAATACATAAAAAATATTTTAGATGAAGTTTAGATTGTAATAAGTCCTGTAGGAAAAAATTAAGCAGGAGGGAGGTAGGAATGGTGGGAAAGGGAAGGGTCAGTGGAAAGAAACAGACTAAATTAGAAGAAAGGAAAAAAAAAAAAAAAGCAGGAGCGGGGAGAGGTGCCAGAGGGGATGTGCCAGAGGATGGAGTGGGGATGGACAGGAGGCTTTGCACTTTTAGACAGGGTGGCCAGAAAGGACCTTGCTGAAAGAACATTATTCGAACACAGACCTGAAGAGGAAAAGCCCTAAGGCAGAAGTGTGCTTCAGGAAACAGCAAAAGTATGGGAACATTCACTTTTGTTCTTCACTGACTGAAGTGCCTTATTGGTCTAAAATGTTCCAGTAAACTCGGCGCTTTGGGGTCAGATACCAAATTTTATTCATCTTTCTCCTCCCAATCCTCATTGTTCAATGATGAAATTGTTTAAGTTATAGTATTCTCACATTATGGCAGTAAAAACATTCTCTTCCCACCCCTAAATCATGTTGACTATAAAGACATCACTGCCTACTTAATTAGGAGTCACATTTATCCTAGACTTTCCCTCCTTCACTCTAGATATCCAGTGACTAAATCCTGTCAATGATCATTCACATCATCATTGTGGTCCTCATTGGTCTCTTTTGCTGTAGCCTTTCTTTCCAAATAGTTCTTTCAAATGCAAAATATAATTTGCCTTTATTTCTGAATATATTCGAAAATTTAAACAAACTCATTTTTACACGTGGCCTGTATGTCTACAAAACTGAAGTCAATCATGACATATTTCTATTGAAATTTACACTACAGTTTTTATAATTGGAAGACTACTGCGAATCCTGGAGTTCAAAGGATAGGGCTGAGATCCAACAATAGCTTTGTATGTGCCTATTACCTTCATTCAGAAGTTTCTAGAAATTCCGACTAAACAGCTTGCATATTCGATTTTCCTTTGTAATTTCAATTAGACATGGTATTCTTCACTTTCCATTGGGAGGTCTGCTGCTCAGTGCCCACAGCTGCTAAATCCCACAGTATCACAAGTAAGAGGCAGCTTTACATTTCAGGCTATGCAATTTTCACTATCATATAGGATAAGTATACATAGATGCTAACTGGTTAGCATATGGAAGGGTGTGTTCACCAATGAAAGAAATCCTGAAATTTGTCCAATTCACTTACAGAATAACTCTATCAATGCTTTATCAAACAAGCACCTTAAGCATTTATATATTAGAGAACACCAGATTTGGAGTGAAAAAAAAATTCCAGACTTCAGTGATATCATTTTGCGATTGTGAGTAATCTGTTAACTTGAATTTCAGTTTCCTTATTTTGTAAAATGAAAATAATTATATTCACTGGACAGTTGTAAAAGCAAATGAAATCAAGTGGAAGTGAAAAATAAGTGCCAAAAGTTGTTAGGCACAACCAGATATCCCAGAGCACAGTTGTTTTCAGGTACTTTTTGAAACTACAGGCAATTCAAAGTCAGAAAGATGGGGTAGAAAACATATACACATCTAAATTATGTTGGTGGTCAGATAAAAACAACTATTGTTCAGGAGAACAGAAGTTTTGGATTTTCCAAGTACCGATTTTGTATTCTCTCCAGAAGGTGTGTGTGGGGCGGGGGGTGGTGGTGAATTTTACTCGTGCATGATTTCATATTCCATGAAACCTCAAACAATAATTTGTTTTAAACCAATAAGCAAGTAATGGCAAGTTTGGAAACAATAGCATTTTAGTAGGCAGTTCTTAAGTTCAGTAATATGTTCAAGAAATTAAACAAGGTTTTTATACATACATAAATCTTGTCTTTTCATTTTAAAACCATCTTTAAAGTTTTTGGGCCAAAGCAGAAAGGGCAAAAAAAAAAAAAAAAATCAGTCTTAGGTTGATAAAGGAAACTGGTACCCACATGTACCCTGAGGCTATACATTATACACAGGAAAAGGAGGAGGGATCCTAGGAGGGAGCGGCAGCTCCTGTGCGTGGTCTATTAATTCACATTTTGCTCTCTTCTGTTCACATCCTGCGCGGACTCCACCCAAAGAAACCGAGCGAGGGGGTGGGTGGGACTCACAGTCCAGCAAATAACAGTCCCAGAAACCGAAACGAAATCGAGGTGGAATTGTGAAAACACGGCTCACCAGAAAGTGGGGGGGAGAAGGAGCGCAAGAGCAGACCCTTCTTTTGGCAGAAGGAGAGGCATCCCTGGCCCTCGCTGCTTCCTGGGGGTATCCAACTCCTCTCTATCAAAACCAGTTCCCTCCTCTCCTACACATGGGAGGGAGGAAGACACACACAGAGAGCAAGGCCACTCATGCCTGGAACGTGGGCGGAGAACGCACAAGTATTCCTTCGAGATTCAAAGAGAGATTGGGGGGTGGCAACCTGGGAGAGGCGGAGGAAAGGAAATTGACCGCCGAGCTGGGGGCCCCGGGAGACACTCAAAGGAGCTAAGTAGGTAGCCTGTGAGAGCCGGCGCCCCAGCTAAGGACTACTACCTGTTGAATGGAACTGGTCTCGTGGAGGTGGAGGGGAAAGAAGGGCGAGACACCCCAGGGAGCGGACCCTTCTCCTCCAGAGCAGCCTCGCGGGCCAGTGGGATCTCAGTTCCCCGTGCAGGGGGCCCCGCCCTGGGAAGCCTTGACTGCAGACACTGTGATGAGAGACACCAACAGAAACAAGGGGGAGGCGGCCCACTGCAGCCGGTCTGGCCCGCTCCCGCGGTTAGTCACTCACATCTGATACTCGTCTATCGCCTCCACCAGCTGGCCCCAAGAGTCGAAGTCGGCGCCTCTCCTAAAACTGGCGCCCCAGCGCTGCAGCAGACTCCGGGTCACCTCCGACATGGCCGGTCCCCACCCCGTCCCCTCCCGCCCCTACCCAGCAAGGCCGGGCTCTAGGGCGCCATCCTCCCCGGGCCTGGCCCCGACATTAACAGAGCCAGGAGGAACCGCTAAGGCCACCACCGCCACCCGCCGAGGAGCCGCCCAAGCCCATTTGCCGCCACAGCCAAACTTTGCGGCTCCGAAGCGGCCGCCCCGCCAAGGCCCCGCCCCCGAGGCCCCGCCCCTGTTAGGTTGAGGCCGCCCCACTCCGCCGAGGGCCGCCATAGCTATTGTGGCATCCTTTCTCGGCTTGGGAAGCCCACCACCTCTTTCCTTCCTCTCGGGGGACGACACTGAAGCCCAAGAGGAAGGACCAGGGAGAAGTTAGAAAAGTCCAGTGAAAGGAGCGTTTTGAGGTGGCTGCGACAGTGCGGCAGCCCCCGCCCATGCTCGGTGAGCACTGCCGCCTCGGTAGCTGTCATGGCCGTCAGTCACGTGACCCAGACTCGGCCCGGGCTTGGTTTCCAGTCGCTCTAGTTCAGTACTCTTGTTTCTTCGATTCCCTCCTATTCTCTCTGCGGACTCTAGTACTGCTTTTCTTTCCTCAGGAAGAGTGCCGTACAGACTCTTGAGAACCCGGGTAAGTATGTCAGAGGACGGGCGTTCCCCACTAATATCCCTCTCTGTTATTTCCTGGAGTCCAAGCATTAGGATCACCCCCCTTTTACACCGGTCTCTTTAGATCCTTGGATGGTGATCTAAAAAAGCCACCTTCTAACGCCTTAAAGAGAAAGAAAACCCATATTGGTCCCGTGAATCAATGGCATTAACAGCTGGATTCGCCGAATCCCTTTGCCCCGTATCTCTATTAGCTGTTAAGAGCTTTTATAAGCGAAGTAGGATTTCTTTCGGTAGTTGTTTGCCCGCCCCTCTCGGGTTAATACTATCGGCTTTCCACCAAAATGCCTATTCTCAAAGAAAGGGGCGCGCTAGTGTTGGCGCGTGCGCAGGGGTGCTGCCCGCTGTCTGGAACGCGACGGGGCACGGGAGGAAGAGGCTGGGTGGTAAACAGGAAGTGGACTCTCAGAGCTCCCGACCCCTCTCAGGTAGGTTTCTCGGGGACCCACGTTAGTGTTGGTGGTCTTATGTGCTGCTGGGCTAGTTGACGTACTCGAATGTTGTGTTGGTGCTTTTAAAGGCACTCTTGCACCTGCGGAGGGGGCTGTCGCTTCCACCCACCCTCGGAATTCCTGAATACGGTAGAGTGCAGGGTCACCGAAAGGTTGGAATGGTGGGGGAGAGGCAGAGTACAGTACTTAAAATCAGTATTTGCAGAAAATATGCTCTCGGAGAATTAAGCCCAGAGTGTGGCCCTCTCTCTAGAGAAAGCTTGGGAGTAAGCGCACACAGATGCTGTCTGTAGGCTGAAAAAGAGGCTTATGTGGAAGATGTTTAGATGACATTTTCTAAAAGGACTTGTTAAGTGTTTTAAGTCGTAAATGAACCTGCCCAGTTTTTCCCTGAGTGCACAAGGCATTCTGTTCACGAAATCATTCGGTGCTTCTCAAAACCAGTTTTGTCATGAATAAATATCTTAAAGGAAGTGCTTAATGTAGGTTTTTTTGTACACTGTCAGTCGACGTATTTTTTCTAATAAGAAAATTTTGATTGGCAACCTGTGTAACAGTTTTCAAATTAAGTAAACATGGGAATTTTTTTCAATACTGTTTCCGGGAATCTAATTGCCATATGTAAATCTTTGGCTTGACTTTCCTGTGTTATTACATACACTACCTACCCGGGGACTTTTAGGTAAAAGATACAGTAATACTTTTCTTTTTTAAACTTAAAATCTGTGAAACAATTTTTTTTTAAATTTGGCATTTCACTTAGGTAGGTTTTCAAAAGTTTTTAGGTTACAGTTATTAATCAAATATTGAATAACATTTTTATTATAAAATATTGACTCAGCTATTTTATAAAAATACATTTGTTATAAAACACATAAGTTATCCATTGGTGTCTGCAATATGAGGGAAATATAATTAACTTAAAGCCTTAACAGTATAAATGAGGGTCATCATTTCAACCTCTTATGGAAATTTCATTCCTCTGATCTTGTATTCTTACTTGCAGCTTTCCAACCAAAGTCTAGTACTTTACTACTCAAAAGTAGTCTGGGGAGTTGCAGCATTACCATTTCAGGTTTTCTCCAAGACTGTTAAGTTAGAACTTTAATTTCAACAAGAGCACTACACCCTCAGGTGATTTTTTTTTTTTTTTTCCCACCCGTTAACATTTCTGCTCTGATATATTTTAACATTAATGTTACTGTGAGCATCTTTCCAAATGCTGTTTTTGTTTTTTAATTTTTTTTAATATTTATTTTTCAGTTTTTGGAGTATACAACATCTTTATTTTTATTTTATGTGGTGCTGAGGATTGAACCTAGCGCCTTGTGCATGCCAGGCGAGTGCATTACCGCTTGAGCCACATCCCCAGCCCCAAATTCTGTTTTTTAATAGGCCTGATGTAAACATAGACTACTATAAATAAGCCACCACCTAAAACAAACTTGATTTGTGTAGGTAAAGTATTTTATTTATATATGTAAGTAATATATCTTTTATATATATAAAATGAACATATTCTATAGTAAGCTCTCAACTTAAAAATAACTATTTCTATACTACATTCATTGTTTATGAAATATTTTATTTAATTTTATGTATTTTTGTTTTGTTTACAGAAAACATCCAGAAAAAATGACCCATTGGTTTCATAGGAACCCTTTAAAAGCTACAGCTCCTGTCTCTTTTAACTACTATGGTGTGGCCGCTGGTCCTCCTGCTTCAAAAATTTGCAAGTATGTGTTAGACTCACAAGTATTTTTGCCACTCTTGGATAAATGCTACTCTTTAGATTCCATGGTAATACAGAAATATGTAACACATTGTTCCTAACTTTCAAATTTATAAATGATAGAGGAAGAGTTAAATTTCGGCAGTCATCTAGCCCTTGGTCCTTAATTTAAGACCATTAAATGAATCTTAAATTTACTGGGTCTAAAGCAATGACAAAAAAGTCAATAGTGTAAGAGACTCAATAAAATAGAATATGGACATTTTTAATTGGCCAGATAGTAAGTTCACTGAGTTCAGAGCAGGGAGAGATCCTTATGATTTGCAATGACTATTAAAGTGATATAGGAGAAAGAACTTGAACTGGAATTTACATAAATTCTGTGACTTAATTCAGGGATTAGCAAACTGCTTCCCACAGGTTCAGCCTACTGCTTGTTTTGGTAAATGAAGTTTTTTTGGAACACAGATCCACATTTATTTATGTATTATCTATAGCTCCTTTGGGCTGATTTCCTCTACAATAGCAGAACTGAATAGTTCTGGCTGAGACCTTATGGCCCACAAAGCCTGACTATCTAGCCCTGTATAGAAAGTGTTTGAGGATTCCTGATTTAGACAGGGATGAAAAGAGTGATTTCTATCAAGGAAACCATTGTTCTAGGGATAAGAGAGCAATTTGGCTGGAGCAAAAAGGATAGATGCAAGAGGTATTTCAAAGGAACAGTTAGCTGACTGGACTGGCTCTGAGATTGAAAAGGTTTCAGTCTGTTTTAGATGTAAAACAAATAATTCAGATATTGGTGATACCAATATAGGACAGTCAGGAGAGATACTGCGTTGGAGGAAAGAAGTGATTGTAGTACAAGGCAGGAAAATTTGTCTTATTAATCTAGACCAATGATCAGCAAACTTTTTTTTTTGTTTGTTTTTCATATTGGGGATTGAACCCAAGGTTATTTAACCACTGAGCCATATTACCAGCTCTTTTTATTCTTTAATTTGAGACAGAATTTTGCTGAGTTACTGCAGGAATTACTAAGTTGCTGAGGATGGTCTGGAACTTGTTGTCCTTCTGCCTTGGCCTCCAGAGTCTGGATTACTTGGGCATGTGCCACTGTGCCCAGCTTCAGCAAACTTTTTGAAAAGCACTAAATGATTACTATTTTAGGCTTTATTGGCCACATAGAGATGTTGTTTTGTATTCTTCTTTGTTCTTTTAAGTAGTCATTTTTTAAAATATTTTATTAGTTGTTGATGGACCTTTATTTATTTATATGTGGTGCTGAGAATCGAGCCCAGTGCCTAATACATTCTAGGCAAGCACTCTACCACTGAGCCACAACTCCAGCCCTTAAATAGTCATTTAAAAATGTAAAACACATCCTTATTCTGTGGGCCATACAAAAATAAATTATAGTTTCTTGACCCTGAATCTAGACTTCAAGAGGCGAGGCCCCACTTCAATTGCTTTTTCCGTAGCCTTAGACAAGTTCCTGAACTTCTTTGGACTTAATTCCTAATCTATAAAATAAACACCCTACATCAGATATGTACATTTTTCTCTAATTCTATAATTTTAAAATGAATATTATTTTACCCAAGTTGAACTATAGGTGATGATTGAGTACCTACATGGAAAATTCTGGCAAACTATTTTAGTCTAGAATAGGCCTTAAGGATTCACATTTCTTCCGAGTTTAGGAATCACTTCTTTCATTTTCTAGATAAAGTGAAATCTAGATGCCTCAAACAATGACGTATTCATAAGGTAGCCTGTCCCATTTTCAGTCAACTACATGTAATTATTGGTATAATAAATTAATAAATTTAATAATTTAATAATAACTTTGAAATAAGCCTCCTCAGAATTAGTACTAATGAATAAGCACTGTATCCACCTCATTCAGGATTTAGTCCATGCTCTTTTCTAAACATCATAACTGTGTTACAACCCTCCTAATCTCAAGAAAATATTTGCAAAGCTATTATTCTTTCACTCAACAAGTAAGTTTGAATATGTGTTTTATCCTAGCTACCTACTGAATTCTATGTATGCAGCCCGTATTCTCTTGGTGCTCACAGTTTAAATCCAGTCTGTCTTTAATTACCTAATTGAACTTGCAATCCTCCTGCCTCAGTCTCCTGAGCTGCTGGGATTATAGATGTGTGCCACCATGCCTAGCAGTTACTTAACACACATTTTAAGTGTCTTCAGTCATTGTTCATGTAATATGATTTCTGGAACACTGACTGAGCTATTTGCCTTTGGGATTAGATGTGGATATGGACAGAACCAAGTTAGAGCTGACAATGAAGATCTAGGAATAAAAGGTAGTTTTAAGATGTACTAATAGATGAGATCTCAAAAGATAAAACCAGAAAGCCCAAGATTGAATAGTTTCATAGGTGGAAATAAGAAGGGGACATAGAAAAACATGGGGAGAACTTTTAGATATAAAAAAGAGCACCTGGAAAATTTAGTAACATTGGAATTATGGGAGAAAAGAATTTCAAGAAGGAAAAGGCAGATCTGTGGTGTTTTGTTTTGTTTTGCAGCAAAGAAGTAAAGGATAATAGAGTGTAGGGAGCCATTTTAGAATGATTAATAGCCACATGTTCTATGCATTGAACTACAGAATGCAATTTCACTTTTAAAACTTTTCTACTTAATAAAGTGTATTTTGACATTCTGTGAGTAATGTCTAGTTTAGCCATTTTAAACCATTAAGTCCCAAGTTTTAATTCTGTAAATATTTCAACAAAATTGACAAAGGTACTTTAAAATAGGTTAGAAATCACATTCTAGAGCTTATATATTAATATTATGGTATATTGCATAATTACATGTTCTATACTGTATTTAAGTTTTTATAGGTATTTCACATCTGGGATGATTGGAAAAAATGGATTAAGGAGATACTAAAATCAAACACAAATATGACTGTCAAATTTCCATATTTCAAGAAACTTCTGCGAACTGGTTATTCAGTTCTAATTCCTCCTGTCAATCTTAAATGCATACATTTGTTTGATTGATTTTGTGTGTGTGTGTGTGTGTGCTGGGAATTGAATCCAGGGGCACTTTACCACTGAGCTACATTCCCAGCCCTTTATATTTTTTTATTTTGAGACAGGTCTCAATAAGTTTCTTAGGGCTTCACCAGTTGCTGAGGCAGACTTCGAACTCGGGATCCTCCTGCCTCAGTGTCCAGAGTAGCTAGGATTATAGGCATGAATGCATGCATCACCATGTCCAACCTTGATTTATTTTTTATAAATTAAAACTTGCTAGGTATTCTTATTGCATAATTTTTATTCATAAAAATTGGACTAGGTTTATTTAGTACAACTTTTTAAATGTTTTTAGAAACTTCATTTATCTCCAGTGTTAGTCCTAATCAAATTTATTGCTCTGTACTTGATGATACCTTAAAGGAGATAGTGGAGGATGATGGGTGTTATTTTTTTAAAACTTTTACATTGAAATCTTTAAGCCACTTTTACACAGTCATTGTAGTACAGCTTACTTAATTTTATTGTCTCTGTTTTGTACAAGTGACTTGAGAACATCCAGGGCACGACTTCTTGAATTATTCACTGATTTGAGCTGTAATCCAGAAATGATGAAGAATGCAGCAGATTCATACTTTTCACTCTTACAAGGTCAGTTACTTGTATGAACTTCTCAGCTAAAAAATAAAAAATTATGCAGAAGTTAATATTTAACTCTTATACACTTTTCAAATTTGGACAGTTTAATTTCCAGGCCATGCTTGTATGCTTGAATTTCAAAAATGTGAGAGTGTAATGGTAGTGTGTGGTTTAACATTTTGAGAATTAAATATGTACATATTTTATATTACATTATCTCAGAAAAAGGTGTGGGATGTGGGAAGAGAGAAGGGGGCCAAAAAAATTCATTCAGGCACCTGGAAAAGTAATTATCTGAAAATATGTCCAAATAGAACACATGATATTTATTCTAAATCTAAAATGTCTTGTATCTTTTTGTAGGTTTCATAAATTCACTGGATGAATCTACCCAGGAAAGCAAGTTGCGATATATTCAAAATTTCAAGTGGACTGATACGTTGCAAGGACATGTTCCAAGGTAAACAATGTTAATGTACTAAATGGAAGCCAGTTTTTGTAACTATATAGCCAGCCATTAACTCATAGATTCTGTATTTGAAGAATAAAAATAAGGTCTGATCAGCATTTTCTCTTGTCAGGAAATTAATTAGAAGCATTGGATTCTAATTCAAATATATAATATTAAGTAAAATTATTAGTTGTTTCTCCCAGAGCATGTCTATTTTTTATAAACTCAATACAAACACTAATAAAAATTGAACAGTCTTATTTTAATAAGACACAAAGAATGTTTTAGAAATTTGAAACCTAAACTGACTTTCAGTCTTTGCCTATCTTCAAGCCAAACAGAATTTTGGTTTTCCCCTACTTTCTTTTTCTAAGGGATAGTTCAGAATACTTTGGTCAGTCTGTATCTGTCTTCTTAACTCCATAGTCTTTTGATTCTAGATATTTGGTTTTTTATTTCTTTTTACTGTTTCTACTCTGTTTACAAACTTTCCTTCAGAGCTTTTTCATCATTCACTTGAAACTATCGAAGATGAAATTATAGCAGGAAATATGTCATAGTATTAACTTTATTCAATTACTTTTTTTGTTTTTAAACATCTTTGAATTATTAAAAATACCTGTATATTTTCATCTCAATTTGCTGTAGAATTACTGTTTTGTAAGAAAGAAAGGGCTGGGCAATTGCTGGAAGAACAGGGCAAATAGTGCATTATATAGAAAGAGAATGGAGGTTGAATTTACACATAGCATCTAGGTATGTAGCACAGCATCATACCTAGATGCTATTCCACGTTTTCTGCAAAGGAAACATCTGCTTCTTCAACTAGATTTTGGTGTTATAAGACTTTGTGAGGAACAAATAAGAAAACTTAGGTTACGTGAATAATATTATAATGCCAGGCATTTAAGAAGACATTCACTAAATGTTAATTCATTTTTTTCCTTGGGAATATCTCGTGTAGAATTTATAATTGGATAGGAAGTAGGGAAGATGGATCCTTTCTAAATAGTTTCAAGTTAATATTCAAACCTTTATTATTACTATAGACTTTGGCAGATTCTAAAATGTTTTGCATTGTGTAAATTTGGCCTACCTACCAAATTTTTATTCCATGTTACAGCAAGCTACTATTTATTGTGTTTTTTTTTTAGCATTTTATGAGAGAGTGAAAAATTATGTGATGAAAACCTTAAGTAACACTGAAAACTTAGTACATATGAGATTTCTAATTTACTTTATGCTTTATTTCTACTTATTCAGCTGAGATTGTGCTGTGAATCTTATCTGCTCGGAAAAATTATTTCTTGGATTATAAATGCTCTGACTGCTACTTAGATGTGGTGTCACAGAAATGGAGTGTTTTGGAACAAGGTGGATTGAAAAAAATGAGTATAAAAAGAAAAGAGTTATTCATTAGGCTTCATGTAAATTAAGAAAACTGTCATGTGATTTAAAAGTAAAATTATAAATTAGAAATACACAGTAGATCACAGGGTGTAATTCATTTGAAATTTCTCAAGTTTCAAAAAGAATAAGCTATTTAACTGTGAATAACTTTTTTTTAAGATGGTAAAACTGTTTTGTGAGGTTTGTTTATAAACTTTTTCATGTAATGTACATGAAAATTACATTAATTTATGAATATAATTTGTAAATTATATTTAAAATTATTTATAAATTAACTGTCTATAACTTATTTTAATTACAATGTTTTCTAGCTTTCTGTGTGTGTATGTGGTGCTGGTGCTAGGGATTAAACCCAAGGCCTTACACATACTAGGCAAGGGCTCACACCTCATAAATTTTGTTTGTTTTGTTTTTGTGGTACTGGGAACCCCAAGGCCTTGCACATGATAGGCAAGCTCTCTACACTGAGCTACATCCTCAGCTCTTTAATTTTTATTTTGAGAACAGGTCTTGCTAATTTGCCAAGCTGGTCTCAAATTTGTAATCCTTTTTCCTGGGATTACAGGTGTGTGCCAGTTTGCCTGGCCAAAATCAATAAATAAAATACAAAGTAGAGACATCCTTCAAAGCTTTTCCCTTTTGGTAACTTTTCAGTATCTATCTTATTTTGCATAAGGATGTTATTTCTGCTTTCTTATTTCATCAGTTGAAATTAATAAGATAGTGTGTAAAGAATTTGCAGGTTCTTAAAATGATGGTGAATAAATTGGTGTTCATATCATTTACTTAATGCCATTTGCCATCTTTTAATGTTATAGTAATAGAATAGGAAGGAAATAAGTACATATACTTGTTTTCAGGACCTTTTCCTTTGTAAAATACTGATTCAAAATCTTCTACAGTTTACTTCATTTTGACATTTCATCTTTCTTTTCATCCATTTCTTTTTACACTATCTGCTCTAATCAAGCAGTTTGGGTCAATTCTATCAGAAAAATCTTTATACTTTCTTGTGCTTTGACAGCTTAAGTTTCTCACCTAGAATGTCTTTTGCTTCCCTTCTAATCATCTCTCAAGGCACAATTCAACTTTTATATATACCATTAATCCTTTTGTAATCATCCTAGCCTAAAACTACCTCTCCTCTTAATTCTGTTTTCTTAATATATGGTATAAGAACCATCCATTTCAGAATCAATTGAGTATTTTATAGATTCTGGGCTCCATTCCAGACTTTCTAACTTTTTGAGGGTAAGTCCCAGAAATCTCTGTTTTTAAAGCTACTCTATCTACAGTAATCTTTGGAAGTACTATTCTTATGTTATTCAGTTGTATAGTACATATTGCATTACTATATTTAGCTATTCATTGATAATTATTGGGTCTTATCTCCCCATCTATATTAAACACAGAACCATTTTCATTATTCCTACTCACACATGAACACACACCCAACCACTTACTTTGTAATTCTGAGTTGGATATTCAATAGGCTTCATGTAGCAATAGCTCAATAATTTTATAGAACTCAGTTGGGTGTGGTGGCACATGCCTATAATTCCAGCAACTTGGGAGAGCAGGAAAATTGGAAGTTGGAGGCCATCCTCATCAATTTAGTGACACCATGTCTCAGAATAAAATAAATAAATAGAAATGTCTAGGGATGTAGCTCAATGGTAAAGTGCCCCTCAATGGTAAAATCTCCAGTTAAAAAAAAAAAAACCAAAAAATTTACAGAAAATAATAATCATGTTTTTAATTTCAGTGCCCAGCAGGATGCTGTTTTTGAATTAATTTCCATGGGATTTAATGTAGCTCTGTGGTATACCAAATATGCTTCAAGACTGGCGGGAAAAGAAAAGTAAGTTAAAAGAGAAAGGGTTTATGTATGTAATATGATGTTTTTCAAATATTTTGAGTTTCATTATAAAAAGTTTAGGCTGTTGATTAAAGAATACCATGTTGAGTGAGTGCACATATTTTAAGTTTTAGAATTAGGGAGCCTAGTGTTAAGAGAAGAAAAAATTTTTAAATAATCTTGTAATGTGAAAGATTTTCCTAAATAAGACTCCATACCAAGAAACTGTAAAAGGAAGGATTGAATATTTGTCCGCTTAGAAGTCCTATGAACATAGTTTAAGAAGCACGTGACAGAATTGGTTTAAAACATTGCAATGCATATGGTAAATTATTCATTTCTTAAAATGTATACTCTTACAAATCAACAAAGACCATCAAATTAGTTAAAAATAAGCAATGGACATGAATAGGCTATTCATAGAAAAAGAAATGCAAAAGGTTTTAAGTGTATGAAAAGATCTTGAAGGTCTAAAAGAATTACAAAATAAAATGAGGTGAAATTTTTATAATAGCTAAAGTGTCTAGAGCAATAGGAAATTGGCAAAATTGTTATAATTTATCCATACGTAGGAATAGTATGATACCATTGAAAAATGAAGTTGAATCTTGTGTACTGATATAAAATTATCTCTAAAGTGATTAAAATTAGGAGAGTAGCGAATATAGATAGCTATCATTTCATATGTATAAGTGCTTGTTTATAACAGAAGACTGTAGACGGTAAGACCAGAAGACTTCATTTCAGAGTTCAGAGTTCACCTCTAGGCAGGTCTTTTTTTTTTGGAAGTATCTTCTCTTTGGATCTCGTTTGCATTTGTTGCTTTGACACTTAAAAGTATCAGGATTAGATTTTTTAATTAAATGGAAGAAAACTAGTGATGAGAAATGCAAACAATTAATTTGGCTTAATGATAATGTGTTAGTTGTTGTTTCTATTACCTGAAATGCGATTCATCCTCTAACAATTTAACACTGTCTTTAAGCATAACAGAAGATGAAGCAAAGGAAGTCCATCGAAGCCTGAAAATTGCTGCTGGGATTTTCAAACATTTAAAGGTAAAAATATAAAATTTTATGTAGAATTTCTAATGCTTTAATTCTTAAATAATTTTTCCTTTCTGGCAAGAGAGGAAGAATGTTTACACACTTCATTATGTATAAAGAGCTGGTACTGTCCCTCCAGTATCTGCAGGATACAAACTGCTCCCTTTCCCTAGGGATGCTAAAATATGTGGATGCTCAAGTCCCTTTTATAAAATGGCACAGTGTTTGCATATAATGTATGTACTCCCTCTCGTATTAAATCATCTTAAGGGCTGGGGTTGTGGCTCAAGCGGTAGCGTGCTCGCCTGGCATGCACGGTGCGCTGGGTTCGATCCTCAGCACCACATAAAAATAAAAAAAATAAAAAGATGTTGTGTCCACCAAAAACTAAAAAATAAATATTAAAAAAATTCTCTCTCAAAAAAAAATCATCTTAAGTTTGCTTATAGTATCTAATACAATGTAAATGCAAATGTCGTGTCAATAGTTATTACACTGTGTTTAGAGAATAACGACAAGAAAATAGTATACGTGTTCAGCACACATGCAGAGTCTTTTTTTCAAATCTTTTCAGTCCAAGGTGTGTGTGTGTGAGGATGTGGTTGTGGAAACTGAATATGTAGGGCTAACTGCATATGTTCTGTTTTCCATATTTAATAGTACCTTATTGATGAGTTCAGCCAATTATTATCGGTTTCTGCATTTTACTTTTAAAAACATCAGAGACTCTTACAATTAGAAATTTTCAGTTGTAATACACTGTTTATTTTTCTGTCTCTTCTGAAAAGTTATAGACAGAAACAAAGCGTTTCTCATTGTTCTCTGAAGCAGGTATCAGCAGCAGTCACAATTCCACAGAACTGAACTTCTGACGTATTCTCAGTACATCAATGAAAATGTTGGAGAGGCGATTATGGCACTCATACATTAAATTGCCTGGAGCTATAGTGGGCATTAGGAGAAAGAAGAATGTGTTTTCCAACTAGAATTCCCCTTCTCTTCATTCTAATTAAACTACTCTTTATTAAAGAACTTATGGAGGCTCAATGTCAGGGTTTTTTCCCATGATAAAATAAGATGCGTCTACAGTGATGAAAAAGCTAGGATCCTGAATTTAGGTGGAAAATTGTAGTATTTTCTTTGTATCTTTAATTATTAATATAAATGAGCAATTCAGGCTATCATACAAAAAGGAATTTTGTTTACTATTTCAGTGAAACATTTTCTAAGGTAAAAGTATGGATTACATATGGAGTAGTCTACTATAACCAAAATTTTGCTCTTGAGTTTCTTTTTCTTATAAAAGCTAAATTTTAGTGTACAGAGGCTGATATTATCTGTAAGCTTACTGTTGCTCTTTTTTTACAATTTTTGTTTGTACATTAAATTTCTGGCAAATTTGTCAATTGAATGTCTCGTTAGTTTCATTTTTTCATCTCTTAACAACGGGTTAACATGAAATTTGGCATCTTCTGTTTTCTTTCAGGAAAGTCATATCCCAAAACTTATTACACCTGCAGAAAAGGGAAGGGATCTAGAGGCACGGCTCATAGAAGCTTATATTATCCAGTGTCAGGCTGAAGCTCAAGAAGGTATCCTAAATATTGTAAGATTTTTCTTGTTTTTATTTTAGAGAAAGTCTATATTTGCATTTAATTAATCTTTTTTAAATAATCAGAATTAGCTGCAATTGAGTTTCAGTTTTTAGAAATTTCAGGAGGAATAATTCTACCTTTGACATTGAACTAGCAGGAACAGATCTTACAACTTAATGACTCTTTTTTTAAAGAGGATTTTGATTCCCTGCCATTTCTGACAGTACAAAACTAGTTCTTTAACTCTTTGTTTCCCCAACTACCACGTTCATTCTTTTTTCTCTTCCACTGTTTGGTTTAGTTTGAAGTCTTTATCTTTTCAGTGGCAAGAAACAGTGGGACTTATGTGATAACAGGAAACAACTTTCTAAGCTTTTGGATTTTTTCCAAATGCCAGTGCTCTGAAAGTATGTTTTATATCAATCTACATTGTAGTAATTCTCTGCAGTTAACTAGTAGTTGGCTATTGATTTATTTAATGAAATGGTAACAGAACCAACAAGCTGTGTTTTCTGTTTGTATTTGCATTTTCTATTCTTTTCATAGTAAAACTTAACAATAATTGTTTGAAAACCCAAAAAGATTATCAGACTTTCTTTTGCTATTAAAACTGAACTTACTCTGAGTGGAAAAGAATGTAATTATAGGTTCCTTTTATTGTATGTTGGTTTTAGTAACAATTGCCCGAGCAATTGAACTTAAACATGCTCCTGGACTAATTGCTGCACTGGCATATGAAACAGCCAATTTTTATCAAAAAGCTGGTAAGCTAATTCTGTTGTTATACTTTTATTCTTTATATTTTCAGATTTATTTGCTTTTGATTGAATAGGAAACAGAACAAAAAGATTCTAAGTTTTCCATTATTTGCAAAACTAGAATAGTATCTTCATTACTTCATTGATGTTTAAAGAATTAGAGTTGCTCACAGTTAATATGCTACATAACTTTTAATGGAAAGGACAGTGCTGTACTTTTTAACCAGTCATCTAATAACTATATGGTCTTTTGCTTTTAAGTTTTTGATCTTTACTGTAATCTTGTAATTACTATCCTTTCTTAGATGAGAAACAAACCAAAGAGTTAACATGATCAACCCAAAACTTAACTGCTAACAGGTGGGAGGTTGAGACCAGAACACATTTCCTCTAATTATCCTATTATTCTTTTCATTTACTAATTTAAGAGCTTTGCATGTGTTTCTTTTTATGAGATGGTTACTATTTTACTTGCTGAGTAGAGATAAGTTGAATAAATTCACAGCTGAGGGGAGTAGACAAACATGTAATTACATTATTGTATCATGAGTTTTATGATGATGTTACAGCAGTGAGATGAGAACCTCAACAGTCTGGGCATGCTAGAGAAGGCTTTCTAGAGGAAGGTTACATCTTAGTCTCATTTTGAAATATACATAGAACTTTTTGTTATGTTTCTTAGAAAGCATTAGTGTGTGAGAATAGAACATTTTATGCTATTTACAATTTAAGAAAGAACTTAGCACATTTTGGCACTTTCAGACAGTTGTAGCTGAAACACAGAATGAGTAAAACGAGAAGAGATTGGGAAAATACATTTGTGTGAGATAAAGAAGTGGTTTATAAGCCTACCTAAAAAGTTTGGCCTTGATTCTGTAGATATTTGGAATCCATTTTATCTTAACCAGTGAGTCTGACTGGATTTGATTTGAATTTAAGAAAGATCTTTCTGGTTGCAGTATGAGATAGGCTTGCTGCATGAAGTAGTAGGCTGACTTAGCACTTAAGAAGAAATTCTGCCTTTGGAAAAGGAGAAAATTTGGAAGCAACATTATTTAAAATTCTTGGTCCATATCTATTTTTATCTATGTTTTTGTCTTAATCATCAAATCAAAGAAATGCCATGGTATTTAACTAACCCTATTATGTAGCTTGAAATATAATTATGGGAAGCTAAGTCATTTTTAATAAAGAAGGTTTTTTAAAATCTATAAATGCTTGAGTCTTAGACTTGAATGGCATTCTGCTTTTAGCATGAAAATACATGAACTAAAAGTCTTCTAGTGAAATCAGGGTGAAGTTATATTTTACTTTTTAAAATGTAACTTTAGATCATACTTTATCCAGTTTGGAGCCTGCATATTCTGCAAAATGGAGAAAATATCTTCACTTGAAAATGTGTTTCTACACAGCTTATGTAAGTATTAATAGCCCTAAATATGATGTAAATTACTCTCTTTCCATCCCCTTAAGTGCCAGGTCTCTCATCTTACCAAAGTCTTAGCATTTTGCAAATAACGAGCAGTTCTGAGTAAATGTTCACTGACATTGTAGCCATTGTGAACTAACACAGGTGGAAAGAGATGATGTAGAATTGTAGACCTAGATTATAGCAGTGGAGTTGCTGTTTGATTCAAAACTCCCTATAGCCTTCTATGTGCTTAACAAAAATTTTCTCAAGTACAGTTGACTAAGTCTAGTCTTAAGGCATATCATATACTATATATATCACCTAGATTGGTGAACCATTACTACACACTATTTATCTGTTTATTATACCCACCAAACTTAATTATTATTTTATTGATTAAGTGCTATATGAGAGAGTCAAAACCCTTTTTTCAAGTCTAAATAAATGTATTTATTTCTTATAGTTTATAATCTGTTTTTACATTTACTACTTGGGACCACATGTAATCCCTGCACATTTAAGGAGTAAACTTTCAGGCTGATACATTTCTTTTAAAACTTCTTTAGTCCTTAACCTCAAAACAGTAGCTCTGCATTAGCGCAGTAATTTCCTCCTTTATCTGCCATGTCCTGATTTAACAGATTTTAACAAGTAATTTTTGCTCTCAGGAAATGGTTAGAAGGCTAAGTTCAGCTAAAGGCTTGATATAATTCTATCTTTTATATGAATAGAGATGGGAAAAGCTTACTCAAGTAAAGAGATCTAATAGATTATTTATACTTAAAAGAATGGATAAAGGCATTTATCTGAAACATGTATAAGGATAGGGAGAGAATGAATAAAAGTGTGTTTCTCTTTTTATTAGGCTTATTGTTATCATGGTCAGACTTTGTTGGCTAGTGATAAATGTGGTGAAGCAATCAGGTCTCTGCAAGAAGCAGAAAAATGTAAGTATTCCTGTCAGAATTTTAATTCTTTTATTAAAATAGGTATTTTACCATAAAGGGGGATAAATAGGCAGTTAAGAGGTTTTGGCCAAGATCATGAAAGGGAATGAGGACAGGTGAGGTAATTGGAGGGAGAAAAAGTATTTCAAACTTAGAAAATGTAGAAAATGCCCATCTTTCCATTAGAGTATTATTATTGATATTTCTATTACTCTATGGAAGAGAAAGCAGCAGAAATCTTATCTTCTGATTTAAAGCTTTTTAAGCATAAATAAGGAACGTTTTATTATTATTAAACAGCTTTTATTCCTTTCATGTGCAGTATATGCAAAAGCAGAAGCATTATGTAAAGAATATGGAGAAACTAAAGGACCTGGACCAACAGTTAAACCATCGGGACACTTGTTCTTTAGGAAACTTGGAAACCTTGTGAAGAATACCCTAGAAAAATGTCAACGAGAAAATGGATTTATGTGAGACTAACTTAATATATAATATTAACATTATATCAGTTTATAGTTATATTGGAATATTAATTAGTAACATCATGGTTTCTATTAGTCTGTGTTCTCAAAGGGTTTATGTTAAAGTGCACTTAAGTTTAGCATTATTTTTTTCTTCTTTATAGTAGTGATAAAGTTCAAGTGTGTAGAACCTTTTGTGGTACTGGAGATTGAACCCAGGGGCTCTTAACCACTAAGCCACCTCCCAGCCCTTTTTATTTGTGTTGAGATGGAGTCTGTCTAGATTGCTTATAGCCTCACTAAGTTGCTGAGGTTATCTTTGACCCTGCAATCCTTCTGCCTCTGCTTCCTGAGCCACTGGGATTATAAGCATGTGTGACTGTGCCCAGTTTAGAACTTTTTAATTACTGATATGTAGCTTACTTCTTTAGGCTACTCCCATGATGTTCTTATTTTCTCTGCATGTTTTATGCGTACCTTCCCACAAACAAACACACGCACATACATATACATATACAACCATACATCTTCTCAACTCCCTTTGCATGTTCACCTCACTCTGATTTTGGCTACCTGTTAAGCAGGATAATTAATTTTTTCCAATCCTTCCTATTCCTTTAAAATAGTTTCCCTTATTTGTGTTCAAACTGTGAACCACCACCTTCGTTGGTTTGTAGAATCTATCTTGTCCCTGTTTTTAATCTCTGTACATTTTCCTCTTTATATTCTGCATATGATCGTTCCAAACTTTTCACTTTCTTAAACATGTCTAGTTCACATTTCATCACTTCCTTTGGAAATAGTTACTAATCTGTGTTAATGATCCTCTTTGTATTCTCATGGCACTTTATATCATAATAGCTTCAGTTAACTCTGCATTGTATTTGACAAGGTTTCTTAACTTTCTCACCTACTCATCTGTGAACTACATGAGACAGGGAAATCTCTGACCCCTCATTACATTGATGATTATATTAGGAGATCAGTTACTGAATAAATCAATAAATAAATAAATAAATCACTATTTAAATTGCTTTATTGCAGTTACTTTCAAAAAATTCCAACAGAAGCCCCACAGCTGGAACTCAAAGCAAATTATGGGCTGGTAGAACCCGTGCCTTTTGAATTTCCTCCTACAAGTGCTCACTGGACACCAGAAACGCTGGCTGCATTTGATCTCACCAAGAGACCTAAGGATGACAGTGTATGAGAGAGATTTTTCTTCTGCTCACGAAACTTTAAAAATGCTAACTCAGAGTTAGCATTTTGATGTTTTTCTCTATTTAAATAGATACCTGTTTGTCTATGTTAAATCAGCTAATTGTAGTGTAATCTTTTGTAGAGCACTGTGAGATAAAGCCTTTAGATCCTCAGTGGCCTCTGATTTTAAACATACTGAATGACATCAACACATTATCTTGCCTTTTTACAACTTGTCAGTGCTTCTTCCTTAAAAGAGAGTGGGAGGAAAGATTATCCTTGTTTGTATTGCCACAACAATACTCTTTTTTTCATTTAGCATATTGCAGGGTATCTAATTCCAGCATTCCATGAATCATCCAGGAGTAAAATACTTTTATTCATTTATATTTAAGTAAATCTTGGTGTTCTAAATCAAGCTCAAGAGGAAATTTTGAGATTTAACTGCCAGCAAACTAGAAATCTATGACAAAAAGAATGGGAATAATTTTGCAAGAATAGCTCCTCCCTTCAAACTGCATTTTTTATATAATTCCCTTCCCATACTAAAATCATTATTCTTTAAAATAACAATCTTTATATCCTGATCAGACTCTTAAGAAATAGCCTATTACTGTCATAAGTTCATTCCAAACTTAGGGGTTCCATAGGCATAGATTGATTATTCGTTTCTTCCTCGGAGAGTATAGGTTAGGAAGACCATTTGCTTGACTATAGGCAAAAGTAACTGTTTCTTAAAATGAGTTGATTTGTAGCTTCTGGGACAGCTTGTTATTCTCAATGTTACTTCATTCAGTATTGTACCTTTTGAAAGTCTAAAGTAGAAAAGATCTCCTGTTTGTTTTCTGAGTTTATGTAAGTGCTTAATATTTTATTTTTCCTTCTTTAGGCCAAACCTAAGCCAGATGAAGAAGTAAAACCTGTGAAAGAACCAGATATCAAACCTCAAAAGGACACGGGGTGCTACATCTCCTAAAACACAATATGTGCTTAGAATTCTACAAGTAGAAGAGAAAACTGAGAACTCTACAAGTAGAAGAGAAAACTGTAGAACTTTGGTACACGTTTCTTGAAATGATTTTTCTGAAGCTTATAGCATAATTATTACATTCAGAGGGAATCTGCCTTTAGTTCATTTGTTCTTGATTTTTAAGGTGGTAGACATGTTTTTAATCAGGACAACATTTGAAAGGTTTTATTGTGCCTCTGACCAGGTGTATTTGAGGGTTAGATCTTTTTTGAATTCTGGTTAGTAAGTTTCAGCTTAATGTATTATAGGCCTGAATTGTTTTTCAGGTATGTTTTTCTATCTTCACAAAAATGTTTATTTTTGTTTCTCTTATTTGATACCAGAAGAATGGCAAGAATGAATTTTGAGCAGAGATGGTCTTTTTCCCCTCACCATTGTGTTAATTATAGCACAGACTTGTTATGTTCTGAGTCATTTATCTTTTCTGGTGGGGGAAAAAAGCTCTTAATAGTTGAAGATCAGAAAATGTTCCTGCGAAATCCCTCAAATATACTGGAATCTATAATTTACTCAAAAATTAGTGTTTATAAATAAGTTGAGACCTCTAAGAACTTTTTCTTATTGTTGTATCTGCTTCATTCAGTCTCAAAAACCCTACAATGTTTTTTTTTATAAATACCTTTTCTAATGGGTTTTTTACTTAGAGGATAGAACTTTGTAAGTGTTTAATGTTTATATGTAAGGGAAGACAGTAAGAATGAAGAATGTTTTTTGAAGAAGTAATATTGCGTGATAATAAAAAAAAACTAAACGTGAATGAGATAGGTTGTCCTGTATTACACCGGTAACTACTACTTTGTTAGAGAAGTTTTAGTAAAATATCTTTGTTAGCTGATTTTAGTGTACATTGTTTTTATATGGTTTTCTAATATATATATCTATATACATATCTCCTATCAGAATTGCATTGTTTTAGGTCAAAGGCCATAGCAAAAATTTAGAGAACAAACAGATACAATATAATCTTATAAAATGGATTTAATAAGGCTGGGGATATTGCTAGAGCGCTGGGTCCAGTTCCCACTGTTGAGGGGGGAAAAAGATTATAATCATTTGAAACAGTTTAGTATATACACAGAATTGAGAAATAATGCATAATACTTAAACAAAATTCACACATCTGTAGATTTACCTTGTGTTGATTATTCTCCTAGAGTGTTAGATAATTTGCTATTATAAATGACACATTGGTTTTTACTAGAAAAATAAAAGTAGTGTATTTTGAGAGCTTACTATGTGCCAGTCACTGTGCTGAGCACATATATAGATACACCATAACGCACCTTTAATAAATATGTAAAATCTGCATAAAGTGTCAAAATAGGAATATATGCATTTCATTTTGAAGAATGAACAAATTATGTCTAGCTGAACCAAGATTGTGTTCAAATAAATAATTGCTTAAATCAGATATCATAGCTTTCACCGCTTTTAAAAAGCTGCATAGAAATCAAGTTTGTTTTTTTTTTTAATATGTGGAAATGCTAACTACTATTTTCAGTATATAATATTTAATATTTGAAGCTACAGTTTCCAGAATATTTGGAGCAATAAATGAATAGTTTTATTTTGCTGTTTATGGGAAATATTAAATTTCACTGTAAACAGTCACTACAAATTGACTTGTTTCTGTATGTTATCTGCTGACAATTTTAAACAGTACTTAAGGACCTATTTATCTTAGGTACTAGTGCTTATTTAACCTAGTTACTAAATTTTCACATTGATATTTTTGTGGATTATACTACCTTGTATGAAATGGAAATATGCAGTATGCTCAGTGCTTCTGTAAAATGCAGTTAATACTGGTATTTAAATAAATAATTGTCAATTTTGACATGATCAAATAGTATTTTGTTGACTCAGCAAAGGTAACACTTTATCCTTTTAATACCCCATTATATATAAGATTTTTTGAAAATGGTGTTGGAAATGATCAAATGTAAAGAAGTTGCATGAAGGCTAGAGGGAGATGTAACTATTTGTATTAACCGTTGCATAAATTTCATACCAGGCTATAACAGCTTACATATTGCTTCTGCCAAGTATTGTTTGTATAATGAATTATCTATTTATGAAAATAAAAGCAATTTTACCTACATTTTCATTGGACTTTTTGCTTTTTTTTTTTAATTTTTTTTTTTAGTTGTTGATAGACCTTTTCTTATTCATTTATTTATATGTGGTGCTGAGAATTGATCGCAGTGCCTTACACATGCAAGGCGGGTGCTCTACCACTGAGCCACAACCCCAGCCCAGAATTTTTGCTTTTTGATGAATATTTTTATACTTCCTAAGCCAGTAGCATTATGCGAAATGTTAATATTCACATTAATGATTAAAAGGACAAATACAGAGCTGGGGTACAGCTGAGTGGTAGAGCGCTTGATTAGCATGCACGAGGCTCTGGGTTCAACCCCCAGAATTGCAGAAAATTTTTTAAAAAATGACAGATTCATTTGTTTTTTGCTTTGTGTGCTTACTAATAAACCTTAATCACTCCTTGACCTGTTTGGTTTATACTTATGTTTATTGGTACCTATCACCTCTTAATCTCAAAGTAGGATTTTGATGGACCTGTTTATTTTTGATGCAAAAATATAAAGAATGATGCAGCATTTGTGTACTGTGGTAAGCTAAATTGGGGAGCTTATCATTGTTGTGCCATAATCTGTTGAAAAGCTTTTGTACTTTGCACACTTGAGGTGGCATTTAAATAAAACCACTTGGAAATATTTCCTTACTTTCCAGAGTTTAATTCTAGTGCTTCAGAAAATACTGCATTTCTAATCTCATATATAATAGTAAACTCATATCACATTGGGTTACCATAACTGTCTAAAAACTTTTTTATTTGTCATTTGAGTAATTGCTTAAAACTTAATTTTTAAAATTTAATTAATAGTTAATAGTTTATGAATTACAGAACAGAAAACATATTTGATCATGCTCATCTAAAGGCCTTAGCTGTCACACAACCCAGTTGCATCTGATTCCCGTGATGTACTTGAGATAGTCCTAAGCTCATATAGTCACTTAGTATTCCCCTGAGAAAATGGTAGATGACCCAGTATCTTGAATCTTCATGTTGGTTTTTAGCCTTCTGGGAGCCTAACTGGCTAGGACCTGAGGTGGCTAGAGCTCCTAGGCTGGTCACCTTCAGAATTTCAAACAAGTTTTCTATAGTGTCATATAGAAAAAGTTGGGAAACACCCCAGTGGGGAAGCAGGTTAAGTAATTTGGTGCATGTATACAGTTTAACACTGAATGAAAAAAAAGATTTAATAATCTTGCCAAGTGCTACTCTGTCAATAATTTTCAAGGAGCGAGCAGCAGTGGTTTGCTTATACATTGTGTTTATTCATATTTCACTATCCTGCTTCTGCTGCACATATGCGTGCGTACACACACACACATGCACACACAGACCCTAGGGCCAGTTGTCTCTGAAGCACTGTGTCTAAGGCCGAGAAGTGGGGTTTTGATGGTCCCTGCTCTGCTCTTACAGAGGTTAGGCCTTTAAGACAATCTCAAGGGAAGAGGGAAAAGTGGAAACCAGAAGGGGTGCCAGTGGTGGCCCAGGCAAACAGTGCCAATGAGCTCTTGTGTAAATTGCCCGGCACTGGTTCTTTGCTGCAATTTAACCTTATGCACTTGAAAACATTGTCTAGATAAAACTGAAAGAACTCTTTGCAAATTTTAGATATTACACTTTGAAGTTAAATGCCAAGCTGTAGAACTATTAATAGTGTTAATATAGATTACAATTATGTGTTTCAGCAAAGGAGTTAAATGAGTAGTGCACAGATGTAATGAGAAAATATTCATTTTCAAAATCAGGAAATAAAACAGTTGCAAGGCTGTTCTTATTCTTCCAACCTATTATAGAGTACCTTCTCCCACCCATTAAAATTAAATATGTGATTCATTCATCAAACGTACACTGAGTTCCAGCTATGCATCAGAAGATAGCAGCAGAAGATAGACCAGTGAACATACAATTAAAAACCTTTCCTACTCTGCTAAAGGGCTCAGGGAGGGAAGGGAAGAGGGAGGAAAGATGGGTGAAATGTTTTTGATGTTGATAAGTACTAAGGGGAAAAATGAAGCTGGAGGTAAGAAGTTCAGTGGTGGAGGGTGGTGGCGAAAGGAATGGTAAGTTGCCTGGGAGGAGTTACAGGAGCTCAGGGTGCTACTTGAGTTAAAGACCTGAAGTAAACAAGGGAACAAAGTCTAATAGAAAAAAGAACTGTGGAGAGAGCAGCGAGCACAAAGGTCCCTGCAGGAATGGTGTTCCCTCAAGTGACTAGAAAGGAGGCCATGTGGTTGGAGAAATGTCACTAAGAGGAGAGTCATACAAGATGGAAGTCCAATGACAGCCTGGTAGGCCATCATAAGGGCTTCATCTTTTACTCTGAGTGACTCACTGGTGAGTTTTAAGCAGACAAGTAGCAGGATCTGTCTGACGTAATTTTTTTTTTTTTTTTTTTAGAGAGAGAGAGAATTTTAATATTTATTTTTTAGTTATCGGCAGATACAACATCTTTGTTTTGTATGTGGTGCTGAGGATCGAACCCGGGCCGCACGCATGCCAGGCGAGCGCGCTACCACTTGAGCCACATCCCCAGCCCTGTCTGACGTAATTTTAACAATTCTAACTGCTTTTTAACTGTAGAATGTAGGGGGCTTAATAAGACCATTGCAATAATATAGGTGAGAGGTGATGGCTTAGAGCAGGTGGTGGCAATGAAGTGGTGAGAAGTATTAGAATTCTGGAAATATTTGAGAAAATTTCCTGACAGATTTAATGTTAGGTGTGATTAAAGGAAAAGAATCAAGAATGACTATGTTTTTGGCCATAGCACCTGGAAGAATAGAGTTGCCATTTATTGATATGGGAAGACTGCCAGAGGAGTAGATGTAAATTTGTGAATGGGGGTTGGGGGTTGGGGTGGATTGGAGGGGTTTGCACTCAAAACATGAGCAAAGATTTAGACAAATCAGAATCGTAAAGTCTATTAGACATTCAAGAAGAGGTGTCAAGCATGCAGTTGCACATGTAAATTAGATTCAGAGGAAAACCCTGATGTGGAGAATGTAACTGTCCAAGTCATCTGTGTGTAGACAGTATTTAAACCACAGGGTCAAAGAGGAGCATCAAGGGATGCAAAGAAAAAAGGCCCAGTCTCTGAGCCCTGGGTTACTCCAATATTGTACAGTTGGACAGAGTATACGATCTGCTAATTATATGTTTTATCCTTGATAACCTAGATTGGAGTTTTTAAGGCAGAGGTGTTCATAAGAACTAAACTAAAGTCAAAAGAGCTTGATACAGAGAGTATTTGGTCCACTGAAAGAGCACTTCTAGAATATTCATGTCTAGGTAGTGGTGTGAAGTTAGCAGTGCTCCCAAGGTTTATGGAAACAGATTTCAATCAGCTATAGAGCCCCCTCTCCATGACAGGCCCTGTGATGACAAGGATGGATTCTGCATAGTATATTCTAAAACGCCCATTAGGTGGCAGAAAAAACATTTACTAAATCAACTGTGAGCTAGATCTCTTCCCTGCTCCTTTAAAATCTCCCTAAAAACCTCTAAATTAAAACATGTCTCTGTCTGTTTGATGTATATAACTATTATGAGGAACAGAGACTAGTGTTTCCTTTAGAGAGCCAACATAACAGGATTGAACCAGATATGTGAAGGATGGGATGTGTGCACATGTATGTTTTATTTGGTTTGGAAATACATGGGTTTGGATGGTCTTAAGAGGAGTAAATCAACTATAAATGAGATTAAAATCCTTCTTTTAAAATTTTTTATAGTTGTAGATGGATAAAATATCTTTGTTTATTTATTTATTTAATGTGGTGCTGAAGATTGAACCCAGTGCCTCATGCATGTGAGGCAAGTGCTAACTATTGAGCTAAAACTCCAGCCCTTTTTAAAAAAATTTTTTTATATTTAAGCTTTTTAAGTAGGGTGGAGCAGAAGGAGGCTTAGGAAACAGAAAGCAAGAAACCTTCATGGAAGGTGTTTTGGACCCAGCTTGCTGTTTAAGCTTTCTGTAATACAAGTTACTGAATCACACAAGACTTTCTGTTTCAACTTCAGTTTCTTTCCTCTCGCTTCTTAGGGCACTGGACTCCAACCTTGTCTATATGGTGGGTTCACCTGAGCAGCCTTTAAAAAAATAATGATGTCTGGTGATTTAAGAGATGGTGATTTAAGTAGTCTGGACCGTGGCCCATGTTTGGAATTTTTTTCAAAGCTCCCTAGCTGATTCTAATATAAAGACAAGTTTGAGAGCCACTGAGTATTGTTAATGGTGACTGTGTAAATCCTATAGACCTTTCTACAACTCAATCCCGTCCCACCCTACAAGACAAACACAGGGGAACACTTCCACGTCAGCATACTCAGGGGCTCTGTTTGGCCTCAGCCTAGTTTTATCATCTATCAAACAAGTGTAGAACCAAATGTTGCCATACTTCCAACACCAAACAGAACTAATTACATCAACAAAAGAAAATACAGCAGGATTATGTGAGTTGCTCTCTGGAAATGTTCTGATTTTGTTTGTTGTTGCACATTGTATTTTAGTTCTTACAGCACTGGTAATATTTACTTTTTCAATGCTATTATGCTTAGCAATTATTGGTCTTAAGTAACAAATTTAAATGGGTATTTTTTGACTGCCCTATGGCATCAGAAACTAAAGGGTAACATATCTTCCTATTTCTTGCTCAAAGGCTCTTCTGGGATAGATTGGCACTAATTAAGTCAGGGAAAACAAATGTTTCATTCAGGTCTCCTCAGAGGTCCCTGGAGGGTCAGGTATAACTTCATCTCCCTGTGGAAGACCAGTTTAACCCTTTGTCTTCCAGGCCTTTGAAACTCTGAGCTTGGTAATGACAAACTCAGCATTACACAATAAGATCTGGTGATTAAGGGCTGGGGATGTGGCTCAAGCGGCAGCGCGCTTGCCTGGCATGCACGGGGCGCTGGGTTCGATCCTCAGCACCACAAGAAAATAAAATAAAGATGTTGTGTAAAGATGTTGTGTCCACCGAAAACTAAAAATAAATATTAAAAAAATTCTCTCTCTCTCTCTCTCTTTAAAAAAATAATAAAAAAGATTTGGTGATTAATTTAAAACTACTTAAACTTGTATATGAGTACATATAATGTATGCATGTATTCATATGTTTGTATTGCCCATAAAATGTTCTTAGAATTTGTTAGTCCCCATTTTAATATACGGCTGACAATCTATTTACATTTGTAATAATCACTGATTTATTTGGAATTTAGTATTTTTATTAATCATGCTTTTTCTTTGCTCTTTTTTATCCTACTACTTTTGAATGTATTAACCTAATTTTGAAGTTTCCTATTTTTCTATTATTTGAATACTTGTATGAGGACTGTTATAGTTTGAATCTTGAATGTCCCCCAAAGCCTATGTGTTAATAATGGCTTGATCCCCAGCCCATAGTGCTGTTGGGAGGTGGTAGAACCTTTAGAAAGTGGGCCTTAATTGAAAAAAGTTAGGTCATTGGGGTGTGCCCTTGAAGGGGACGTTGGGACCCTGGCCCCTTTTTCTTCCTCCCTCTCTTTTTTTTTTTCTGGCCATCTTGAGGTAAGAAGGTTGTTTGACAATGTGCTCCTGTTATGATTTGGTGCCTTATCACAGACCCAACAGCAATAGTGCTAACTGACCATGATTTAAGACCTCTGAAACCATGAAATAAAATAAACCTTTCTTCTTTATAAGTTGATCACCTCAGGCATTTTATTAAGGTAACAGACTGCCAACAAACTTAAGAACTCTTACAATATCTTCATCTGCCAAACCTTCCTAATTATGGTCAATTTCTTTGTATTGTTTATGACGTTTTGTAATAAGTACATCTTCAGCAAGGGTTGTTTTCAGTAGAGATTCATTATACCATGTCTTATTGAAGTTACTCCAAGGTGGTTTCATGTTTGTCTTTGACAGAGTTCTATGAGTGTCTGTCTTTAGCTCACTTGTCTTCATTTTAGGACATCATACCATATGAAAACTGAATTTGGGCAGCATCTACTACTGGCCTGAGGTTCTATTTTTTTTTTTCATGTGAAAGTTTCTACCTATATTTCCAAGAGGTGGCAAATATCTACTTTTTGCAGGCAAGGGGTAGCTTTTCCAGTCCGTATATTATAGATAAGATAGTGCTTTATTACTTAGATGTGGGTTTAGGTAGCTTCACTTATTATTATTTTGTAGATGAAGAGAATATGGTACAGGTATAATAAATAATAATATTTTAAAAATCTAGGTAGTCTGGCTCCAAAGCTTTTCCATTTCATTGAGATATAATTTAAATATAGTAAAATTAACTAATTTCAGTGTCAAAGTTTTTTTTTTTTATTTTTTTAAATTGTAGATGGACACAATACTTTTATTTATTTATTTGTTTTTATGTGGTGCTGAGGATCGAACCCACTGCTTCACACATGCAATGCAAGCACTCTGCCACTGAGCCACAATCCCAGCCCCTCAAATTTGTTTTGACAAATGTTTTTAGTCAAGTAACCATTACTTCAATCACAATGTTAAAATGTTTCCATGACCCTAAACAGTTTTCATTTGTCCATTTGTAGTTCATCTCTTTCATCATTTCCAACAAACACTTCTGTTTTCTCTTATTATATTTTTGCCTTTTCTAAAATTTCACATGGAAAAAACACATACTCTGAAGTGTCTGGCTTCTTTCACTTAGCACAATGCATTTGAGAATCATTCATGATGTTGCAAATATTAGTAGTCTATTATTTTTAATTGCTGAGTAGTATTCCGTCAGACACACATATCACATTATGTTCACTCACCAGTTAATGGGCATTAAAATTGTTCTCTGTTTTATACTCTCACAAATTAAAACTTATGAATATTCACATACCAGTGTTTTCATTTCTCTTGGGTGAATATCTAAGGGTAAAATTACAAGATCATATGGTAAGTGTATGTTTGACTTTTATGAAACTGCCCAACTCTTTTCTGAAGTGGCTGCACCATTTTGCATTCCCACTAGCAATGTGTTTCATCACATATTCCCCAATACTTGGTATTCGTATTTCTTAATTTTAGACCTTGTGATGGCTATGTTGTTATATTTCACTAGAGTTACATTTTGTATTTCCTCTCTAAAGGTACTGAGCATCTTTTCAGGTGTTTATTTGCCAATTGTAAATCTTCTTTGATAAAGTGTCTATTAAAATCTTTTCTCCATGTTTTAATTGAACGGTTTGTCTTTTATCCATAGTTTACATCTGCAGCATTTCCCCCAAAGCTCACATATTGAAAGCATGGTTCCCAGTGCAACTGCAGGTTTCAGAGGTGGGGCTTATATTGCAATAATTGGATCATACCATCTCTGCCCTCATTCAAATAGCTGAATGGACTACTAGGGGGTGGGAATCTAGTTAGAAGACGTAGGTCACTAAGGCATGCCCTGAAAAGAAAGGCGCCCCTATACCCCTATTCTCTTTCTGTCTTTCCTAGCTTTCATGAGCCAAGCAGCTTTCTTCTGCCTTGCCTTGCACCATGATGTTTCTGCCTTAAAGCCAGCTGATCGTAGACTGAATCCTCTGAAACAGTCTGAAACCATGATCCAAAATAAACCTTTCCTGCTCTGAGTTATTCTTGTCAGGTATTTTATAGTCACAGAGACCAATAGCTGATGCACCAATGAATTTATATATTTATATATATATATATATAAAAATTATATATATAATTTTTTTGCAAATGTTTTCTCTGCATAAAGTCTGTACTCTTAACACTCCCTATATTGCCTCTCAGTTTAAATCAAAATGATGGAGAAACTTCTAAGCAGGGCAGTGGCCACTTTCTATTAGCAGTTGTGGGCTTTGCAATCAGGAAACCCTGCTGGAATTTTTGTTTCAAGATCCAATGAAAACATTTTCACTAACTGAGTTTCTTCCATTTTAGCACAGTACTGAACAGTTCTTTCTTGGACTTGAAGAACTGATGAGCCTTCGGATGTAATTACCTCTGAACTCTGTTTTTACTGTTAGTTGAAAATAACTAGACACCTCTCAGCTATATAAATACTGCCCTGGGCAATTTGCCCTAAGGTGTCCTGTTTTTAAGTTACTAGTTGTCTTGTTTCCTAATGAAGAAAGACGATTTCCACCAATTAGAACGAGAGAAGAGTGAATCTTCCAAGAAGACTACTCCCAAAAGGATTATCCATTTTGTTGATGGAGACACCTTGGAAGAATATAGCACAGAGGAGGAGGAGGAAGAAAAAGATGGACAGAGAATGAATTCAACACTTGACCCTGTAAGCTTATAGCATCAATACTGGTGCATATGGGGCTGAATAAATAAGAGGTTGAGCCAGACAAGGTTTATAGAAAATTGAGTTTTACATTATTAAGCTCTCAGATCCCTTGTTTGCTTTCTAGATCCATATATAGACAGCTTATCATTTTGATCATCTTTGTTTTCTCATCTATAATAAGGAACATGGAACATTATTAAGCAATTTGAAATCTCTACATTAAAAACTCTGCAAGAAAAATAAGACTCTGCAGTCACCACACCTGTTATTAATTATTCGAGTTTGATTTCTCTCTTTTTTTTCAGTCTAAACTCTCATGGGGGCCCTACCTGTGGTTTTGGGCAGGACGAATAGCAAGCAGCTCGTTTTCTAGTAAGTATGGTTAAGATTTTTTTTTTCTAGTCTTGATTATGCTCTGACAGACCCTCTGAGCTAGATGGGACTTGCAAAGGTTTAATCCACTCCATTCTGAAGAAGTAACTATTGGTCACAGAATTCTGAGTCTGTCCTTTACCTTCCCAGAGGTATGGAACCTCACCTCTTCATGCAGAACCTTCCATCTTTTGCCAACATTTAGTATTCTTCCTTGTCTTGGCCCAAATTTTGTCTTCGTTTCAGAAGTTCCTAGTCCTCCTGATTGTCTTTCTTAGAGCTATCCAAATCAGTCTGGATCCCTCTTTCACAGGACAGAATTTCAAATATTTGAAGACAAGATCCAGTCCTTCCTGGGTTGACTCTTCAATAAACTTTTATTTTTTAAAAAATTATTGTTGTATGACACAGTTTTAAGTTCCTTCCTCCTTATTACTCTATTATGAATATAAACTTCATCAGCCCCTACCAGGGGCATAATGAGTGGCCTACATGCCTATTTACAACAGAAGAAACACTGAATTTTATTTCATGTGACTTTTACCCATCTTCTGTTGAACATAACTGGCAACATCGAATTACTCATTTCCTTCTAACTTGCATATTCTTGTAAATTTGACAGGGAGGAAACTTACTTTAACATTCTTAGAAAATAGAAAATGCTTCTCTTAGAAATTAATCTTTATTCTTTCATCATAAAACCATTACTGAGTGTGTACTATATTCCCAACATTGGGCCCTGGGACACAAAGACAAATGACAGTCTCTGCTTTTAAGACACTCAATGTTCCTACACTGGAGAAGAGAGTCAAAAGTCCTATGATTTTAAAGGAAAACATTTCTAGGAGACCCCTTGAGGAATACAGTTATTGTTCACGCCAAATCTCAATCACTGACTCTAACAGTGTGCTCTAGGTGTCCTTGCTACTATGACTGGAAGCAGACGAGAAAGACCTTGAACTTCTGCAAATAAATTCATTTTCGCTAGGCATGGTGGTGCGTGCCTGTATACCCAACAGCTTCAAAGCCAGCCTCAGTAAGGCCCTGTCTCAAAAGAGGGCTGGAGGGCTAGAGTTGTGGCTCAGTGGTAGAGCGCTTGCCTATTATGTATGAGGCACTGGGTTCGATCCTCAGCACCACATATAAATAAATGAATAAAATAAAGATCCATTAACAACTAAAAAATTTAAAAAAAAAGGGATGGGGATGTGGCTCAGTGAGTAAGCACCCCTGAGTTCAACTTCTACTACCAAAAAACAAAAAACAACAACAAAAAAGCAAACAAAGAGAAACCCAGAAGTTTGTCTTCGTCCATGGAAGAAGGATGATTTTGGTAACACTGTATTGAGTTTTTGGTACCATTTGAAATACACTCCTAACTGATGTCCAGTGATTCATCTGGCAGAGGGCAGAGTCTTTTCTGATTGTTCAAGGCCCATACTATATTTGTTCAGTGTTTCAAAAATTCTTCCTGACATATTTATCTGGAAAGGATAGCTCAAATATAATACCATATGAAGATAGAAGATTTCACAAATTTCCTTTGAGTCCTAGAATTTTTTGAGAGTCCAAGGCCGTTGAAATATTTTGTCAGTTAAATGTACTTAAAGTTAAGTGACAAATCACTTGCAGGCAAGTTTAAACCCTTGGCTCCTCAACTGATGCTAAGCAATAGTTATTGACTCAATTTGCCCAAGTTCTTATTCTCTTTTTCAGCTTGTGAATTCCTTGGTGGAAGATTTGCTGTCTTCTTTGGTCTTACTCAACCCAAATATCAATATGTGTTAAATGAGTACCACAGAATACAATATAAGGTATGTGACATCCTGATAGGGACATCAAGGGCACTGAAAGATTTGACTGTTCCAACTTCAGGCTGGTATAAAAGAAGATTTTTCTACCTAGTTATCAAGAACTACAGTTTCATTGAACTCCCACAGTCAGACAGCTCCCACGGTCAGACTGACTGACTGTTCTAATTCTCATCCAATGACATTTGTTTGTGTTTGTATTTTTCCCACTCCCATGAATTTAGTATGTCATGAGATGGGTGACAAAAGTAGTTGAATGTAAAGCCTGAAATTGCTTCTTGCACGGGCATCTTAATAAAAGGGAGAGTTTGTTGCATAGTTAAACTTTTCCTTATTTCTCTCCAAACCAGGAAAGTAACAAAGAAAGGGAAGAGAATGGATCAAAGGACCAGGCAGCTAAGTCTTCTAATGAAAAGTGTCGCCTGAAGACTGGAGTCCCTGAATATGGGACCAGACAACAGGACCTGGCAAAGGCCATTCCTCAGCAGGGCACCTCATCTAGGGAGGGCTTGGTGGCAGATACCAGCTCATGATGGGCATCAGAGACTGTAGTTTCCTTGTATCTCTGTCTTGAGCTATTGGTTACCATGGCAACAGCACCGCAGGTAGCACTTTTTAGGCCAGAACTGGGACTAAGCTTGTGACTCTAAAATTGAGGAATTGCAAACAGTGAGTGATTTTGGATACTTTCTCAATATAATTTTTTTATATAAGTTCCCATCCCAACTCCACCCAGTAATACACTCTGTTAGTCTTGACATTTAGATTTGGGCTGAAATTCTTTGTTATAGGGCTAGAGTAAAGATTCTCTGTTCCTCAGAAGAAAATTCATAGAGTGTAAATAAATTCCTTTTTTAGGGATTGAAATAAGGTATATACTTCCTGTCATCCTGTCTTAGTTGGAACTCGCTTTATGATTAGCAAACATTGATAGTAGCACTATGAAATGATATTTATCAACATTTTTAAGAATTATATACACCTCTGCCCCCCCCCAAAGAATTGGAAAAAAAGTAATAAGAGCACTACACAAGTTTTAAAAAAATGGATGATTTCTTTGTTTATTTGTCAACAATTTTTCCAAACCTGTAAAGATCAAATGTGAAAATCAGAGTTACATAGCACAGATTGTACTGGACAAATAAATAACTGTGAATTAGTAGACAGAAACAAAACTTTCAGTAATAAAATTTGACTTCTAGTTCACTTTTTCCATTTACTAGTTTTGTGATTTTGAAGGTGTCCAGATTTCTGATCCCAGTTTCCTTCTTTTTAAAATATAGATGACATTTATGTGGCTTTTCTTGGATTGTTGTTAAACAAAATAATAAATGTGAAAACACTTATAAAGATGTCAATATCTGTTGTTAATATATAATTAATGATTACTATATTGGTGGTCCCCAAAGAACCAAGGATTCTGGAATTCATACCCTTGTATAGCTCCACCCACATCGACTCTAGGCTCGACCATGTGACTTGCTTTGGCTGCTGAGATAGTAACAACTGTGATGCAAGGAGAGGTTTGATAAGCACTTGCATATTAGGGTTTGTCCACTTCAGAAGCTCCATGTTGTAAAGAAGGTTGAACTAGACTTCTTTTATTTATTTATTTATTTATTTATGACAGCAGAATGCATTACAATTCTTATTACACATATAGAGCACAATTTTTCATATCTCTGGTTGTATACAAAGTATATTCACACCAATTCGTGTCTTCATACCTATACTTTGGATAATAATGATCATTGCATTCCACCATCACTTCTAATCCCATGCTCCCTCCCTTCTGCTCCCACCCTTCCACCCTATCTAGAGTTCGTCTATTCTTCCCATGCTCCCTCTCCCTATCCCACTATGAATCAGCCTCTTTGTGTCAAGGAAAACATTTGGCATTTGGTTTTTTGGGATTGGCTAACTTTACTTAGCATTATCTTCTCTAACTCCATCCATTTACCTGCAAATGCCATGATTTTATTCTCTTTTATTGCTGAGTAATATTCCATTGTGTATATATGCCACATTTTTTTTATCCATTCATCTATTGAAGGGCATCTAGGTTGGTTCCACAGTTTTTCTATTGCTATTGTGAATTGTGCTGCTATAAACATTGATGTGGCTGTGTCCCTGTAGAATGCTGTTTTTAAGTCCTTTGGGTATAGACCACAGAGAGGGATAGCTGGGTCAAATGGTGGTTCCATTCCCAGTTTTCCAAGGAATCTCCATACTGCTTTCCATATTGATGCACCAATTTGCAGTCCCACCAGCAATGTATGAGTGTACCCTTTTCCTCACATCCTCGCCAACACTTATTGTTGTTTGTCTTCATATTAGCTGCCATTCTGACTGGAGTGAGATAAAATCTTAGAGTGGTTTTGATTTGTATTTCTCTAATTGCTAGCAATGATGAATTTTTTTTCATATATTTGTTGATTGATTGTACATCATCTTCTGAGAAGTGTCTGTACAGGTCCTTGGCCCATTTATTGATTGGGTTATTTTTTTTTAATTTTTATTTTTTGGTGCTTAGCTCTTTGAGTTTTTTTTATATACCCTAGAGATTAGTGCTCTGTCTGATGTGTGAGGGATAAAGATTTGTTCCCAGGATGTAGGCTCTCTATTCACCTCATAGTGTTGCAGCCCGGCTGGCTGGGCAAAATAACCGGGGGGTGACGAACAACTTGTGTAGATTGATACAGCAGGAGTAGGAGCCGTTTATTGTAGGACAACAGAGGTATTTATACATTTTGCACAGCTTATCTTAATTAGCATAAACTAGATACATCAGTCAACCAATAAGAAATCTCCACACTTAATGGCTCGCTGGCGTTACTTCACAAACCACTCCCTCTGGCATTTTGCCAGGTGCCATCCAGACTTGTTTACAGACTCTAACATTTCTCTGGCAAAATGCCAGGCGCCATCCTGACTTGTTTACAGACTCTAACATCATAGATTATTTCTTTTGCTGAGAAGAAACTTTTTAGTTTAAATCCATCCCATTTATTGATTCTTGATTATAATTCTTGTGCCACAGGAGTCTTATTAAGGAAGGTGGGGCCTAATCCCACATGATGGAGATTTGGGCCTACTTTTTCTTCTATTAGATATAGGGTCTCTGGTTTTATTCCTAAATCCTTGATCCATTTTGAGTTGAGTTTTGTGCATGGTGAGAGTTAGGGGTTTAATTTCATTTTGTTACATATGGATTTCCAGTTTTCCCAGCACTATTTGTTAAAGAGGCTATCTTTTCTCCAATGCATGTTCTTGGCACCTTTGTCTAATATAAGATAATTGTAGTTTTGTGGGTTAGTCTCTGTGTCCTCAATTCTGTACCATTGGTCTACCCATCGTTTTGTTGCCAATAACATGCTGTTTTTGTTACTATTGTTCTGTAGTATAGTTTAAGGTCTGGTATAGTGATGCCACCTGCTTAACTCTTCCTACTAAGGATTGTTTTAACTATTCTGGGTCTCTTATTTTTCCAGATGAACTTCATGATTGCGTTTTCTATTTCTATGAGGAATGTCATTGGAATTTTTATCGGAATTGCATTAAATCTATATAGTGCTTTTGGAAATATGGTCATTTTGATAATATTAATTTCTGCCTATCCAAGAACAAGGTAAATCTTTCCATCTTCTAAGGTCTTTTGATTTCTTTCTTTAGAGTTCTGTAATTTTTATTATATAGATCTTTCACCTCTTTTATTAAGTTGATTCCCAAGTATTTTTTTAGGCTATTGAAAATTGGGTAATTTTCTTCATTTCCCTTTCTGATGATTTGTCACTGATATACAGAAATGCCTTTGATTTATGGGTGTTGATTTTATATCCTGCTACTTTGCTAAATTCACTTACTAGTCCTAGAAGTTTTCTGGTGGAACTTTTAGGGTCTTCTAGGTATAGAATCATATCATCAGCAAAGAGTGCCAATTTGAGTTCTTCTTTTCCTATGTATATCCCTTTAATTTCTTTCATCTGTCTAATTGCTCTGGCCAGTGTTTCAAGAACTATGTTAAGTACAAGTGGTGAAAGATGGCATCCCTGTCTTGTTCAAATTTTTAGAGGGAATGCCTTCAATTTTTCTCCATTTAGAATGATGTTGGCTTGGGTCTTAGCATAGATAACCTTTATGATGTTGAGATATGTTCTTGTTATCCCTATTTTTTCTAGTGTTTTGAACATAAAGGGGTGCTGTATTTTGTCAAATGCTTTTTCTGTGTCTATTGAGATGATTATATGATTCTTATCTTTAAGTCTATTGATGTGATAAATTACATTTATTGATTTCTGTATGTTGAACCAACCTTGCATCCCTGGGATGAATCCCACTTGATCGTGGTGCATGATCTTTTTGATATGTTATTGTATTTGATTTGCCAGAATTTTATTGAGAATTTTTGCATCTGTTCATTAGAGATATTGGTCTGAAGTTTTCTTTTTTTGATGTGTCTTTGCCTGGTTTTGGAATCAGAGTGATATTGGCCTCATAGAATGAGTTTGGAAGTGCTGCCTCTTTTTCTATTTCCTGAAATAAATTGGAGAGTATTGGTATTAATTCTTCTTTAAAGGTCTTGTAGAACTCAGCTGTGTATCTGTCTGGTCCTGGGCTTTTCTTGGTTGGTAGACTTTTCATGGCGTCTGCTATTTTGTCACTTGAAATTGATCTGTTTAAATTGTGTATATCATCCTGATTCAATTTAGGCAAATTATATGACTCTAGAAATTTGTTGATACTTTTGATATTTTCTATTTTATTGGAATACAAGTTTTCCAAATAATTTCTAATTATCTTCTGTATTTCTGTAGTGTCTGTTGTGATATTTCCTTTTTCATCACATATGTTAGTGATTTGAGTTTTCTCTCTCCCTCTCTTTGTTAGCCTGGCTAAGGGTCTGTCAATTTTATTTATTTTTTTCAAAGTACCAACTTTTTGTTCTGTCAATTTTTTCAATGTTTCTTTTGTTTCAAGTTCATTGACTTCAGCTCTGATTTTAATTATTTCCTTTCTTCTGCTGCTTTGGTATTTTGTTCCTCTTTTTCTAGGGCTTTGAGAGGTGGTGTTAAGTCATTTATTTGTTGACTTTTTCTTCTTTTAAGGAATGAACTCCATGCAATGAACTTTCCTCTTAGAACTGCTTTCATAGTGTTCCAGAGATTTTGATATGTTGTATCTGTGTTCTCATTCACCTCTAAATTTTTTTTTAATCTCCTCCTTGCTGTCTTCTATAACCCATTGTTCATTCAGTAGCATATTATTTAGTCTCCAGGTGTTGGAGTAGATTTTATTTCTTATTTTATCATTGATTTCTAATTTCATTTCATTATGATCTGATAGAATACAGGGTAGTATCTCTACTTTTCATATTTGCTAAGAGTTGCTTTATAGCATAGTATATGGTCTATTTTACAGAAGGATCCATGTGCTGTTGAAAAGAAAAGTGTATTCTCTCATTGAAGAAATGAAATATTCTATATATGTCAGTTAAGTCTAAGTTATTAATTGTATTATTGAGTTCTATAGTTTCTTTGTTCAGCTTTTTTTGGAAGATCTATCTAGTGATGAAAGAGGTGAGTTAAAGTCACCCAAAATTATTGTGCTCTTTTCTATTTGACTCTTGAATTTGAGAAGAGTTTGTTTGATAAATGTAGACATTCCATTGTTTGGGGCATATATATTTATAATTATTAAGTCTTGTTAGTGTATGGTTCCCTTGAGCAGTATGTAGTGTCTTTCTTTGTCCTTTTTGATTGACTTTAGCTTGAAGTCTACTTTATTTCATATGAGGATGGAAACCCCTGCTTACTTCTGCAGTTCATATGAGTGGTATGATTTTTTCCCAACTCTTCACCTTTAGTCTGTGGTTGTCTTTTTCTATGAGATGAGTCTCTTGGAGGCAGCATATTGTTGGGTCATTTGTTTTTTCGATCCAATCTGCTAGTCTATGTCTTTTGATTGGTGAGTTTAGGCGATTAATATTCAGGATTATTATTGAGACATGATTTGTTTTCCCATCCATTTTTGTTTATTTTTGGTATAAATGTGACTTGGTTTCTCCTCTGATTAGATTTTCCTTTAGTGTAATACCTCCCTCTGCTGATTTTCATCACTGTTTTTTAATTCCTCTTCTTGGAATATTTTGCTGAGGATGTTCTATAGTGCAGGCTTTCTCATTGTAAATTCTTTTAACTTTTGTTTATCATGGAAGGTTTTTATTTCATCATCAAATCTAAAGCTTAGTTTTGCTGGATATAAGATTCTTGGTTGGCATCCATTTTCTTTCAGAGCTTGGTGTATGTTTTTCCATGATCTCCTGGCTTTGGGGGTCTGGGTTGAAAAATCTGCTGAGATATGAATTGGTCTCTCCTATATGTGATCTGATTCCTCTCTCTTGCAGCTTTTAAGATTCTATCTTTATTCTGTGTGCTAGGCATTTTCATTCTAATGTGCCTTGGTATAGATCTGTTGTAATTTTGTACATTTGGTGTTCTGTAAGCCTCTTGTATTTGGTTTTCCAATTCGTTCTTCATACTTGAGAATTTTTTCTGATATTATCTCATTGAAGAGATTATGCTTTCCTTTGGTTTGAAACTCTGTGCCTTCCTCTATCCCAATAACTCTTAGATTTGGTCTTTTGATGCTGTCCCATAATTCTTGGATGTTTTGTTCATGGTTTCTAACTTTCTTCACTGTGTGATCAACTTTATTTTCCAGATTGTATACTTTTTCTTCATTATCTGATGTTCTTTCTTCCAAGTGATTTAGTCTGTTGGTTATGCTTTCTATTGAGTTGTTTATTTGATTTATTATATCCTTCATTTCAAGGATTTCTGACTATTTTTTTTCAGTCTCTCTCTCTTGAAATAATCTTTTGCTACCTGTATTTGTTCTCTTATCATTTTTGCCTGTATTTGCTCATTTAGGTCATTCTTTAATGCACAGATCATTTTAATTATGAACCTTCTAAACTCCTTCTCTGACATTTCATCAACTTCACTGTCCATATGTTCTGTTATTATAGTGTCCTGGTTTGTTTGGGGCACTTTCCTCCCTTGTTTTTTCATGTTGTCTATATGTCTTCCTTTCTTGTAGTGTGGATCTGATATATTAAAGTTTCTTCCCTCTATTCTTGTAGTGCCTGTACAGATAGTCTGTACCTCACCTTGATGTTGGGCTTACAGACCCTACTGGTGTCCCTCAATGAGTGCTACTGAATCCTAGATCTGGGTCCTGCATAAGTTGGAGTGGGTGGATCTGGGCTTGACCTCCTATGGTAGTCTGCTGGTTGGAAGAGGCAGTCTTGTGCCAAAGGCTAGGGTCTGGTGGTGTCTGCCCCTCTGGGGGAGGGGTGAACTGGGCCTACTGAGAGCCTGGATCCCTCATGGGCTGGTGTGGGCGGTCTGGGCTGGATTTTGGCTCCTGTGGTAGTTCACTGGTCAGTAGGGGTGATCCTGCACCAGAGGCTAGGCTCTGGCAAGTGTCCCACCAAGAAAGAAATGGATCAGGCCTGCTGTGCACCTGGACCCCACACAGGCCAGTGTGGGTGGATCTGGGCCGCTGGGCTTGACCTCCTGAGGTAGTCTGCTGGTCAGAATGGGTGGTCCTATGCCAAAGGCTAGGCTCTGCAGGGTGACTGCCCCACCAGGGGATGGGTGGATCAGGCCTGCGTGTGCCTGGGCCCCGCAGAGGCTGGTGTGGGTGAATCTGGGCCACTGGCTTGACCTATTGCCTTGAATTAGACTTCTAAGTGATGAGAGGCCACCAGTAGAGAGGTCTCCAGCCATTCCAGTCCCAGTCAAGCTCACAGCTGGATGCAGCCACATCAGTGACCTTCTGATACCCTACCTGGAACAGAGCAACCATGCGTTTGAGCTCAGTTAACCCACAGAATAAGGGAAAAAAAATAACTCATTGTTGTTTTAAGTAGTTTGTTATATAGCCATATATGATTAAAATAATAGCTCTGAAAGAAGGAGAAATCGGAATTAATTTGATATGAAATCAAGATCAGAAGTAGGCCTACAGTAGAAGGTATAGTTAGTGGAATATGCTAGAATAAGTTAAATTGCACAGATAGCTCCAAAACCTCAGTGGCTTAAAACCACCAATGTTTTTCCTTTTCACAAGAGGTCAATTAAGGTAAGGATCTGGACTGGTTTTCTCTGTGTTTCTTCAGTGTTGCATGTTCTTTGATCTTATGATTCCTCTGCACTGTGTGCACAGGGCTGCTGAAGCAGGAGTAGACATTAAGCACTGGTAATTAACATCCCCACTAAGAATGAATCTTGTCACCTTCACTTATGCTTCTTCTATCAAAGCAAGTCACATGGTCACAATGAATTTCATAAGAGGGTAAGTCACATAAGATAGCTGAGAAAGGCATAACAGATAGATGATAGACTTGAGAATCGATGGTATGGGTTTAATTTCATCTCTGCTGCCTCTTCATGATCCATGACAGTGCAAGTCACTTAACTTCTCAATGTTCTGATGTATATAAAACTGGTTTGATATGGGAAGTAAATCCAATTTGAACTAGCTTGTATAATTTTTTTTAAAAGGAGCTTTTTGAAAGTATACTGAGAAATATCATGGAATCTAATGGAAGATAAGTCTCAATAGGGTCTAGAACAGTCTGAGAGCAAGTGTTCTCCACTTGTCATCTTTCTTATGTATGAGTTAGATGATACTCTATATTGCTTTATAACTCTTCCATTCCAGTGACTGATATACCAGCCCTCAGTCCCATTTCCAGACATGCTGAGAATAGAATATGATTATCCTTTTTTTTTGTCATATAACAAATTCCTTACTCAAACAACTGTGACCAGGGAGGTAGATCTTGTAGTAGTGACATGATTGTAGGACCTATTTCTGGATGAGGATGATTCTAAGGAAAAGATAATTAAAGTGATCTAGACAGATATTCCATGATTATCCTTTGTGAAAATCTAGGAAAACACTTGGCTTTAAGTACTAAAGTTAGGATGTCAGTGATAAATATTAATATTTGTGATGATTCATTCTATGAGTCAACTTGACTGGGCCCTAGGTTTCCCAGATTAAACACCTTCTGCATGGGTCTGTGAGGGTATTTCTGGATAAGACTAGCATTTCAATCCATGGACTTGATAAAATAGATTACCTTTTCCAATGGGGTGGGTATTGTCTAATCCATCCAGAACAAAAGGCTAAATGAGGAGGAGGAATTGGCCTCCCCTTACTCTGCTGTTTTTTTTGTTTTTTGTTTTTTGTTTTCCCTAGCCTCGCTGCTTGAACTTTTTGGAAATCTCATTTCTTCTCATTGTGCCCTCAAACTGGGATTTATACCACTGGTTCCTCAGGTTCTCAGGCCTTTGTACTCAAATTGGGATTTATATCACTGGTTCTCCAAGTTCTCAGGCCTTTCTACTCAAACTGATTTCTATCACCAGCTTTCCTGGGTCACAACTTGCAGACAGGAGATTTTGGGACTTCTTGCCCTCCATAATCATGTGAGCCAATTTCTCATTCATATTCTCTCTCTCTCTCTCTCTCTCTCTCTCTCTCTCTCTCTCTCTCTCTTCACCCCATTGGTTCAATTTCATTAAAGAACCTAACTAATACAATATTGAATAAGAATCCTGATTGGAATGGTTACTTCTCTCTAAGGAATCAGTCTTAGTTCTTCATCTGATGTGCTGTGTTAGTCCACTTTCAAGTAAATCTGAGAGTTTTATGATATTGCCACATCTCACAAGTAAGCTTTGGTTATGTAAGTCTCAGGTGCCAGATGATAGGAAAATCTATACCTGATTTTCCTGCTATTTTGCTTCAGAATAAGTCCTGGTGATTTTTCACTTTTACATTTTCCTCAAAAAATATTATGGAATATATACTTGATGATTATTCTAGAGAAGTAGGTCAACCATATATCAAATGTGAATTTTGCCTAGTAAAAAATATACAATCAATTAAAATTTCTTTTCCACTAAGAAGAAAGGAGATTGCTTTCCTCTGTGGTCAGTGACTATAAGCAAATCAACTGAATCTTGAAAAAATTATAACAAATATAATAATAAATGTATAATAAAGAAAACAAATAGAACCCAATGTCCATATCTTACCAGGTTTGACTGCAAGAACACAGTGCCTTTAATATTAATTTGGCATCTACTATAAGACAGGTCTTATTTTAGGTGCTATCAATCAGACACAAAATTTCTTGTTGTTGATCTAGATTTACTAACAGGTAAATTGTTAGGACATCCAGTTTTCATATAACCAGTCTCCAGATGGTCCCAAATGATCTCCATCTCCCTAGTATTCATACCCTGTGTTGTCCCTTCCCACACTAAACAATGGTGGTCTATGTGGCCAATCAAGTATGGTGAAAGTGATAGTGTGTCACTTCTGAGATTGTTAAGGTTTCTGTCTTGATCTCCCTATTTTCCTCTTGGATCACTCAATCTGGGCAACACCAGCTGCCAGTTGTGAGGACTCTCAGGCAGTGCAGTGAACTGCATATGTCCCCTGCCCCCAAATTCATATGTTGAAACCCTAATCTCAACGTGATGGTTTTGGGGGTAGGGCCCTTGGCAAGTAATTCAGTCGCAAGAGCAGATGAATAAGATTTATGTTCTTATAAGAAGAGATCAGAGAGTTATTTAGCTCTCTTCTCCCCATGTGAAGATATAATGAGAAGTCAGCAGTCTGCATTCCAGAAGAGAGACTTCACCAGAGCCCAACCATTTTGACACCTTGATCCTAGACTTCCAGACCTCAGAACTGTAAGAAATCAATTTCTGTTTATAAGCCACCAAGTCTATGATATTCTGTTATAGCAGCCTGAACTGATCAAGACTAGTAGAGGTCCATGTAGTAAGGTGTTGCGCCCCCTTGCCCGCAAGGAAGACGCAACACTCAGGAATCTTCTTTCAGCAGTTTATTTCAGGCCCTTGATAGTTCTTCTTCTCTTCCCCGGATGCCCCTCCCAGCCTTAATAAAGCATCTCAAGCCCCAATGCAAAGCTGCCACGTGGAGCTTTCTCATAGGGTGATAAGGGATTGCATGCCAATTCTCCATATTAGGAGTTGTTTATCACAGGCCACAGTGGAAGCCGGCGCCATCTTCTAATGGCAGCCACGGTCTAATTAGAACGGCTCACCACAGTAAGGAACTAAAGTTATAGCAAATAGCTAGTGAGGTATGGGGCCTGCCAATAACCACATGAGCGTGCTTGGAAGACCATCTCCTTCTAGCCTGCAAATGACCACAGCTCCAGCCAACAGCTTGCCTGCAACCTCACAAGAGACCCTGAGCTAGAACCTCTCAGAGAAGCCACTCCCAGATTCCTGACTATAGAAAATTGGAGATTATAAATGTTTGTTGTTACAAGTTTTGAAATTCTGGGGTATATTTTCACATGGAAATGGGTAATGAATATATTCCAAGTACTCCTAAGGATACCGCATAACCATCTCCTAAGTTTCATATCCTGTTTCATTTGCCACCTTCCCATTCACCCAAACCCATCTTCTATGTACTAGAAAAATAGTTCTTTATAATATCAGTCATAAGCCTCCCAAAGCAAAAAAATGTATAGGCTCTGTTATGGTTTGGATATGTGGTATCCTCCAGAAGCTCAGGTGTGAGACAATGCATAAGTGTTCAGAGATGAAACAATTAGATCATAAGAGTTGTAACCTAATCATTGGCTTAATACACTGATATGGGTTAACCAGGTGGTAACTGTAGGCAGTTAGGGTGTGGCTGGAGGGGGTAGCTCTCTGGGGATATGCCTTTGAGGTTTATATATTCCTCTTGGTAAGTGGAGTTCTCTTTGCTTCCTGTTGTCATGTCCTGACCTGCTTTCCTGTGCCATGCTCTTCCACCATGATGATATGTCTCATCTCAGGCCCAGAGCAATGGAGTAGGCCATCTATGGACGGAGACCTCTGAAACTGTGAGCCCCAAATAACCTTTTTTTCCTCTACATTGTTCTTGTTGGGTATTTTGGCCACAGAAATGAAAAAGCAGACTAAAACAGGTTCCCAGAATATGCAACTCTTTTGTGATATAACATGTACACATCTGTGACCATTTTCTCCAAAGTACCATCAAATGTCAAGTTGCCTCAGTAGGAAGGGATTCTACTGTTTGCCATGTTCTCTAACAAGAACCAACAAATCCCCACCAAAAATCTAAACAGTGGTATACTTGTCACCAGTTCAGCGTAACTTTCTTTTGTGCTAGGTTTCCTCTTGGGCATTTATTATCCTTTCATGCCACCTAGTCTTTGATCATTGTCATCCCAGTCCAGTCCCAACTCATTTTTATATATTTGAACTTTGGAGAAGGTTCAAATATAAAACTTTAGAGAAAATATACCCCAAAATTTCAGAACTTGAAACAGTCACAGTTCTAGACCTTTTCTTTTCAGAGGACATATCTGCCCCTTATAAATTTATGGATGCTGAACAATGTTTGGGGAAAATGTATTACCCAGTTCTACCTGGTGGCTTCCAAGATTCCATGGCATATTGGAAAAAGGGTAACTAAGTTCTTTCAGCAGCATGTAAGTCTCTGATTCTTGCCAAGTGGCAAATATCCCCAATTAAATAAATTATGTTGCAATAGTCTTTCGAGTTAATAATCTACATTGAAATCATATTCATATTCTTGATATTTAGGCTATTATTATTATGTGTCAGGTAGGTAAATGAAAGTCAATTTTATTTTATTTTTCTCTTTCTAATGATTAAGTCACCCAAACTTTAACCTTCAGAGTGGAAATTCAGGAAGTCTGAGGCGATCTGAGGAGCTCTTTGGCAAATGAACACAGGCATCCACCCTTTATCTCCATACATAAATCATTCTAATGTTTTTCCCTGAATGAGCAGACCTGCCAAGAAGTGTTTGGGTCTTTTTCATCTTTGTAGGCTTGATGGTGATGATGCCCATCAATTATTCTTGTAAAAGTTTCCATCCTCTGCCAAATTGCACCGCCTTCAAATTCAAGATATAATTATTTCCTATACCTACAGCAAAATGAAGCCAAACACCTTTAAAAGGGGAAAGTGGTGAGATCTCCTTAGGAGAAAACAAAATCTTCCTTGTGGCTTCTCATTTAAGTTGGGGACAGGAGAGGAATGGCAAATGGTTCTATCAATCTTTATTTAATTTGGGTGGAAAGCATTTTTACTGGGAAAAGTAACATGAAGGGCACCCAACAAATTACTCTAAAGGAAGTAGATATTATTTTTCTGGAACATTTATTTTATTTGTCTCCTTCAAGGCTATTCTCAGGCTGACCAGCTTAAATAAATCAGGGAAAAAGTGATAGAAACAAAATTCTATTCAGAACTGAGTGAATTTCTGAGGAAAATTTGTCCTAAGACAAATATTTCATGATGGTCTTTGATGGTCTTAGAGGAAAAATTATTTTCAGTGACAGAGCAAGATAGCCCCAAGGACATGATGGTTCTCAAGAATGTGTTGATGGAGAGGAAACCTACTTGATCTTCAAATTGTAAGAAGGTAGTTCTTAAAGCTTTATATATAAACTATTAATGCTCATTTTAAGCAACTGATTTAAATATCCATTTTTTTCCTCATTGGATGAGGTGATGTATAGTTTTATGTGCCAACTTGCAAAGGTCCTAGTACCCAGTTATTTAATGAAAGCTTAATTTAGGTGCTGCTGTGGAGGCATTTCATAGATGTGGTTAATAGCCATAATCAGTTGACTTTATGTAGAGATGATTGATCTTAGTAGAGAGGGTGGGCCTTTTCCAATCAGTTGAAGGCCTTTAAAAAAGGTTTTTCTGGAAAGGAAGACATTCTGCTTTAAAACTACAGCATCAAATCTTGCCTGAGTTCCCAGCCTGCTAGCCTGCCCAACAGACTTCAGACCTGCCAGCCCCAGGAAGTATGTGAGCCAATCCCTTGAAATAATTCTTTTTGATTCTGTTTCTCTGGAAAACTGTGATGGATACAGATGGTATCCAACATGCACTTAGGAAGTTACCACTACCATATTTAGTGAGCTACTCTACAGGCCAGTTGGCCAACATTACCATTATGCAATGTGCAGGATCGTTCTTTACTCTGCTTCATGTTTTTTTTTCATACAGTCCAAATTTAAACACGTTTAAAGTCTTCCAATCTTACGCAAAACCCCTTTTCTTGGCTCCCCATGGCTCACCAAATGACGTCCAGCATCCTAATATTTACGAAGAAATACCTGGGTCTGTGTTCCCTCTGCTCACAGATGAATTGTGCAATCACGTAGAACCGTATATAATGGAGAATTTCAAGTCTCACATCCAGCTGGCTGTGGGACAGTGAGTAGATGAAAGACAGGCCCAGCAGTTCCCACCAGAGCCTGAAAGTGAATGCTTGGAATCTGGGAATGGGAACGTGTCTTGGCGTTTAAAAGAAATACATAGAGCATTCAAGAGCCAGGGAACCTAGATTTCAGTTCCAGTTTTTGTTTTTTTTTTAGCTGGCTGGACATTATACAGGTCAAGCATCAGTCTTGTCTTGAAGAGGAATAATAAAAACAGCCTCCTTAAGAAGGGTGAGAATGAATTATGGTCCCATTATGTGAACACACTAGTCCAAGCTCTATTCCAGTGGCACCCATCAGTGTTACTTCATCTCCTTTAGTCTCCTCCACCCCTGTGGAATAATACTTAGAAGCTGTAAATTGTACAGTTAGAACGTATGCTAGAGATTATTCTTATGCGTGTCTCTGCTTGAATTCTCACTAGAGGTATGATTTTGTGGGAAATGAAATGTGTTATATTCAACACTCCCCAACATTTATAAACAGCTAGAGATGGTTCATTTTAGCCAGTATCTACAAAATGTGTCACTTGTGTGGGATATATACAACCCAAATCGCTTCCCTGAGGAAAGTAAGAGTTTGTGGAGAAATAATTTTTATACTTTCACACCATGAGCAGCTAAACCGAGGGAACTTTCTCAGGAGTGTAACCTCAATAACTGAGGTCAGAGAGTAGCACCGAGACAAAGATCCTTGGCTGCTGAGATCAGACTCCATGGGAAGGAGGGAGACAGTATTTTGAGAGTTGTACATAGAGCAATGGGACCAATAAAATGAATGAAGAATATTCTTCATTTTGAAAAGAAGAGACATTGACTTACAGGGGGCCAGATTAGGAACTCTATTCTGGGTCAGAGTGAATTGAGAGGTTTCCTCTCAACTGGTCCCCAAGTACTCAGCAACCAATTTTGTCTTTCTGCTAGAAAGGTAGAAAGAGATGACAGAGAGAGGTTAAGCTCTTTGCCAACCTGAAACAGCTTCCTGCCTGAGGTGGAAATGAGAGAACAGAGCAAGATAGGACAAATGGAGTCTTAAAACCCCTGGTTAAGAAAGAGACATAGGCCATCTTCAGAGTAACTAAAAAATGAGAATAATTTTGTTCCTGTACAAATATTAATGTGTGAAGCTACAAGAGGTAGAGAGTCTACAGTAATTTCCAGAGTTTTTGATTATAAAATCACTTGTACATGTAGCATTGGGAGAAGCAATAATCTGAAGAACTTATTTTGAGAAACCCTAAACCAGGTAATCTGTAAAGTGACTCTAATATTCCATAAGAACCTTCCTTGGAGGTTGCCAAGGAAATAGACATTTACCAGGTGTGAATGACATGCTAAAGCAGGAAACATTTTTTTTATGTTTACTGGCATCTCCTTAGACGTGGCTCTTTGTAATGAAGTCCCTATTCTTGCAGTAAGGTGAATTGGAAACTTCAGTACTTTAGGGGCAAGCTTGAATATCAGCTCTCAATCTCTCCATTGCTAAATCCTGACAATTCGTTCTTTATGGTATCTGGGAAATTCATTTCAAATCCTGCTTCCATATTTTACTGCTGGACCTATTTGTCCCCCCATTTGTTTGTTTGTTTTTGTTTTGTTTTGTTTTGTTTTTTGGTAGGGGGGATTGAACCCAGGGGCTCTCTACCATTGAGATGCATTCCCAGCCCTTTTGATTTTTTATTTTGAAACAGGGTCAAACCCAGGATTGATGGGTCTAATAATATCTTGGGTGCAGTTGCGATTTTCAAGGGATTTACTAAGTTGCCCAAGCTGTCCTTGAATTTGTGATCCTCCTGCCTCACTTGGCCTCCCGAGTAGCTGGGATTACTATGGGCATGCACTACTGTACCCAGTTGGACCTATAGGAAATGATAATGTCTCTAAGTAGGGAGAACATGAAAAGTCTCTCTTTCCCTCCTTGTCTATCTTTTTTTTTTTTTTTTGGTTGTAGATGAACACAATATCTTCGTCTTATTGTTTTATTTATGTATTTATTTATTTATTTTTATGCTGAGGATCAAACCCAGTGCTCACACGTGCAAGGCAATTGATGTATTGCTGAGTCACAACCCCAGCCCCTCCTTGTCTATTCTTTACCTTCATACCAGAGGGTCTGATTCCTAACTGTGAATCTAATCAGGTCACACTCCTTCTCAAAACATTTCAAAGATCCCAGATGCTTACATAATAAAATTTTAAATTCTTCAAAGTTATTTATGTTCTTATGCCTCACTTATCTTTTCTATATCTATAAGCTAAGCTCCTTGTTCCTTTAAAAAAATCTTGTTTCACACCTTTTCATCTCTGTTTGCATAATTTCCCCTCCTTGAGATTCTTACCTCTTATCTCTTCTTAGTAAAACAATTGACTCCAATAAGGGATTTGTAGTATTCAAGGCTCAGGTCTAATGCCACCTCTTTGAAACCTTCCCTGCAGCTCTAGTCATGTATTCTTCCCTCTCTGTATCTGGTTATTACCTCTCTCATCTTATATACCTCCTGCCAGGATTACAATGATTTATGGTCATACTAATAATTATTTTTTAATATATTTTTTTAATATCTTTATTTATTTTTATGTGGTGCTAAGGATTAAACCCAGTGCCTCATACGTGCAGGACAAGCACTCTACCACTGAGCCCAGCCCCAGCCTATGTTAATAATTCTTGAGATAATGGATTTATTGAACACAGGGCGGGTGGGGATGGATGAGAAAAACACTGAATGACTGGACTAATCTTAAACACTGGGCAGTCATGTCAATCATATCTGATTGATACCCTGCAAGGACTTACTGCCTACATGCAAAGAAGCCAATTCCTTGGCACTCGTTTTGCAAGAAGAAGGATATTTATTGAAGGTTAACCAATGAGAAACAGGAAGTTTGCTCAAATCTGTCTCCAAGATCAGATGGAAAAGAGAGTTGTGTTTGTTTGTTTATGTGGTGCTGGGGATCAAACCCAGTGCCTCACATGTGCTAGGCAAGTGCTCTACCACTGAGCCACAACCCCAGCCCGTGGAAAGAGGGTTTTAAATGGATCTGGGGAGCTGACAGGTTGATGGGTCCAATAATATGTTGGGTGCACTTGTGATTTTCAAGGTATAGTCCCATGTTGTTGTCTCATGATCAGTGCCCATTGCTCTTGATTTTAGTTTGTATAGCTCCCAGTCCTGAATCCCGGGTAGTGTTGGTCTGAGACTTTAAGCTACATTCAACTCAAGGCCATCCTTCGGTCAAACTTTGAGGTGCCTTCCAGGTCATATTCTATAAAATATTTTCCACAGCAGTTAGAAGTGAGATTATTTTAAAATGTCTCACAATATGAGAAAGCACTCAGCTCCATTCTGATATGGGTATTTTAGAAGGAGGGAAAGGACTGGTGCTTAGAGAAGTACAAAGTACAAAGGGCGGGTTAGTGTTCCTGAGAACAGTCCAGCTGTGTTTGTTAGCTGATAGCAAAGTTAGGACTCTGTCCTCCCATGGAGTCTTGGAGACAGTGGTCTCATTCTTTTCATGATTTCATCCTTGGAAATTACTCTCAGCTCCTACTTGAGAGATGCTTCTGATCCTTACAGTTATTAGATATTTTAGTAAATAGCTAACAAAAAGTGTGGCCTATTGAGCAAGGACTTTGTTTCATGACCTCATTCATTCATCCATTCATTCACTCACTATTCAATGACTATACATCATGTGCCAGGCACTGGGGAACATGAGGATGGTTAAGACCTTAGAACCAAACCCTTGTTTGCCCCAATCCAGCTCCAGGTCCTTAAGGAGAGGCCCCTGTGGGAGTCCACATTCCAGATCTCCTATATCCTTCCTGAGCCACCATCAGCAGAATGACTGCACAAGCCCCTAAATGCCACTGCTTAGTGTCCCCCTTTGCCCAGGTGCTAAGCATGAGAATTTGAGATCCTTAAAACCCAACATTAAAAGACACCTGTCCTTTGATCAAACCTGCAAAGCCTCATTTCCAGATTCATCCTATTAAGGCTTTGGAACAAGCCTGCACTAAACACTCCACACCCTGGTGTACTTACTTGAGTATTATTTACTGTAACCTCCAAGAAGCGTGCCATAAACACACAGAAGTCCCCAGTGCTCAAGGCTGGAAAGATGCGGCAGGATGATAAATACGCTTTGATGATGATTTCAATGGATGGTAATTTCTTGCTTCCACAGAGACTCCACAAACACAGCTGTCAGAAGTGCATTGTGTAAATCAGATGCTAATTAAATTAAATTCCCACTAGAATTAAGGCAGCAAAGTATTTTGTCTTGTTTTCTTGCAGACTAGGCCTCTCAATCAAGACAGCTGGAGCACTGGCATTTCAGGTACATGGAGGCAACAGCTGCAGTGAAGCAAAGCAACTGCTTTTCATGATTAAATTGCCATCAGTAAAAGGAAAATAGATGCCATTTTTGACAACATTAGTAATGTTAAAAATGCAAATAGTCTAGTAGAAACAGAGCCGGACTGGAAAAGAAGGGTAGGTTCTGATGTAAGTTTTGGTGGAATCATTTTACAACTCTAAGCCACAGCATCTTGTTTCCTCCCATCTCCTTCTTTCCTCCAGTCCTTCCTTCTTTTCTTCTGCTGAGTATTTCTTGAGTGCCAACTACTTCATCAAAGTACAAATGACACTGTCCATCCTCCAGGTGCTTCTGGTTCTTCTTGAAGAACCAGGAGGTGGAACTCTAACTTCTCGGCACCCTCTGGGAGTCAGGATTCTGTTGTATCAAATAAGAACTTTGATTCCACCATCAATTCTGTTGTTCAGCATTTCATTCCAACACTCTGTGGAAGGATATAGAAGACACATCCTTACCCCTGGCATCAAGTTTTAAAAGTCTTGTTAGAAATCAAATCACATATAACTGAAACAACAATTGAAATGTTCTATAGCTATAGATAAGCTGATATAAGAAAATACTACCAAAATTATGTACAGAATTTATCAAGGCTAAAGCTTGGGTAAGGAAGACATTCAATGAATTTTGTTTTCATTCACTCATTCATTCATTTATTCATTCATAAACCGTTTACTCTGTGTCTGGTTCTATGCTGGGGATACATGCATGACAGCGTCTGCTATAGAAAAGCTTCCAGTTAATTGGAGAGACAGATAAATAAAAAGTTAATTATGATAAAATGTAATTGCATAATTACATAATTGATGGATTCATTAGATGAGGACACACAGGGAGGGAGGTTCCCTTTAAAAACAAGAAAAATCAAAGCACTATTGAACGTATTCTGCTTCTACATTCTTTTAATTGTCTCTGAAGTTTTTGTTCCACACATGATTCCCCATTGATGTTCTCAAAATTACAATCCCAGAGGAAGGTATGGTGTATTTGCTTTGTATAAGATACATTTTAGTATAGGGTAGTGATATCTCTCACAAATACAGTCTGAAACCAATGATTACTCTCTCAACCATACATGATGCTACAATAGAAAAAAAGGAAAACAAATTAGTATATTTATACAATGGGATACAAAGCAGCGATAAAAAGGAACAAGTTACTAGAATATGCAAAAAAAGAGAATAAATCTCAAAATGTCATGCTAAGTGAAAGAAGTACAAAAGAGTAGATACATGTAATTCTGTTAATGTGAAATTTTAGAACAGAGAAAATTACTATAGTGGAGGAAAACCAGATTGGTGGTTGCCTTTGGGAAGTAGGAGAGGGGATTGATTGAGAAGGGGCTGAAGGGAGATTTCTGGGATCATGGTAATATTCTGTAGCTTGAAAGCAGTTTAGATCACACAGATGTTTGCATTGGATTACACAATGCATGCTTAAGATTTGTACATTTTGTTTAATACAAATTTTACCCCAGATGGAATAAAAAACAAATGAGCTTTAATGAATGATCCATGTACTGAAATGGTTAGAAGGAAATGTACTGATGTCCAAAGTTTAGTTTAATATGCATCAAAATTAAGACAAATTAATGGATAGATAGAAGAAAGAATAGATGGATAGATATACAGACAGCAAGTATAGTAAAATATTAACGGTAGAATCTAGATGATGGATATAAGGGAATTCATTGCAATATTCTCCCAACTTGTCTGTATTTATCAATAAAATTTAGGGGTGGAAAGAAAGCATGATGTCTCCAGATTGCTGGGATAGGCACCTGCCTAGTGCTCTCTTTCAGGTATCATGCATCTCTCTGAGGTTCTAGTATAGGACTGAGCACTGGGGATCCTGTGAGGCAGTGGTTCCTGACCATAAGATCATATCAGAATCCCCATCATACTTTTTTTTTAATGTGGTGAATTAATAGTTAATATTATATGAGAATAAAGGAAGTGTCATAGATTTATGCTAATGGAGATGAGATATTCAATATCTTTATTGAATGAAAAACCAAAAGATTGCTCAACAGCATGTGTGACATATATTTAAAAGCAAATCATACACCCAAGGCACCAGAAAGGAGCAATTTGTTGTATATAATATTGTGTCAATGTTTGTTTTCTAATTTGAATAATCATGTTGTGATAATATCAAGAGAGTGTTCTTATTTGAGGATAATACACACTGAAGTATTTAGGAGTAAAGCAGTGCCGTGTTTGCAATTGAATCCCAAATGTTTCAGAAAAAAGCAATTTTACGTGTGTGTATGTCTATATGAATATGTAAACATATACATGTATATATAGAGAAAGAGAACAGATGGGAACAATGACAAAGCAAAGGTGAAAATTTGTAATATTTCCTTCGTAAGTTTTTAAAAATCCCCATATCATAACACACCCTCAGAAATTCTGATTTCAGGAGTGGGAACCTTGATATCTGTGCCTGTAAAATCTCCCCAGTACATGAGTCCCTGCTATGATCTCCTGTCACAAAAAATGAAATTCCTTGACCACTAACTGGTTCCAGAACGAGAGCACCCATCACAACAGGTTTTGTTAGTATGCTCTGGGGCCTTGGGGATTAATGGTCATCATACCTACCACGGGAGAAAAATCATGAGCAGGGTTGATGGTGGGACAGCCTCTTCTGGAAGTGCTACCTCCCCATTCAGAGGTGGGTTCACCTTCACTTAGAACCCACTGTGAAAGGAGGTGAAGCACGATGTCATTGAGGTGTCCCTTTCAGCTCAGGACATCTAATTCCATATGAAAGTCTGTGCTGACCTATGGAGATGCAAAGAGCCAAGGAGAACTTGTGTGAGAAGCAGTTAACCCAGGCTCCAGGTTTGGGCAGCTCATTTCTACTTCCTGACTTATAGGTGGGGGGAAATTCCTACTTGCTCAATGTCCTCTTCTTGTTCTTTATTTCCTATTTCCTGTGTCCTCTTCTCACCCCTCCTCCTGTCTCCTCTATCACTTTAAAATGCAAACACACATGGCTGTGTCTCCATCTCAGTTCTAACCCACTTGGGCTTTGGAAGACCACTGTGTTCTGTTTCCATTTGTAGCACCCATGACACTAGCGCAGGACGTTTGCATGTGGCAGTTGCAGAATTTAATTCAAAGGAAGGACAAGGCCAGGGTTGGAGGTGAAGAGCAAATGAGGGCTGCTTTCTACCTCACCTAAAGACTGAATGAAAGTTTTGGCAGTTTCCCATGGGCTTCAGTGTCCGTTAATGAGTCAATTCTTCCTCATCAGTAGCTATTGTTTCCTATGTATCACATATTTTTGAAGGTATAACCACTTGGAAGTTATTCAGTTATGGCATTTGGTGAGCTGAACTTTCTGTGTGAAGTTGGCAGCTTTTTCAGACGCCATTTTTCTCAGTTTCAACATAACTGAAAAAAATATTGTTCTGAGTTGATACTTCTGCAGGGAGAAACTTAAAATGGTCCATATTGTTTTGAAGGAAAAAAACCACATTGATGTACATATGAAACCCAATGACACAAGCCATTCCCAATGGTTAGGCTAATGCCATTACTGCTCTTCCCCAGTCCACGTAGACAGTGTGTTATACTGTTTGTCTTTGCCGAGGACTCAACCTACAAAAATATCACACTCCATTTCACTAGAAGCTGCTGTGGACTCATTCTTGTGGTAAACAGCTGGAAATATGTCCCAGGATTGGGGAGGAAAAACCTTTCATGGGTCAGAGAAGAAACAAAGATGAAAACCTGAAGAGCCATAAATTAGAGAATGAACAATGAAATAGTGTACAAAGGGACAACAATAGATTTAAAGGAAGGTGAGCTACTTTTTGACAAAGGTGCCAAAAAACACGCACTGGAGAAAAGATAGTCCCTTCAACAAAGAGTGCTGGGAAAACTGTAAATCCATATGCAACAAAATGAAATTAAACCCCTATCTCTCACCATGCACAAAACTCAACTCAAAATGGATCAAGGACTTAGGAATAAAACCAGAGACCCTGTGTCTAATAGAAGAAAAAGTAGGCCCTAAACTCCATCATGTGGAATTAGGCCACAACTTTCTTAAAAAGACTCTTGTAGCACAAGAATTAAAATCAAGAATCAATAAATGGGATGGAATCAAAGTAAAAAGTTTATTCTCAGCAAAAAGAAACAATCTGTGAGGTGAATAGAGAGCCTACATCTTGGGAGCAAATCTTTACTCCTCACACATCCAACAGAACACTAATCTCTAGGATATATAAAGACTCAAGAAGCTAAGCACCAAAAAAACCCAAATAACTCAATTAATAATAAATGGGTCAAGGACCTAAACAGACACTCTCAGAAGATGATGTACAATCAATCAACAAATATATGAAAAAATGTTCATCATCACTAGCAATTAGAGAAATGCAAATCAAAACTACTCTAAGATATCATCTCACTCCAGTCAGAATGGCAGCTATTATGAAGACAAACAACAATAAGTGTTGGCGAGGATGTGGGGGAAAAGGTACACTCATACATTGCTGGTGGGACTCCAAATTGGTGCAGCCAATCTGGAAAGCAGTATGGAGATTCCTTGGAAAACTGGGAATGGAACCACCATTTGACCCAGCTATCCTTCTCCTCGGTTTATATCCAAAGGACTTCAAACTGCATACTACAGGGACACAGCTATATCAATGTTTATAGCATCACAATTCACAATAGCTAAAATGTGGAACCAACCTAGATGCCCTTCAGTAGATGAATGGATAAAAAATGTGGCATATATACACAGTGGAATATTACTCAGCAATAAAAGAGAATAAAATCATGGCATTTGCAGGTAAATGGATGGAGTTAGAGAAAATAATGCTAAGTGAAGTTAGCCTATCCCAAAAAACCAAATGCTGAATATTTTCTCTGATATAAGGAGCCTGATTCATAGTGGGTTTGGGAGGGGGAGCCTGGGAGGGCCTGGGGTTGGAAATGATGGTGGAATGTGATGAACATTATTATCCAAAGTACACATATGAAGACATGAATTGGTGTGAATATACTTTGTATACAACCAGAGATATGAAAAATTGTGCTCTATATGTGTAATATGAATTGTAATGCATTCTGCTGTCATGTATAAATAAAAAAAATTAATAAAAAAGAGAAAGAGCAAAATAGTTGATTCCAAAATTAGTAGATACAACTACTAACTTGGCATTTCTTATAGTATGATCCTTAGAATATTAGTCCCATTAAGTGCTCCATTAACATACACATGCATGCACACACATATACCACTTCCACCACTTTTCTACCTTTCATTTGACCCATTTTATTTGACACAGATAATATCTATTGTAATACTATGGAACTAGTATTCTAAAACAATGGTTTTCAAACTCTTTGGTCTCAGGGCACCTGTATCAATCTAAGTCTTGTTAGGAGAGAGAAATCACATATTAATTTGAATGGGGAATTTTTAAAAATTTTTATTTATTTATTTTAGTTAGGTATATATGACAGGAGAATGTATTTTGATTCATTGTACACAATTGCAGCACAATTTTTCATTTCTCTGATTGTACACCATGTAGTATTGCACCATATGTGCAGTCATACATGTACCTAGGGTAATAATTTCCAGTTCATTGCACCATCTTTCTTGCCCCCAGACCCCCTCTCTTCCCCTCCTCTTCTTTGCCCAATCAGAGTTTCTCCATCTCCCCTGCCCCCATTATGGACCAGCATCCATTGATCAGAGAGAACATTTGGCCTTTGCTTTTTTGGGATTGGCTAACATTGTTTAGCATGATATTCTCTAACTCCATCCATTTATGGGCAAATGCCATAATTTTATTCTTTTTTAATGCTGAATAATATTCAGTATTAAAGGAACCACAGTTCCTTAATCCATTCATCTATTGAAGGGCATCTAGGTTGGTTCTACAGGTTATCTCTCATGAACGGAGCTGCTATAAACATTGATGTGGCTGTGTTACTATAGTATGCTAATTTTAAGTCCTTTGTATATGGACAGAGGAGTGGGATAGATGGGTCAAATGGTGGTTCCATTCCAAGTTTTCTAAGAAAGCTTCATATTGCTTTCCTTATTGGTTGCACCAATTTGCAGTCCCACCAGCAGTGTATGAGTGTGCCTTCTCTCCCACCTCCTCGCCAACACTTATTGTTGTTTGTCTTCATAATAGCTGCCATTCTATCTGGTGTGAGATGAAATCTTAGAGTAGTTTTGATTTGCATTTCTCTAATTACTAGAGATGCTGAACATTTTTTCATATATTTGTTGATTGAATACTTATCTTCCTCTGAGAAGTGTCTGTTCAGCTCCTTAGCCTGTTTATTGATTGGGTTGTTTGTTTTTTTGGTGTTAAGTTTTTTGAGTTCTTTATATATCCTGGAGATTAGTGTTCTCAAATCTTTCATCGTGAATGGGAAATTTTTAACATAAAAACTATTGCTACAACTTGGGACTGGCTAGTAAAACATAAAGAGAACTCTAAAGAATATAAGAATAGTGGACATCAGTAACAGTCACCAGCTGCTCTAGAGATGACACAGGGTGCACAAGGAAGAGCTCTCATACTTCAGCGCTCAGACCTTGTTGGAGAAGGAAAGACCCTGGCTCACTGAATGGCAGAGCAAGCTGCTGTGATGGCATGCCAATAGAACTTACTGGAAACTTCTCTGCCACCTGCTGGGAAACTCTCTTCCAAGATGCTGGAAAAAGCTGTTTATGGAGAACAGTCTCAGTGGAGACATCCAGTTACAAAACCACCTCAGAGGAGGGGTACAGGACAACTGTTGTCTTTAGGATGCTATTGGTTACACATCAGATACTGGAGAAGCTGCTTGTATTGTTGGAGTTGAGTGCTGGGGAAGCCTTATTTGTGCTACAGGAGTAGATGGTGGCAAAGCTGCTCCAGGGCAGGTGACAGAAGAGATCATATCAGAACCAGGAAGGAAAACCCTTTTCTTCTGTGATGCCTTTTCAGCTTCTTTTATTGGTGAAGGTGACTGCCAGGTAAACAAAGGTTAAAATAAAACGTAAAGGGTCCAAATCCATTTTCATAGAGCAGGCAAGGAAGGGTTAACATGAAAATGAGGGGTGATGAATTGATAGCTAGCACATTTGCAACAATTTGAAGTTATATATTCATTTATTACTTAGTAGCTAATGTGAAGCGATCATTTGTTATCTATCAGGCACTGTGCTAAGTAATTTGCATTGGTTCATTGAATTCTCTCACTATTAATATCGAACAACTATTTTACACATAAAAGAACCAAGAAATGTAAAAATTAAAATTTTTACCCACTGTCATAGAGCCAGTGGGTGGCAGGTCTAACATCCAAATCTAGGCCTGTGAGTTTAGAGTTTCTCTCTCACCTGAGAACAGGAAACAGTTTTATTTTATGCAGTGTTGTATCTACAATCCCTACATAAAGAAAAAATTCACAAACATTTATTGAACATATGGTTCAATGTTTCTCAACCTTTTTTCATTATTGTCCCCTTAAGGAGCCTTTTAAAATATTTTTTTTCTAATTGGCCTCCACTGTGAAATTTTAATGCCACAGATACACTTTATATATATATATTTATGGACTCTCTGTGCTTTATAGATGAAATGAGCAAGATTCCTGCCCCTCCCCCCTGAAACCGTTCTTGCTCCTTTGGGAGTGATATCACTCCTATTGAGAATGCTTAATAATACCTGCACAGGTGACATTCTTTCATTCTCTACAGGTATACACAAGGCAACATAAGTGTGAACATGGGTGAATCACTTCACCTCAATGTTCAGATCTATTTGGGATGTGAATTCAAATATCCAGAGGGTCCAAATTCATAAGATAAATATGTGAATTAGGCCAGTGTAACAATAATGTATAGGACAAACAGTGGTAAATTAGAGATAATTAAACCTGGTTGGAGTCATACATACTACAATTTTTAATGACACTTTGCCTGCCAAGCAAACACTTTTGTGGGCAGGGCTTATCCCCAAAGGCTACCAGTTTACATCCTTTGAACTAAGGTCCTTTTTAGTTCTAAGATTTTTTGTCTTCAATTAAACAAATAAATAACACATGGTATCTTTGCCACTATAGAGGTCTTAGTTGTGTGGTTTCAAATTTTGTTTCATTTTGGTATGAATAGTATTATCAGAAATATTCTTTGACATTGCTATGGTTTGGATAAACATTGAAGGCTTGGTTCTCAACCTATGATGCTATTCAGAGGTGGTGAACCTTTAAGAGGTGGAGGCTAGAGGGAGAGGTAGGTCATTGAGGCATGGTTGACAAGGGGATTGGGGGACCTCAAACTCTCATCTCTCTATTTTTGCTTCCTAGCTGCCATGAGATAAGCACCTTGTTCAACCATGGACTCCCCACCATGATATAGTGCCTAGACACAGGCCTGAAAGCAAGAGCCAACAGAGTGAAACCTCCAAAACTGTGAGCCAAAATTTTCTTCTTTTCAAGTTGATTGTCTTGGATATTTTTCCAGAGTGATGAAAAGCAGACTATTACTTGATACTTGTAAGAATTTCTCTTGGGTGGTGTTGTGGTTTGGATATGAGGTTTCCCCTGAAATACTCATGTGTTAGGCAATTCGGGAATGTTCAGAGATGAAATGATTAGATTATGGGCTGTGACCTCATCCGTGGATTAATCCATCTGGTAGATAAACAGTCTGAATGAGTGGTAACTAGGCAGGCAGGGCATGGCTGGTGGAAGCAGTTCACTGGGTCATACTTCTGGACTCTATCTTGTCCCTGGGTCATCCCTCCCTACACCCCCTCCATACTTCACAGTTGCCATGAGCTAAACTGTTTTCCTCTGAAATGCCCTTCCACCATGATGTACTGCCTCACCTCAGGCCCGGAGCAATGGAGTTGGTTGATGGTGGGTGGAGACCTCTGAAACCTTAAGACCAAATAAACATTTCCTCTTCTAAGTTGTTGTCAGATATTTTTGGTCACAGCAACAAAAAGCTGACTAACACAGATGGTGTCAATTGGCTGCAGGAAGCCAATACTAAGACAAAGTTAGAAAGGCAGGAGATTTATTGAGGTCAACACCTGTGAAAGATAAGGAGTACAAGAAGCAAGAAGTCAGGGAGAACCTTCAGACTCCGGTGCTAGGCTGACCTGTGAAAGTACAAGAGGAAGACATGATGATCGGATGGGAAAAGGCTCAGATATTTCCTATAGTGTAAGTGTTGGCCAGCCCCATGAGGAGCTCTAGAGCAAAGCTCATCCATAGAGGAATCCCTTGTTGGCTACAAACACCAGTCTCCCACTAGTTCTTGATGAGGGACTTCCCAGGAAGCATGTGGCCTTGGCTTGAAAGCTGAGGCATATAGAGTCACTCACAACTGGAGGCTATCAGCTACTTTCATTCCCTGTAACAGCATCTCTCTTCAAGGGAGTTATGAGCAACGAATCTCCACATTGGTATATATTAGCAGTGGATTATAACTTTTTGATCCTATTAGTTAAAAAAAATAGTGCATCTGGGAGAAAGGAGTGGAGGTTCACCAGATTGGAGAGGGAGGGATGGGAATGGGAAAGGCAATAGAATGAATTGGTCATAACTTTCTTATGTTCATATGTGAATACAATATCAGTATAAGTCTACTTCATGTACAACCACAAGAATGGGAAGTTATACTCTATGTATGTATGATACGCCAAAATATATTCTACTGTCATGTATAACTAAAAAGAACAAATAAAAAAAGAAAAAAATAGTGCATCTATTATATTGGTGAAAAAATACATATAATTTTAAAAAATTGATGAAGAAAATAATCACTTAAATATATGTGCATATTTTTTTTTCCAAGGAAGGCAGTAGACTGAATATAATACCCTGATACCCTCCTTTGGAACCTCTATACAGCTACCAACCGCATGGATAAATGGACCATCTCAGGGAAGTATCCAGGTGGGATCTGTAAAGTATAATCAGGACCTTAGATTCTGGCATATCAGGGACATGGAAAGTCTTGGAAAGCCTTATTTCCCCTCTGGATCCTACAAAATGTTGGAGATCTACAGCAGAAAGCACTGGGGCAGAGAGCAGAGTGTGATTCATGAGCTCTTAGAGGAAGGGGAGCCTCAGCCTGTGTTAGTGTTCTTGAGGGCATCTGCTGGCTTCCCTGGCTCCAAGGAGCATGGAGAGAAATGAAGAAGCCAGCTGGCTCCTTACCACTCACTCCTAAGGCTGGCAGGGCTCCACCCTCTACAGCTGAAAAGACTGCGAATTGAGAGGTTTTCTCCTGGAGAAGGAACTGATGACTCACTGCTGGTACATCTTTTCTCACGGTTCACAGAATGACTACTGCTGAAGACACACTTAAGAACTAGACCCAGACTGTCATGTGTAACCAATTAGAATAAAAATATATAACTAGACCTGGATTCCAAGGGTGTATAAAATCATGAGCAGGCAAAGATATGCGGCATTACATTTATGAAGACTAGTAGCCAGGGAGAGACCAGAAATAGGACAGATAGAATGTACAGGTATTATAGAATGGAAACGTTTGAATAGGAACACAATTACAGTATGCAAGGTACTGTCTGGAAAAGAGGATTTCATAAATTTAAAATGTATAGATAAATTGAAAGAAAAAAGCATTCACTGTAGAAATCCTAATGCATTTCCTGGATGATCAAATGAAAGCAATATCTTGAAATATAAGCAAAAAATGCAAAGAGATGGAAAGAAAGAACAAAAAAATTAAAAGATTTGGAAGGCCAAAAGACAATACCTGTGAAAAACAGGGGTGCTGGGAGGGAGGGCTGAGCAGGCAGAGCACAGAGGATGCTTAGGGAAGTGAAACCACTGTGTATGGTACTATAGTGATGGATTATATTTTTCATTATATTTTTGACCAAATGCACAAGAGCTAGAGTGAACCCTGGGGCTGAGGGTGATAATGATGTGTCAAAGATACATTGTCTGTTGTAATAGACGTACCACTCTGATGCAAAATGCACAATGCGGGGGGCGGGGTGGAGGAGGTTGTGCATGGGTGGGGATAAGAGTTAAGTAGGTCATCGCTGTACCTTCTGCTCCGTTTTCTGGTGGACCTAAAATACACACACACACACACACACACACACACACACATACACACACATATTTTAAATAGAAGAGTAAAAAAAAAAAGGGTTGGCAAAATAACAGATGGGAAAAAGACAAAAATCAAACAATGGAGAAAAATGTCCCTGACCTAAAGAAATTCTTAAAACTGAAAAATGCTCAAGTTCACCAATTTTTATATAGAATTTAAGGGGAAAAACCCCACATACACCTAGACATACACCAATTAAAGAAAAGTCTTATTTAAGACATAAGACATAAAAAATTATTTTCAGAGGAAAAGAAATTAGATTGGCATTTGCCATCTGTTGAACTAAAAACTAAACTACAGTGAAATAACATCTAGTTTCCTGACAGGAGGGAAATGATACCCAGGATGGCTTCATAGCTAGAACTTACTGGTTTAACCACATCTTTGGTTAAAATATTGAAATACTTCTACATCAGATAGGAATAGTTGTGGCCTCAAGCGCCTCCACCCCTTCCCCACCTCCCTGCCCCTCCTAGGGACACATTGTGCAGGATTCAACAACTGAAAAATTGCTACCCAGCACCTTTGCAAGTGATTGGCCAATGTCTGGTTAAGTATTTGAATATCAGTTCTGCTGCCAAGGTATCACCTGACAGAGGATTGAAAGTTATCAGAGAATAAATGAGTCATGTACCCCATCTGAAGTAAATGTTTGAGAAAGAATTCTTGACAAGTTGGAAAAGACTCCAAACAGATCTTAAGAGAGAAGATTGAGAAAAAGATAAAAATAGTGATGAAGAATGAATCTTGCAATATACACTAAAATTTAAATAAAGAGTGGCTGGGGTTATACAGGGAGAATTTGGATTTTTGAAAGAGAGTATATTTTCTTCAATGAAAATATCTAATAACATGTTGAAATTAAGGCATCAAATTACCTCAGCAAAACCTATGGATGGAGGAAAGATAAATAAGGAAACTCAAAGCAAGAAGAAGGTCTCATAGCCTTGTCTTTTGTAGGGGAGGGGTTGTATGAGGCATGTGTAATTAATATCCACTTTTTTTTTTTAGTTGCAGTTGGACACAATACCTTTATTTTATTTATTTATTTATATGTGGTGCTGACGATCGAACCCAGTGCCTCACACATGCTAGGCAAGTGCTCTACTGCTGAACCACACCACCAGCCCCTTAATAACACTCTAGAGACACTCTTTTTGAAGAGCCAGAGCAATGACGAGTATAATACCTGAGTTGGGCAGATAAGATCTTGTTTTCACAAAATTGTCAAAGAAGATATTTGATCATAAATATCAGGAAAGAGACAATAACTATTAGGGATGGGAAAGGAGGGTGAAATTTTTCAAATGAACAAGAAGACAAAAAATTATTATACCAACAAAAACAATGAAAAGGACATGAAAAAACCACAAATCAAAGTACATAGTAAAGATAAAGATGAAAGTAATGAAAAGGAGTACATCAGCTATTTGATTGTACATGAAGAAGATAATTTCATCCATGAAAAGATAGAAACCTCGGATACAGCAAAAAATAAAAGTCAACTCAGATATTTATATATCACTACTAAAGTCATGAAGATAGTAAACAAAATGCAAGCAAAAAGAAATCAGGAATGGCAAGGACAAGATCAGACAAGGTAGAATAAAAGTGTAAAAGCATGAAACAGGTTTAAGGAGAATATCCTGCAAGAATAAGAGACAATTTACAAAGGAGATATGCAATAATTATGTATGTGAAGTAGCATTGCTTTAAATATGTGCAACCACATGCAATTAAAAATTCAAGAAGTTGATAAAACACAACCATTCTGAGAAATTCTAATTCACGTTTTTCAGAGCAATAGATCTGGTCGAAAGAAAGGTAAGGACAATGATTGAATCATGCAAAAGTCAAAGGTTTTATGTTTAATAAATGAAGAATTTTTCTATTGTCCATGAAACATTTTTTTTAAATTTTTATTGTTGGTTGTTCAAAACATTACATAGTTCTTGATATATCATATTTCACACTTTGATTCAAGTGGGTTATGAACTCCCATTTTTACCCCGTATACAGATTGCAGAATCACATCAGTTACACATCCTCTGTTTTACATATTGCCATACTAGTGTCTGTTGTATTCTGCTGCCTTTCCTATCCTCTACTATCCCCCCTGCCCTCCCCTCCCATCTTCTCTCTCTACCCCATCTACTGTAATTCATTTCTCCCCCTTGTTTTTTTTCCCTTTCCCCTCACTTCCTCTTGTATGTAATTTTGTATAACAATGAGGTTCTCCTTCCATTTCCATGCAATTACCCTTCTCTCTCCCTTTCCCTCCCACCTCTCGTCCCTGTTTAATGTTAATCTTCTTCTCATGCTCTTCCTCCCTACTCTGTTCTTAGTTGCTCTCCT
>NW_026000016.1:25368617-25388330 GCF_001458135.2 Marmota marmota marmota | reverse complement strand
AGCTCCTTGATCCATTTTGAGTTAACTTTTGTGCATGGCGAGAGAAAGGGATTCAGTTTCATTTTGTTGCATATGGATTTCCAGTTTTCCCAGCACCATTTGTTGAAGATGCTATCCTTCCTCCATTGCATGCTTTTAGCCCCTTTTTCAAAATTGTTCTCATTTTAACCAGAAAGTCATTAGCAAATTTTAGAAAGTAGAGATATCTTGGCCAAAATTCTTTCATCAAAATTTAATAACATTAAATATAAATAAGCAAAGGATGGCAATTACGTTTCTTCTACTTTGAAAAATTTAAGTGTCCTACTAAATAACTCCTGAACTAAAAGGAATTAAGTGGAAAAACTGTATTTTTAATGAATTAAAAAGACAATATCATAAAATATCAATTTTTCAAATATTAATTGACAAACATAAAGTATAAGATTCACTATTGTTTTCTTTAGTGAGAAAAAATGATCCTAAAGTACCTAACGAAAAATAAATGTTAACGACATTTAAAGAAAGTTATGAAAAAGGAAATTAATAAGAGAGATTCACTTTTTTTCAGATATTATAAGACCTGTGCAATGAAACGTTATGGTACTTATCCCTTTAACATAATGCATTGACCCTCTTTATTCCTGGTAATGTTTCTTGCTCAGAAGTATAGTTTGTCTATTATTAATTTAGCTTCTCCAGTTTTCTTTGATTAGGACTTTTTTCTATCTTTTTAGTTTTAACTTGTATATGTATTTTTACTTAAAGTAAGTTTCTTCTTAAAAAAATATATTTTGTAGGATCTTACTTTTTCAATCAATCTGATTAGTAGAATGAAACTGAAAGTTTGTACCTGTTGTCCAACATCTCCCCAATCCTCCCATCCCGAATCCCTAGAAACCACGGTTCTACTTTCTGCTTCTGAGTTTAACTTTTTGAGAGTCCACATATAAGTGAGATCACGCAGTATTTTTCTTTCTGTGTCTGGAAGATTTCACTTAACATAATATCCTTCAGGGTCATCCATGTTGTTACAAGTGACAGAATTTCCTTCTTTGTAATGGCTGAATAATATTCCATTACATCTATGTCTATATCTATATCCCATATTTCCTTTACCTCTCCCTCCATCAGTGTACACTTAGATTGTTTCTGTACCTTGGATATTATGAATTATAGTGCAATAAACACAGGGGTAGAGATCTCTGCAAGATACTGATTTCATTTGATTTCAATATATAGCCAGAAGTAGGATTTCTGGATCATATGGTAGGACCCTCCACACTGTTTTCTGTAATGATTGTACCAATTAACATGATTACTAAAAGTGTACAAGACTTTCCTTTTCCTTGCATTCTAAACGACACTTGCGTGTTAGTCAGATTTTTGTAGCTGTAATCAAAATACCTAACAAGAGCAATTTAGAGGAGGAAACAGATTTATTTTGAGCTCACAGTTTCAGAGATTCAGTCCATGGTCAGCTGGCTCCATCATTTTGAGCATGAGGAGGCAGAACAAATCATGGTGGAAAGAGGTGACAATGGGAAGCTTCTCCTGGCTCCCAGGAATCAGAGGGAGAGAAAGTGAGAAACCAGGGTCAAAATATAATCCCTGAGATGGAAAGACCTCCCATGTTCTTGGATAGGCAGAATTAATATTGTTGAAAAGATCATTCTACCAAAAGCAATATACATATTTAATTAGATCCTCATCAAAATACCAATGACATTCTTTACAGAATTAGAATAATCTATCCTTAAATTCATTTGAAAGAATAAGAGACCAAGAAAAGCCAAAGTAATTCTGAGCAAGAAGACTGATACAGGAGGCATCACACCACAGTACCCAATCTTGAATTATGCTACAGACCTATAAAAACAAAAACAGCATGATATTGGCATCAAAACAGACATGAAGACCAATGGAATAGAATAGAAGGCACAGAAACAAACCCACACACTTAAAACCATCTGATACTTGACAAAGGTACCAAAAAATATGCATTGGAGAAAAGATAGCCTCAGGTATTAGACCAGAAATTTTGCATCTGCTAGAAGAAAGCAGAGGGTCAACCCAGTATCAGAAAGGTACAGGCACCAACTTGCTCAACAAGACCCCTAAAGCTCACAAAGTAAAACCAAGAATCAATAAGTGGGACAGCATCAAATTTAAAAGCTTCTTCACAACAAAGGAAACATGAAGAGTATAAAGGGAAAGGCTATAGAATGGGAGACAATTTTGCTTCCCTGCAAGGGATTAATATCTAGCATATATAATCAACACACACACACATACAAAACAAACAAACAAACAAACAACAACAATAAAAACCAACCAATAAATAGGCAAAATAAACAAAAAGATATTTTTCAAAAGAAGAAACACAAATTGCTGACAAATATGTAAAATAACATTCAGCATATCTAGCAATCAGGAAAATGCAAACCAAACATTAAACTAAGACTTCATCTTACTCCCGCTCAGAATTGCAATTATCAAGAACACAAATAATAATAAATGCTAGTGAGGTTATGGGGGGAAAGTTACTCTCGCATTGTTGGTGGGACTGCAAATGAGTATGACCACTCTAGAAAGCTGCATGGAGCTTCCCAAAAAACTAGGAATGAAATCACAAGACCCAGCTATCCCACGGCATGGTATTTATCCAAAAGAACTAAAATCAGCATACTGTAGTGGTAGAGTCACATCAGTATTTGTAGCAACACAATTCACAACAGCCAAATTATGAAATCAGCCCAGTTGCCTATCAATAGATGAATAAATCAAGAAAATGTCGTATATATACAAAATGGAGTTTTACTCAGCTATAAATAAGAATGAAATGATGGAATTTGCCATTAGATGAATGGAAATGGAGAAAATTGTGCTAAGTGAAATAAGACAGACTCAGAAAATCAAGCTCCCAAAGTGAATGTCACTTTTATGTGTATGGAGAAAGTTACCAATCAAAAATAAATAAATAAATAAATAAATAAATAGAGAGAGAGTAAAAGGGAAATCAGTAGTGTAGAGGGAGGGAAGAGGGGAGGGAAAGGGGGAGGATGGGGATTGAAATCAAATTCCAGGCTTGTATGATTTTGTCCAAATGAGCACAACTATTATGTATAAATAATTATGATGCTCTAATAAAAAGCAATATATATTCATAAATATGTGTCTATTCAAATGTGTTATCCACTAATGAGATTATAGTCTCATAATCAGTCATTTTATCTCTGAACATTCCTGCCTTACCTAACATGATCTTTTCGGGGGACACTTCATATCCAAATCATAACAATTTGTTATCATTTATCTTTTTGATAATAGTCACTCGAGTAACTTTCCATAAACCCATTGGTGACTTGTATGTTATACACACACACACACACACACATACACTACATTTATTTTATTTATTTATTTTTTATGTGATGCTGAGGATCGAACTCAGAGCCTCACACGTGCTAGGAGAGCGCTCTACTGCTGAGCCACAACCCCAACCCCCGTATATTTTCTTTGAAAAATTTTCTATTCCAGTCCTTTCCCATTTTTGTTAGGGTATTTGCTTTTTGTTTTGTTTTGTTTTTATTGAGTTATGTTAGTTCATTATTAGTTGTGAAGATTAACCTCTTGTCGGGTATATGATTTTCCATTCTGTATCTGGTCTTCTCATTTTGCTGTTTCCTGTTTCCTGTGCTGTGCAGAAGCTTTTAAGTTTGATGTGGTCCACTTGCATGTATTTGCTTTGTTGCCTTTTTTTTTTGGTGCCATATCCAAAATGGTCAGTAAAAATAACCAAATGACAGCAGTAACTCCTTGCTTTTCAATAATTACTCTAAATGAAAATGAATTGAATTCTCTAGTCAAAAGGCAGAGTGGCTTTGTATAGATAAAACAAACGATATTCCCCAAGATGCTGCCTATAAGAGACTCACTTTAGCTACAAGAATACATGTGGACTGAGAATGAAGAAATGGAAAAAAGATATTTCATGCAAATGGACACCAAAAGAGAGCAAGGATGCTGTACTTACATAGACAAATTAGACGTTCATTCAAAATGTGTCATAAAAGAGACAAAGAAGGTCACTATGACGATAGAGGAGTTAATTCATTGAGAGGATATAGCAATTGTAAGTATATCTGCACCCAACACTGGATCACACAAATACATAAAGCGAATGTCTACAGAATTGAAATGAGAAACAGACAGTATATAATAAAGCTAAAGGACATTAGTACCACACTTTCAACAAGGCATAGCTCATCCAGACAGCAAATCAATAAGAAAACCGTAGGCTTGGCTAACACTACAGACCAAATTAACCTAATAAACATACAGAACATTCTGTAGAATGACAGTGAATACACATTCTTTTCAAGTGCACACAGTCTACACATCAAGATAAATAATATTTTGGGTCACAAAACAAGTCTTAACAAAATGAAGAGGTCTGAAATAATAAGATCTCTCTTTTCTAACCACAATGAGGTAAAACTAGAAATCAACAATAGGGGGAATCTTAGAAAATTCACAAATATGTGAAATAAAACAACACACTCCTGAACAACCAATGGGTCCAATAAGAAACCAAACAGGATATCAAAAACTATCTTAAGACAAATAAAAATGGCAACAACATACCAAAACTTATAGGAGAGAAGAAAAGCATTACTAACAGGAAGTTTACTGATAAGTGCTTATATCAGGAAAAAAAAAGAAAGATCTTAAGTAAACAAGTGAACTTCACACTTGAAGAAATTATAAAATAAATTAAATAGAGATTAGAAAGGCAAGAGGAAAATCAATGAAACTAAAGGTGTTTGTTTTTGATAAGATGAACAAAATTGATAAAACATTAGCTAGACTTACTGAGGAAAAAAAGAAGACTCAAATAAATAAAATGATGAATGAAAGAGGAGACATTATAAATAACTGATACCACAGAAACATACAGGGTCAAATAGACTGCTGTGAACAATTACACACCAATAAATTTGGATAGTTTAGAAGAAATGAATATATCCCTAGAAATATATAATATACCAAGACCAAATGATCAAGAAATAGAATCTCTAAATAGACTGAAATAAGTAAGGAGATTGAACCAGTAATCAAAAAACCTCCCGACAAAGAAAAGCTCAAGACCAGATAGTATCATGAGTAAATTCTACCAAACATTTAAAGAGTCCATGCTAATCTCTCTCACATTCTTTCAAAAAAGGAAGAGGAGAGAACAGTTCCCATTTCTTTTTAAAATAATAGCTTGAGTGCTATGTTCGTCATCTTTTCTTTGCTGTGACAAACTACATGAAAAAAACAACTTAGAGTAGGAAAGACTTACTTTGGCTCACAGTTTTAGCGTCCATGTTTGGCTGTCTCTGTTGCTTTGGGCCTGAAGTGACGCAGGACATCATGGCAGAATGTCAGAACAGAGGAAAGTTATGATTAACTCATTATAGCTAGAAATCAGAGAAAGGTCCAGGGATGCGAGATAGTCCCAAAGTGAATGCTCCCAAGGACCCACTCCTACAACAGGTCCCACCTCCTACAGTTTCAACCACCTCCCACAAATGCCATCAAATTATTAATCCACTGATGAAGTCAGAGCCATCATGATTCAATCACTTCCCAAATGCCCCACTTTGGAACATTGCTTCAAAACTTCAGTCTTTGGGGAAACATTCCAGATCCAAACCACAACAAGTGCCTCTCAGCAGGATTGTAGGAGCATGTGCAGATGGTTAACCTGGAAAAAGCATGTGCGTGTCAGCTCTCACTAGCCCAAATCTTGATGGCTAGGATGATTTTGGCCATAATATAGCTTAAATTAAATTATTTTTGATCTATAATGTTTATACTTATGGTGGATCATTCAAGAGGAAAGTACTAAGGAAATCTGATGGGAAAATATATCAAAATAAGTTAGATAATAAAACAGTTTAGTTTAATAAGTTTTACTCAAGAAAATGACCAACCCCTGGTTTGACTAGGATAGCTAGACCAGCACAGCTCCAAGAGTGCCAAGTAGAGATGATGATAATGCCCAAGGGAGAGAAGAATCTTATCCATCACAGCAAGATGAGGACCAGCAATGATAGTTTCCAGTGTCTGTCAACTGGGGCTGGCGACCAGATGGAACAGGAGTCTCCAACCACAGAATTTCCTCTTCCCCTTGGGAGTTCTCCGTGGTGGGACAGATGGTGTAGGGAAGATATATAGAAACCTTGGGAAAGAAAGGAAAGCCAGCAGAGGAGGACTAAAGAATATGGACTTCTACAGGAATGTGTTGAGGAATTTCCCACCTAATTGTGTCAAAAATGCAGGCAACATTGGTTTCAGGACAAGACATGGATTGATATAAGTCTTTGATTCCATTTGACTATTTAGAGGTCTCATAGCTGTCTTCCCAGGGTGCAAGGAATAGGAAGTCTAAGTATCCAAATGTCACTTCTAGTGAAGGCTTTTGGCAGGGGATTGGGGGAGTGGTATTCTCCATCATTACAAGAAGAAGAAATTAAGGCAGTGAACTTTAGTGTTCTGGCTAGATGCTGGTTTCCAGTGTATCTATATAGAATTCAGTTGGGGATAATAATTCCTTCCTTCTCTTGAAAAGCAAGGTAAAGACTGTCTGTTGGCTTATAAGCCAATGATCCTTTTTTTATATTTTAAATCTCAGTTTTCGAATTCTTAAATGTGTGAAAAGAGAAAAATAGAACCAGACCGGAACTGCTGCCTGTGGTGGTACCTAACAAGGACAATTCTAAGGAGGCACTAAGAATAGGATATAAAGGAAAGGCAGACTCTCAGGATGTGGGCTCTGAACATCAAGTAGTAGATAACTATTGCTGCGGATACTGATTGTTATACTGGCATTCGTTAGGTGTCTACTATGTGCCAATGCACAGTACTAGGAACCTGTGCTGTTGAATCATCAGACCACTGACTGTCCTTTGTCCAAAGCCCCTATGGAGCCAAGAACCCATAAAGGTCCTATTTATTTCCATTTCAGTGTTTTGTTTCTCCATCAGAAAGATGCATTTGTAAAGGTAGTCCTTTAGTTAAGAGTTTCTCTAGTCCAGGTCAGGACCCAATACACTTTGAAATGGATTAAATGAATCTCCAACATCATTTTTTAAAAATGAAATGGGGTTTTAAAAAAGAAAATATCAGAAAGCAGGCAAATAGATAATTTCGTAAAGCGTTTGTTTCAGTTTTGTAGATGTGTACTGGGTCTCTGAAGAAAATGTATTTCTTTCTCTGGGTCAAGGTTAAAAGGTTTGCAGAGCACTGATCTATTTCACTTATCTATTTGCACTGAAATGTACAGTAGTTTTCATCCAATGGACATACCAGAAGTGAATTATGTGTGATAAAATTTCGTTAAACGAAGGGGTCTTGCTCTTTAGGGATATTGTCAAAGACATTCTCAGAAGAGAGAGAAAAGGACAAGTAGATTGAAATATTTCTGATCACACTGAGTTTTTATGAATAATTATTTCCCAGAAGGGTACCTACCATGTATCAGTTGCTGAAGCTCAGAGTAAACTATTTGCTCAAGCATATAGCTTTCTTTCATTAATTACACCCATTCTTGTGTCATTTATTACATTTGGTGGTCATAAATCACTTTATTCCTCTTCTCCCAAAAGACATCTTTGCTATATTTCTTAAGCCCACATGCAATCATCTGAAAACACATTTTATAAATCTCTGGAGCAAGGAATATAGTAGGGACAGATGATAGAATTGTGTTATGAATTATTTAAGGCAGCATACATTATGAGTGCCTGAAATGAGAATTCAATTGGCAGTTTAAAACCAAAATCCCAAGAAAGGTAAAATGTAAAGAATGCTACAATTCCTGCGCATGGTATTTTCAAATATAATGCTGACTTGGTTGTTTGTAGAAATCATTTTCTGACAGAGGAAAGCAACAGAATCTTGCAAAGTGTGCAAAACCATTTTTTTTTTAGTCTTTTAGAGTGTGTGTTTTGGTTTTGAAGAAGGGAAGGAATGGTATTTTTGCAATTTCAAACAGATTTTAAAGCTTACTTTGGGAGCTCCAAGATGATAAAGTGATCCCGTTGTAAGTAAAGGGGTCAAAGACCCTACTGTCTCCGAGAAATGGAGGAGAAACCTAGGATTAAGAATTGAATTGTGCCAGATACCCGACAGTCTTTTTTCCCCCTCTTATTCCTTTAATTTATTATTTGGAAAACTATCAAACCTACAGAAAAGTTGAAAAAAATAACACAATAAACATCCACGGAGCCTTCATCTATCTTGGATCACTGATTATTAGCATTTTGTCACATCTGCTTTCAAATGTATGTATAAAGTAAGTTGCAGACATTGCCAAGTACTCCTAAATACTTCAGCAACTATCTCCTAAGACAGAATAAGAATACTCTCTTCTATAATCATAATATTTAACGTTGATTCAATAATGTCTCCTAATTCAGAGCTTAATCTAAATTTTTCCAATTGTTCTAGCACCTGGTATTTTTGATTCTGTGCCAAAATTGCATTCCTCAGCACTTTCAAATCCCAAACTGAGCAATTCACTTAAGTCAGCAATACATCTTCCTTACTCCATATAAGAGGCCAATTCTGTAGCTAGAACTATACATTAATATTCCACTCACAACCCCCCTCCAGCATTAAGGAATGGAAGGACCATGACTGACATAGCAGAGGGGCTGTGGCCAGTCTGGAAGTCCTCCTGGGGGAGCAGTGTACTTCCTTTAACCCTGAGTAGAGGAGCTTGGAAGTTTTGAGGTATGGAATTTTCTTTCCAAATAAGCCCCTACATTAAAGGTCTACTGCATTGATTGGGAGTATGCATCTAATGCAAGGTCAAGTCCACTCATGGCCACTTAATACATACTGCTCTTCTTGAACTGCCTTCTGCTTATCTCTCCAACCACATCTTCCTCCCCTCCTTACAACTTACTTTCTAACTCCCCTAAAAAATGAAGTATTTATTCAATGAAGATCCATCTGGTGAGTGAAATCTCCTTTGTTGAGAAATTAGGCCCCCTGTAGTTTACACATTCCTGTTTCACTATTAAGCGGCTATTAAGTGGCTATTAAGCACTGTGTAACAAAATGCCCACCCCCAGGAGTTATACTCCAGATAAGGGAGTAAGAAATGACCATCATGGTTGAATCCTCAGATCTGATTGTGAATCAGAATCACCTAAGGGAACTTGCTAACTGTACAAATCTCATTCAGATTCTCAATATTGCTTAGAAGTTTTAATTGAAAAGATCCAGAGTTCTCTTGATATTAAGTGATGCAGGGAATTCTGGTGCATGTGGACCATGGACTGATTCTTTTGTTTTTTATTTGTTTTTTTTTTAGTTATACTTGACAGTAGAATATATTTTGACATATCATACATACATAGAGTATAACTTTCCATTTTTGTGATTGTACATGATATGGAGTTTCGTGGGTCATGTATTTATATATGAACATAGGAAAGTTATGTCTGATTAATTCTACTGTCTTTCCCATTCACATATCCACTCCCTTTCCCCTACTCCTTCTTGTCCGATCTGGTGAACATCCATGCCCCTGCCCACCCCCATTGTGAGTCAGCATTCACATATCAGAGAAAACATTTGACCTTTGGTTTTTGGGGATTGGCTTTTTCACTTAGTATGATAACCTCCAGTTCCATGCATTTACCAGTAAATGCCATAATTTGGTTCTTCTTTATGGATGAGTCATATTCTATTGTGTATATGTACTACATTTTCTTCAGCCATACATCTGTTGAAGGGCACATAGTTTGGTTCTATAGCTTAATTATTGTGAATTGAGCAGCTATAAAGTGATGTAGAAAATTTTGATGTGTCCAAGTCAATATAGTGTGCTTATTTTAAGTCCTCTGGGTGTATGCTGAGGAGTGGGATAACTGGGTCAAACAGTCGTTCCATTCCAAGTTTTCTGAGGAATCTCCATACTGCTTTCCATAGTGGTTGCACCAATTTGCAGTCCCTCCAGCAATGTATGAGTGTACGTTTCCCCCCACATCTTCATCAACATTTATTGCCACTTGTGTTCTTGATAATTGCCATTCTGACTGGAGTGAGATGGAATCTCAGTATAGTTTTAATTTGTATTTCTCTAATTGCTAGTAATGTTGAACATTTTTTCATGTATGTGTTGACCATTCCTATTTCTTCAGTGAAGTGCCTGTTCAGTTCCTTTGCCCATTTATTGATTGGGTTATGTTGGTTTTTGGTGTTAAGTTTTTTGAGCTCTTTATATATCATTAACTGATCTTTGGGATCCATTAGTAACTATGGGTTAAAACTTCATTGATAGAATGTACACAGTTATGGCCTCTTTACCAGACTCTTTGGTACCTTTGTGTGAATAAGAAAAAGGGACCCCCTTGGAAAGATGCACCCACTGGCATGCAGTCCTGTGGGTGGAGGCCATGCTGCACATCATCCTTGCCTTACCTCATGACTGGGTGACACTTTAGAGGGCACAATCTGTATAAATGTACACAGAGACTCAACATAGTGAGACAGGTGGAACATAACAGGGGTAAGAATTCATTGGGGCTTGAAGAAGGTGAGATGAAGACAGCATAGCAGATACATGCAGGCCCATGTTTATAACAGCACAATTCACAACAGTCAAACTATGGAACCAGCCCAGGTGTCCACCAATGGATGAATGGACAAAGAAAATGTGGTATATATACACAATGGAGTTTTATTAAGCTGTAAAGAAAAATGAAATTATGTTATTAGCAGGAAAATGGATGGTACTTGAGACCATTATGTTAAGTAAAATAGTCCAGACTCAAAAGGTCAAGGTTTGTATGTTTTCTCTCATATGTGGAAGTTGGAGAGGAAAAAGGAAAAAGAAGGTGGTGTGTGTGTGTGTGTGTGTGTGTGCACGCACATGTGTGCAGGAATCTCATGAAAATCAAAGGGAGATCAGTAGAGAAAAGGAACCAGGAGGTGAGAGAAAGTGGAGGGAGGGGGAAGACTTGGAGAGTGATATTGGACAAATTATTTTGTTATATTTTATGCATGTATGAATATGTAAGAAAAATCCCATCATTATGTACAACTATAATACACCAATTAAAAAAATGTGGAGAGAGGAGGGAGGGAGAGAGGGAGAGAGGAAAGAAGAGAAGAGAATAGCAAGTTGAATAGCCTGGCTGAATGCCAGCGTTGGGTACTGGTGCTTGACCCCATAGTTAATCCTTTGATGGATTTTCAGCAGGATCCTTCCCTGATAAGAGAACACGATGTGTGGAATCTGACAGCACTGAGTACAGATGTGGGGAGGGGGAGATTCTTTCAGGCAGAGAGGATAATATTGTGAAGGCCCTGGAGTGGTGAAAAGTAGGACATTAAAGAAGACAAGCAAGGCTGGAATGACCATATAATTTACTGTGCAAACCAAGAAATGTGTGCTATTAACAATTATGCCAAGACAATAAGTACAAACCAAAACTGTCCTGGGCAAACAGGAATGCGTATAAACACAAAGACGAGTAATGCCTGATGATTTGGGACATGGAGATAGGGTCACATCATGCAGGGCTGATAGCCCATGGGAAAGAGTTTGAATCTTTTTTTTTTTTTTTTTTAGTGGTTTAAACAATAGAATTTTATTTTTCCACCATTACACAGGTTAGCCGTCCACAATAAGATTAGCAGCTTTGGTTTCTTCTGAGGACTCTCTGCTTGGTTTAGGTTGCTGTCTCGTCACTACATTCTCACATGGTCGTACGTCCCTCAGTCTGTGTCTAAATTTCTTCAAGAGTTTGAATCTTGTCCTAAGCCCGATGGGCAGGAAACCTCTGAAAGATTTTAAGTCAGGCTGTGTCATGTCATGTTCCAGTTGATGCCTGTAACAGAGTCTCTTGTGAATGCACAGACTCAAAATCTCAAGAGCTGGAGCATGAGGCATTAATGTTAATCGCTACCTTGTTTTGGATGCCCCTGAACAGCATTTAAGCACTTCTTCACATGTCTTCAAAGAGTTCTATAGCTGCACTGAGGGAAATAAACAAGGGTCATTATAGTATATCTCTGCATCTCAGAACATGTAAGAACATTTTTCACTTTGGTTTGCTTGGCAAATCCCAACAGAGAAACCACAGAAAACAAATGAATAAGACATTATGATTTGCCTTTTACTTCTCATTTCAAGGTAGTTAAATTCTGGGATGGAGTCATCCAAAAGAGGGAGATTATTCTAGATGTAAGAGCCCCCAGCGAGCCGAGTGAGCTCTCTGGGCTCACTACATTTGTAGCCCTGAAAAGTGAATATCTGATTTTCTGATGTGTATTTCCACAAGGCTCCCAAAGTCACACATTGTGTCCCAGGGTAGCCAACTAGCCACTTTCCAAAGAAGCGAATCCTGGTGGCACAGAGTTCCTTAAATAATCCCCAATGTTCAAGTCCATCACTGTTTACTGAGTACAATAGTATCCAAGGCACTATGCTCAGTGCTGGTGGTGGGTATAGATAATGAATTATGATAAGTTTTTATCCTCAAGGAGATAAAAACACAGTAAACAGGAAACCCCACATAAGTAAGATGGTGCTGTCTTAACTCTAAAAATGGTCCAGAAACAGTACAGAACAGAAAAAGAAAGATACTAATCTACATAAGGAAGAGTGACAAAGGCTTAATGAAACAGGTGGAATTCGACGGGGAAATTGCACTGAAAAAGACATCAGCACTGCTGGAATCTTGACTCTGCAACCAATTAGCTGTGTAACCTTAGACAAGTCACTTAATCAGCTGCGTAGTGGGGGAAAAAACGAAAACACAAGATACTATAGTCTGAAAGTGTCCTTCCCCAAATTCGTAAATTGAAATCCTAATCCCCAAGGTGACGGTATTAGGAGGTGATTAGGTCCTGATCATTCCCATAACGGGATTAGTGCCCTTAAAAAAGAGGTTCCAACAAGCTCCTTTGCCCCCTCCATCCTGGGAGGAAGCAAGAAGACACCACTCTGTGAATCAGAAAATACATCCTCACCAGATACCAAATCTTCTGGGCCCTTAATCTTAGACTTCCAGCCTCCAGAACTAAGAGAAAGAAAATTTTGTTGTTATAAGCTACCCAGTCTATGGTGTTTGTTATAGCACCTGAGTGGACTAAGACAAAAGGTTGTTGTGAATAAAAAAGGAAATGGTGTGTGTGAAAGCTCCTACTGTAGTGTTCAGCACCTAGCAGGTGCACCCAGACGTCTGTTCAGCTGTTTGTGCATTTAAGAGGACGAAATAGAGTTTCCAGCTTCTAACACATTGCATCGCCATTGCTCTCTAATGCCAGCACTACCTCTAGCTCTGGAGCTCCAGGCAAAGGAGAAGGGGGGTAAGTTAGGAGGTCTCTATGCCCTGAGGGTAAGTAAGGAGATCTTTCTTCCAGGGCTCCTAAAGAGCAGACTGCACACAAACCTACCAATGAAAAAGCACTCAGGAAACAAATAGCTACAAAAGCCAAGAGTGCACCTTCTATTGGAGGGGTAAAAAAATCTCAGCATTCTGGGCCTGGTTCTGTGGCAGAAAAGAAATCTCAGCATTACAGGCCTGGTTGTGGAGCATGAAATTTGATGTTATCAGAAGTCCACCAAAATTCTTATTCTCAATTCCACATCCAGTGTCTGGTGGGAAAGGTTGCTCAGGACAGGCAAGTGAGGCTAATCTGTTTGGCCTTTTTGAAGACAACAATCTGTGTGCTATTCATGCCAAATATATAGAAATTATCCTGAAAGACATGCAACTAGCATGCCCCATGCATGTCACATAGATGGAGAATTCTGGCACTTGCTATCACATGGAAGGACCTGGAGGACATTATGTTAAGTGAAAAAAGCCAGGCACAAAATGACAAATATTGTATGACTTAACTTATATGAGGTCCAAGTCATAGAGACAGAAAGTAGAATGGTGGGTGCCATGGGGTGGGAGAAGAGGATAATGGTGAATTATTATTTAATGGATAGAGTTTCTGTTTTACAAGATGAAAAGAGTTCTGGAGATTGGTTGCATAACAATGTGAATGTACTGAAGGCTGCTGGACTACTACATACATGGTTAAGATGTAACTTTTATGCCAGGTGTTTACCAACAGTTAAAAAGAAAACAGAAAAAAAAAAAGACTTAAAAGTTTGGAAAAGCCCTGCAGAGCTAAAACTTGAAATTGAAAGTGTTGATATCTCTGAGCTCACAGGAAGGGGCTGTGAATTTGCATGCTGAACCATGCAGGGCTTGGGAGGAATGGACTGGTTGGTGCTGATGTCTCTGAAGGGGCCATAATAAAGCTGGCTCTTTAAGTGTCAGAAAAGGGCAAACTGGGATCAGGAACTGGTATAAGAACTAAGGGAAGGCCCCCACTGGCCACTGAAGCTTGTTTGCTAGGGTGTGTGTAGACGCATAAAGAACCCTTTGTTCTTCAGTTTCTCTCTCTCGCCCCCTGTTGGCAGAGCTGAACTTGGAGCCAGGCCACAAAAAGAACAGTAGTTTTTGCAAAGTCCAGGTTCTCAATAATGCAAAGCAGGGTATAGAAAGGCAGGCTTGAAGGTGAGTGGCTGGCACAGTGTGCCACAGAATGTTCATGAGCAAGAAAGTGGTATAATCAGAGTTTAAAAGCAAACTCTGAGAGCAGTGTGAGAAAGAACAGGAACAAGAGAGACTTTGAAGACTGATGAATCAGTTCAGCAAATTTGCAGTGAGAGTCCAGCCTTGGATTTGCTCCAATGCTGATATCAAGGTTACTGCCCTCTTCCTGAATCCTGAATCTTATTGCTCACTTAATCCTTATGTCTGGTAAGTGGATCCCTTTCCAGGTTCCTGTCACTGTGCCTAACTTTTTCCACCCTACCCCACTCAACAAATTGGGGACAGTTCAGAATTCTAAACTGACAGCCTGCCTGAGTCCTCTGACATGTCCTGTTTAAATAGCTTTGTGTTCCAGAAAACTGTTCAGACAGCATGCTATTCTGAATGCTCTGAGGCTAACTTCTTACCTGGACCCACTATGTGCCACACATAAGTGCTGCGGCTTTGAAGATTAATGAGACTTTAACATTTGAGAAAACCAGAGTCCAGGGGAAGAGCCAAAAAAATAACATAAATACTTAGCTACAAAACAGTGCTAGAAAAAGAATTGCTAACATTATCATAGATAGGTATTTTTAAGTGTGTGAGATATATTAACTGACATAATCCTTATAATGAACCTAGGCATTATTATTATTATTATTATTATTATTATTATTCCCATTTTATAGAGGGTAAAACTTAGATACTGAGAGATGAAGCAACTTTTCCAAGTTCATACGATATTGGAACTGGCATTCAAACCCTGAAGCAGTCTGCCTCTGCAATTCAGCATTCAGAGTTTCAGAGTGGAAAAGGTTTAGAAAGGTTGCTGAGGGAAATTCAAGTGGAAATCAATAGAGGGATTGAAAAACTGGATACAGTTCCTACCTGAGTTTGGGGACTGCGGTGTGTATGCGCGCGTGTGTGTGTGTGTGTGTGTGTATGCATGTGTGAATGTGTGTGCTTGGCTCTCCTTGGAACTTTTTTCTAATAGTAGTGAGAACTGAGTGAATTATCTCTCCCCCTGCTTGCCGCTTCTTATGGCCCACCATTTCTGCCACAGAGGGCAGAGATGGAGAACTGGTCTACACTCTGTTCCAATTGTTCAAATAAAACTTGTACAGAAATCAATCTTCCTCTCTGGCTGCCTTGATACCCTGCCATGTTCCATCATGCCAGACCACCCAGACCCCAATTCTCTTCTCTATGTCAGCTTTAATTTTATTTAACAACATTATTCATCTTGGTTACTAAATGAGATAGAGTATAGGAGAGTGTCTTTCAAATTGTTAATATTCATTATCAAGGTTGCTACTAGGATAAGAACTTGGGAACAAAGGGAGAGTTGCTGAGACTCAAAGGAAACATCCATGTGTCATTGAAATGCAGAAAGCACCCACGAACAATCCCAAATCCTGAGCTACAGGCCTTGGCCCATGCCTTTGATCAATGCCCTTGTAACCTGAGGGCAATGCACAAGCCCAGGGAAAATGGATACGAAATTATATAGCTCCACCCTACCAGACCCCAGCAATCATCCCTTGATAGTTATTAACACCCCACACCAACAGGTTGTTGTTTTTCCCTCTGGGAATAGCCTGTATTCTTCCTTGAATACGTATTCCTTGGTTTATCCCAAAGGTGTCTCTCTTGAGGTCACCCCCATTCCCTTTTGAATTTGTATCTACTCTCCTAAATAAATCTCTGTCTATGCCTTTGACATATGTGTGCTGAAATCCTTTTACACACATTAAGAACCCTGCTGATCCTGAGTCAATTTCCCCCTTCTCTCTGGTAACTCCCTGGACTCTTCTTTGGAGATATCTCTTCTCCTGTGACACAACCACAGCAGAACTGCTCAATTTCTAAAAATTTCCTGCCTCTCTAGTTTGAGTACTGAGAAAATCCTAAGACATTCAGAAGTCCCCATGTGGTTTTGGAACTGGTCACTAGGTGCTGCTATTTGATTACACATTTTTAACATCCTCCCCAAGCAACATCAAATATGTGTATTTTCTGGCAGATACTGAAATTGTTTTTTCTTTATTTGATTTTAGGATTATCTATTGTGTTTCACATAATTTGCAGTGAGGTCATTAATTTAAATTTAAATTTAAGTAAGACAGACTAATTGGTCTTCCTGTTTGCTTTCCTTCTTCCTCCTCTTTCATGCAATGGAGATCACTTTTGGATCTTCATTTCGTCCATTTGACAAATATTTGTTAAACATTATACATGTGCCAGTCCTTGAACTAGGAGCTAGGGATGTAGGAGTGAATAAAATAGATAAAAATCTGGTTACTGTGCTGCTCACTCTGCTGTCTTTTTCTTGGACAACAGACTCACATTTCCAATTTTCTGCTGTAAAATAAACTAAACAAACTCAGGACCTTTCTCTACCCAACATTGGAAATTACCCCAGGGCAGCATCCAGATAGCCCACCTACTTGTCAAACTCATTGTGTTTAGCACTATCACTTGACTTGATTGGAAACTTTGCCAATTTTGCAAATTCACCAAATTAAAAAAAAATCTCAGTTTTCTTTCGTTGCTTTCTGTCCTTGTCTCCTAATCCTAATCTATTGTCACATTTGAGCTTTGGAATAGGTCTTCCCCTTCTCTGTCTTCTTCCCCAAAGCCACCACTAACATTTAAATCTTTAGTACCTTTTGCCCGAGTCACAGTACTAGACTCCTAACTGGTTTTCTTAACTCCTGTTCCTCTTAGCTCCAGCAAACGGTCCACATTGCTCACAGAGTAATTCTCTTAAACAATACTTCTCACCATATAACCTCTACTCTCATTCTTCATCCTAAAATATTTAAATACCTTTTCTTAGCATTTATCATTTGACTTCAACCTACCTAGTTAGCACTCTACCTCTTCAATCTATAAAAAGTAGATCAAGAAATATTTATGTGTCAGGCTTCAGGGTAAGGCTCATGGAATTCGAGACCAGATCTCTTCCTTATGATAAGCAGAAGAAGGTTATTTAAGTGTTAGGGATTGAATTGTGTCCCCACCCTGACAATTTCATATGTTGAAGCCCTCACTGCCAGTATCGCACAATGTGGCTGTAGTTGGAGATAAGTTCTCTAATGGGGTGATTAAGGTTAAATGAGGTCTTAAAATCAGGCCTCATAAAGACTGGTGTCCTTATAAAGAGAGGAAGAGATGCCAGGGATGTACACACACAGAGGAAAGGTGATGTGAGGACACAAGGAGAAAGAAAGCAGTCATCTGCAAGGCAAGGAGAGAGGTCTCAGGAGAGACCAACCCTGCCAGCACCTTGATCTTGGACTTCTACACTCCAGAACTGTGAGAAAATAAATTTTTGTCTTCTAAGACACCTAGTCTGTGATAGTTTGTTATGGCAGGCCTGGAAAATGAACACAATAAGTAAGTGCAATACATTTTTGGAGAAATGGTCCAGTGTACTCCAATCACGAGAAGGAAGAGTCAAACTATCTCTCCTTTATAAGCCTAGTGGTGAATTATTGTCTGGTGTATTATTTAAACACAGATTTGCCTACTCTCCATGGCTGTGTCCTGACCATTTTCTTTATTTGATATATCCTCCTCTCCATTCTCACTTTACTATCAAAATTCTGTTCATTCCTCAAAGTCAAAGCCATAGCCAATTTCTCCAACATCTTTTCTCTGTTTAGAACTTTATGCAGTTGGTCTTTTCTTTTTGGTTCTCATATGTATCTATCTATTTATGTGTGTCTTTTTTTTCTGCAGCTTTATTTATTGTTTTACTTTTCTTTCGGTACTGGGATTGAACCCAGGGGTACTTAATCACTGAGCCACATCTCTAGTCCTTTTTATTTTTTATTTTGAGACAGGGTCTCAATAAATTGCTTAGGGGCCTTGTTAAGTTGCTAACCCTGGCTTTGAACTTGCAATCCTTCTGCCTCAGTCTCCCAAGCTGCTGAGATTACAGGCTTTCACCACTATGCCTGATTACTTGTTGTATCTTTTTGTTTGTGTGGTTTGTTGGTTGATTTTGGGGATTCAACCCAGGGACACTCAACCGCTGAGACACATCCCATCCCTTGGGTGTATTTTACTTAGAGACAGGGTTTGAGTTGCTTAGGGCCTCACTAAATTGCTGACACTGGCTTTGAACTCTCAATCCTTCTGCCTCAGTCTCCTGAGCTGCTGGGATTATGTGCTACACCACGCTCAGCTACCTTTTGTATTTTTGACTCATTCATTCTTCCCAATATGAAGTTACTCAGTAGATGAAAAATTCTCTGATTTATTTAGATATCCATCATAACATCTATTATTAAGATTTATATATAGTAGACACTTGATAAGTATTTAATTTGAACAAGGGTGGAGAAACTCTGCTAAAACCAAGAGAATTATATATTTTTTCTTAAAATTTTAATGAGACTATATTGTGTGTTCTCTTCTGAAAAATGATTACTGGGTTCTTTTTTATTCTCTTGCAAATTATGAATTCAGAGTAGGTAATCAGGAAATGCTGACCATCCAAATTTTTAAGTCTTCAAATGCCAATTTATTTATGGGTTAAATAGACACACTCAGAATCAATCTTCAGTACACCACACTGTATTGTGTGAGCTAGAAAATAGCTGATGTTGAAGAGTCATCTGGAAGTTTAACTTTTAGAGAATGGGACACTTTACTTGAAGTTTAACCTCATCTTTTCTCCCATATTCCCATCTTCTTCTTTTTTTTCCTGTCTTTTGTTAAATTTTGTTAAGATCCAGGCTTGTCCTTAAAATTTCAGGGAGGGGCTGGGACTGTAACTCAGTGGCAGAGCGCTTTCCTAGCATGCGTGAGGCAGTGAGTTTGATCCTTAGCACCACATAAAAATAAACAAATAAAATAAAGGCATTCTGTCTATCTACAACTACAAAATAATAATAATAATAATAATAATAATAATAATAATAACAACAACAACAACAACAAAATTTCAGGGAGCCCAGAGAAGAGCCTTAGCTCTTTTTAAAAATTTTTTTTATAGTTGTACATAACACAATACCTTTATTTAATTTATTTATTTATATGGTGCTGAGAATCAAACCCAGTGCCTCACACATGCAAGGCAATCACTCTACTGCTGAGCCACAACCTCCCCCCCCCCCCC
>NW_026000016.1:25349203-25368607 GCF_001458135.2 Marmota marmota marmota | reverse complement strand
ACCCCCCCCCCCCCCCTACAATCACTCTTGATTACAAAATACTCTCAACCTCAAAAGTTTAAGTTTTCCTTTTCTATCTTTTGGCTAAACCTTAATTTTTATAGTGTAATTAAAATATCCCTAAAGAACTTCAGTAACTCAAGCTTGAGTAATTCTGGAACTAAATAGGAAAAAATATATATATGGTGTTTTCTGTCTACATATAAACCTAACCTAGAAATTCCTGTTCTCATTTTCTCAGTTGAATGCTACATATAAATGAAAAAGAATGAACTGTTGTTGTCAACAATTTGAATGAATCTCCCTGACATAATAAGAGGAGCCTGGCAATAAAAAGCAATAGGAGCCATTTTCTGGCTTAGGCGAGGGGTCCCACAGGTGATGGCTAGCAAGTTATTTCTGAGAGAAGGACAAGAAAGTAGGAGAAACAAGAAAGCAGGTATAATAGAAGCTCCTGAGAGGGACTTAGGGCATACCCACACACAAAAATTTCCATCAGCTTATCTAAATATTTCAAATAAGTACAACCTATGACCAATGCTTTTTATAGTTAAAAAGGCAATCACAAGCTTGCTTTGGGAAGCGCTTCAAGAAAAGTACCTTACTCCTATTCTAACCAGATTACTGCAAGACCCCACCCCCACCCCATTCTCCCAAATATGGAGCAACCCTTACATCTTTGGTCCCTTATTCCCTAAGACAACAATCTGATCATTCATCCTGCCTGAGATGCTCTGATGAGGCAGATGTGAGATTTAGGAATTCATCCCTTTATCTGGTTCCAGCATTATGTCCCGCAGCTGTAGTCTTCATTGTACTCAGTCTGGCTATATTTTGAGCCCACAAGTATGCTCTTGATGCTTGGATCTCTTTTCAAGTTCTGTGGGAAGAATGCATGCATGCATCCTCAGAAATGTTGAACACAAATACCTCTTTAAAAAACAAATTGCAACATATCTACTTGTTTCTTTTTCCCTTTCCACCTACTCTCTTATTCAGGAATTTCCAGATTCAAAGTAACATTAGTAATGGTTTAGGGGTTTATAACAGATGTTATAATGCTTTGAAAGTGCTTTTTAAATACTATCATCCTTATATTTCAATATATAAATGCAAAAGTATCTCTTTAAAGAGCCAAATTGCACTTAAACTGTCATCATCAAATTAATGGACAATCATAATCCAAGAGTAATTATAATCCTCAGTAATTATAATGACACCATTAAGTTCTTCAGGTCTCAAGATTTGTTCTACATGAGAATAATTGTAACTCCATTATGCTTGAACAAGCTAAGTTGTTACATAGTCGCTCTCTGAAACTCATGAACAATGCCGCTGTAGATATTTAACAAATGCTATTTTATTTCCACATTCTTTCTTCCCCACCTTTAAAAAAACATGATGTAGGGAAAATACAGGCATGGCGATGAAAGCATAAACTATTTGTGTTTTCCTTTTCCTAAAGAAAGGATAATTCAAATCATGTTTTGGGTAATGGAAAAATGGAGCCTTAGGCAAAAATTGTAGTCTAATTGGCATTCTTCCAGCTAAAATAAGTGAAGCCTGAATCTTTGACAATATAGATCTTGAATGTAGCCTAAGATGAGGAGATATCAGTAATAGTGTGGGTTTCCAAAGACGAGTCCCACGAAACTTGTTCCCTAAACATCTAAGCTGAGTTATACCATATATTTGAAATACTTGATAAGTTTAGGGTATTAGGATTTAGATATGAGATGTCCCCCCAAAGCTCCTGTTAATGTGAGAATATTCAAAGGTGAAATTATTGGATTATGAGAGCTGTGACCTAATTAGTACATCCTAGTTTGAATAGACTGATGAGTGGGATGTGGCTGAGGTGGGCCACTAGGGGAATGCTTTGGAAGGGTTCATCTTCCCTGAAGACTCTCCCCCTTTCCCTTTCTCCCTCTGCTTTCTGGTCACCATGAAGTGAGCAGCACTCCCCTGCTATGTCCTTCTGCCATGATGTTCTGCCTTACCATAGCCCCAGAGCAATGGGGTAGGCCTACCACGGACTGAACCATGGAAACTGTCAGCCAAAATAAACTTTCCCTTCTCTAAGTTGTTCTTATTAGGTGTTTTGGTCACAGCAACACAAATCTGACTAACACACAGAGTAAACTTTGTTTTTAATAGGTAGGGCTAACTTTGTCTATGTAGTTAATCAAAGTTTCCTAATATAAGGGTTCTTAGACGCAAACAGCAGAACCATCCATGAGCATACTGAAATGGTATGTAAAATCGTGTGTGTGCATGCACAAATCCTGTGACAGAGATAGGGTTAAGGATCACTGACATCTGGTTAGGCAGTGTCACCAGCCTGGAATCCCAGCTACTCAGGAGGTTGAGGCAGGAGGATTGCAAGTGTGAGGCCAGCCTTGGGAAACTTCACAAGACTCTGTCTCAAAACAAAAGAGGGGGGCTGTCTCTGAGGATGTGATTCAGTGGCAGACTACTTGCCTAGCATGCACAAGGTCCTGGGTTCCCGTCCCAGTACCATCCACCCAAACAAAAAAGCACAAGATCAAAATGCTAATCTAACACAGCTGAAAGGGTGTGTGGAAAAGAAGATATAGGCAATTGTTCTGAAGCATTAAACTCATAAATAACTGTCCAGGAGCACAGAGAACCCTCCAACACTGAAAGATAGGGTCTATTTATTGTAAATACTCTGATCTCAATTTGCTCACATTGATTTTTTGGGAGTGAGGTGGAGCTCAGGCCTATCATTCAGGTCAAAAGACTATCTATCCACAGTCTTTAAAGAAGGTGAAAATGCTTCATGTGGTCTGAAGATGGGTGAATACTTCAACAGACAAGCTGTGGGGCGAGGAGGAGGAAGAAGTAGACTGGCTGAATTCACATGCTTAGATCCCAGCTACAGACAGGACAAAGGGTCATCACTTAAGTTGACCATTTCAGGTCTTTTCAGTTTATGATTTGGCCAGAAGTCATTCTTTTCCAAAGTAGCAGTCTTATTAGCAGTTTATTATTCATCCAGTGTTGGTAGGAATTGGAAGGCATGGTGACACTGGAGCAGCTTCAGGGACATGAAGGAAGAGGATGGAGGGAAAAGACAATCTGGGTAGATGTCAGCAGCTCCATGGAGCTTCATACCTCTGAGTAGGAAAGGGGTAAAAGCCTGGGCAGGGTGCCAGGCTGGTAAATTGAGGACTTCTTTTTCCAATATGTCCACTAGTATTGCTTCATTTCATTAATTCTTAAGCCTTCCAAATTTTATTTTCCAAGGAAATAAAAATATTCCTGAGAGGATCAATGGCGAAACCTCTATAGCTAATATCTTGATATAATTTAATACCATATCAAGAGGAACAGAGAAGAAATAGTAAAGGGCTGACGATTATGTTTCATAATTTTGCCTAAGGAATCTACTTTTCTGAAAATTTCTGTCCCAGCAACATTAAAAATCATTAGTGGAGGCTGGGTTTGTGCCTCAGTGGTAGAGCGCTTGCCTAGCACTTTTGAGGCACTGGGTTCAATCCTCAGCACCACATTAAAAAAATAAACAAATAAAGTTTAAAAAATCATTAGTGGCCAACATGCCAAAAGCTCATTGATCCTGTTTACAAAATAAAAATTTCTCCAAGTGATCTGACAAATATAAGTGTACTTATACAGATATAGGCTCTTTGAGATTACAGGCTATTTGAGATTATAATGAACTTTAGCCAAAGTTGGCTGACTCTCATTTCTCTGATGGAGTTACACATTTTCCAACTTATAATTAGATCTGCTGGGCATATGCCACATAAAGTGTTAGGTAAGAATGTTTTCTTCCCCTTGAAAAATTGTAGAATAATTACTGGTCAAAAATTTGGGTAATATTATAATTTTTATATGGATGCCTGCATTTAAGGATTTTCATTTTTAAAAAAAACTCTGTATTTTATTTTCATATATGATAGATGTCAAGAAAAATTATTATGGTCACAATGAATTTATTTGGGTGGCTAGGGATAAGCTTAAAGCCTAAGTAAGTTTGCATTTGAGATTTTGAAGGATAACTGAGCGCCTGGCATTATGGGGGATTCTGAGGGGAGTCTGTCTTTGAAGATAAACTGATGCTAAGATGGTAGAGAAAAATGTTATCTCTCTTTGTAAATCAAGATCTCTTTGGAACCTTCAAAAACAGCAGGAAAGTTATCTTTCTCTTTAATCTATGAATAAAAAGGAAGAAGAAAGTAAAAAAATGAATGAATTAGATGGCTATCCAGTATTTTAAATGTGTTGAGTTGTCTAAACAGTTAACTGGTTGTTTTTTTTTGTCTAGCAAATCAACGTTTAACTTCGAGACTGAATAATTTTAATATTTTAAACATATATTTGTTTTGTTAAAATGACTACGAGTGATATTTTTCCAGAATTATTCTTTGACCTCCATTTCTAAAAAATGTTTTCTGTTACACTGACATGTAAGGAACTGGAGTCTGAAAGAGGAAGAAACTTCTTAAATGAAAAGAGGTATTATCTTGAGATAGGTATGCTACATATTTATTAAGAAAAAACATTAGTAATTTTGCTGCTTGACTTTGTCAATTTTTTATATTACTGAAATAAACATTGCAATTTTAGATTTGAAGTTGTTTGGACAGTTAGCTTTTCTAAGTCATCTAGGCCCTCTTCATCTAGGACCTCTCACTGTTCATCTTACTGTTAATTTTTTACTGCATTTTTTAGTCCCATTGGCAGTTCCTTTATTTTCCTGTAGCACCCACCTTTCTTCACCAGTCACTTTATCATGCTTTCTCTGTTTGATTTTCTTTGGTAATAGGAATAGCTTAAGTTTACATTTTTCAAATTGAGTAGCAAAAGATTAAATCAGAGTTCAATTTCAGTTTATTGATGTCCTGCAAAGTACACTAACAGCCACACACAAACTTTCTCCCAGATTCTCCTGGATTCATACAGTCAGAAGTCAAGAGATCTGGTCCAAACTCTCACCTACTTCTTACAAGCAATGATGAAAGATTTTCATTCAGTTCCCTTTTAAGGACCCAAGTAATGGACAACTCCATCTGCACATTTCAAGTGGCTTTTTAAATCATTGACTTGTCTCTTGGTTCATTTATTCATCATTTATCATACACAACTTCATTGATCACTGAAAAACATAGTCATCTGTTTTGGTGTATTTCCTGCCCTCCAGGGAGACTAAATTCCTGTGAGAAGAAACAGATATGTAAGTATGTGGTATTGTGTGTACTGTGATCATGAATATGGCAGAGATATGAAGTCTTATTTAATGCCAGAAGACAAGACTAGGTATGTCTTCTTGGAAGGGCATCAGGAGGCTTCATAAAGTCAGGTTTTACAGGTCTTGAAGGGTAAGGGGAGTGTGTCAGATGATGAAGAGACAGAAGGAAGTCATTCCAAGTGCAAGCAAAACACAAAGACATTAAGACCAGAAAGTGGTAGCGGTAGCAGTGACAGGTGGTTTGAGGTCCATTTCACGGGATCTTCCAACGATAAAATAGATTTATATTCGAGGGGGTGAGGAGACAAGGGATTTGGGGAGAAGTAGAGTGGGAAAGGTGGAGGATGAGTCTGGAAAGGTCACTAGAGGTTTGAGTGGGAAAATCATATCAGCTATTGGATTTTTATCCATAAGCAACACGAAACCAACTACTATTACAAATGTAGTAATTGTAGTTATCACTTATATTGCAATGTATTTGGAGTGTTTGAACCTTCTTATATCTTTCCATTTATTTCAGCAATATTTTGTGGTTTTTCAGCAAAGAATCTAACACATCATTTGCAGGATTTATCCTTTTTGGTAGGTTGAATACGGTTATTGATTCTATTCTTCATTTAATTTCAATTTCCAACTTTTGGTGATAATATATTGAAATGCAATTAATTTTAGGATTTTGATTTTATGTATTACAGTCTTACTAAGTCATTTATTGATCCTAGTATATTTTGGTAGATATCCTGGGGTTTTCTATATACACTATCACATCATCTACAAATAAATACATTTATTTCTCCATTTCAAAACTATGTGTCTTTCATTTCTTGTTTCTGTCATATTGAACTGGCTAGGTTATCTATCTATGTATCGATCTACTTATCTATTGATCTATCTATAAATACATATAGGTAGATTGATAGATATCCTTCGATATGAGTGAAAAATTACAGAGTCAGGGTGGAGAAAAGTGTCTCCCCCCACTACATACCAAATACACATATAAAAGGGGGCCATGGCAGAGGTGCCTAGGAAGGCAATTACTGAAGGGAGAGGAATGCAAACATGCATGATCACAGCAGTCAGAAGAGTCGGTACCTTGACTGCAACTTCCTACAGAGTTCACTGGCTATGCCTCACTTGTGTGGGAAGGACAGTATTCCTCAGGAAGCCTTTGAACTTGGCTCTAGTTGGGCATAATCAAAAATTGGATAGGGCTGGGGTTGTGGCTCAGTGGTAGCGTGCTTGCCTAGCTTGTGTGGGGCACTGGGTTCGATTCTCAGCACCACATACAAATACATAAAATAAAGGTCCATCAACAACTTAAAAATATTTTTTTAAAAAGCTAGATAGTTCTACAATGATGGTTTGCAGGCTACAGACCTGGAAGAACCAGAACCTTCTCAGTCCAAGAAATTGGAAACTTGGAACAGGAGGAACCAATGATGTAGCTCCAGTTTGAGACTGGAGGCCTTGAAACTCCTGGAGAATCACTGGTGAGATTCCACATTGGAAGAGTGTTGGAGCTGAATGTCCTCCGGTGATGGCAGCAGCAATAGACTCACCCACTCAAAAAGAATTGAGCTTGCATTTCTATATTGTACTTTCAACGTGTCAGGCATTGTCCTAAATGTTTTAGATGCATTAACTTACTCAGACTTCATGCCAGCACTATAAGGTAAATACTATTATCCCCTGCATTTTTAAAAAAAGATGAAACCGGGGCTGGGGATGTGGCTCAAGCGGTAGCGCGCTTGCCTGGGATGTGTGCAGCCCGGGTTCGATCCTCAGCACCACATACAAACAAAGATGTTGTGTCCGTCGAAAACTAAAAAATAAATATTAAAAATTTTAAAAAAAAAAGATGAAACCAAGGCACAGAAAGGTCGAGTAAATTATCTAAAGCCATGCAGTGAGTGATTGACAGAGTTGGGATTGAACGAAGCAAGGGATGTTTGGGAGAATATGATAGCAATGTGGAATATGATCTAGAGCCAGTAGCAAAAAGTAAAGTCTATAGGCTATTATAATTGTTTAAACAAGAGAGTTTATATTGAAACCGTGGCCAGGGTGGAAAATTACCTCGAAAAGTGTCCATATCAAATGTTCTCTCTCATTTGCTTGCTATGGGATCCAAAGCAACCGAGTTCTCTAGGATAATTAAATCACAGATTAGAACTTTGGTAACAAGTGTCCATAGAATAATTTAACAAATATTTATTGTATACTCACTACATGCAAGGCCCTGTGCCACTCCATTTCTACTTTAATTTGCTTCATTTTTATTACAACTAAATTTCCTTGCAGGAATACAGCTTAGCATTTGAAATGTGGTTTGGTATTTCCTCAGTGCACAGGCATCCCCAAAGAGATGCTCTTTTATATTTTCTGACCAGACTAAAATAAGCTGCTCAGTGTCTTGCTATGAATCCCTGTCAGTAAGTGGCCCATGTTTTGGCAGAGCTTGGGTGGGCGGTGGGCCAAACTCTAATGATTTTACTAAATCATTTTAAGCCAAACACTCTCTTTTTGTTTCAAAACCTCTGTGGACTAATGGTAGCCTGCCCAAGGACTTGGTTATGCCTGACTGTGTTCTCTGGGTGCACCCTCTTCCCATCTGGCACAGACTCCCTCTGTGTGTTGGATGGGAGCAGAGAGTGGGGGTTGCTGTTCATATTCACTCCCTCCATTTAGGCACTCTTACAAGGCAAACGAAGGGAATTTTCTGAATGCTTTATGGGAAAGTTGAGGTCAGGAATCAAGCATCAGGGAATTTGTCTTACTTTACCATGCTTGTGGGTAGATATGACTTTGTTCATTACTCACTCCACAAACCTTCATTGAGCACTATGAAATGCTAGGTTTTCTGTCAACTGTTTAGAGTCAGAGATGAATAAAATATAGCTTGTGATGTTAGGAAGGTTACATACTAGCTCCCTGTATCAGTCAAGTTCCAGTCAAGAAAAAGAAACCCCACTAGTGACCTTAACAGAGAGAATTCAGTGTTGGGAATTGGTCAAATGTGTGATGGACAACTGAAAAGGCCAAAGAATGAGGACATAGGGAGACAGCAGGAGCTGCAAGAAGCAGCTCAGGCCTCAAGGGCAGTGGGAACAAAGGGATAGGCAGGATTATTAGCAAGTGTGGACTGGGGACTCTGAGGTGCAGCTGATCTATGGTAGCAGGTACTCCAAGGGGTCCGTTGGGACTAGTTTTGGAAATAGGATAAAAGCTGAAACCTGATCCTCACACCTAGTTATGATTTGGATGTGAGGTATCCCCTAAAATCTCATGTGTGAGATAGTGCAAGAAAGTTTAGAAATAAAATGATCGGATTATGAGAGCCTTAATCTAATCTGTGAATTACACACACACACACACACACACACACCATAGGATTAACTGGGTGGTAACTGAAGGTAGGTAGGGTATGGCTGGAGGAGGCGGGTCATCAGGGTATATATTTTGTATCTGGTGAGTGGAATCTCTTTCTCTGCTTTCTGACCCTCATGTGAGCCACTTCCTTCCCCATACCCTTCCACCATGATGTTCTGTCTCACCTCTGGACCTGAGGAGTGGAGCTGTCAGACAATGGGCTGAGACCTCTGAAACTGTGAGGTCCCAAATGAACTCTTCCTCCTCTACAATTGTTCTGGTCAGGTCTTTTAGTCACAGCAGTGAAGAAAGCTGACTGAAACCCACCTATTCCCAAAGTGAAAGGTCATTCACAGGTGATGCTGACAGGAAAGAGCAAATAGCCAGAAAAGAGCAAATGCCTTCTCTGCCCCTTGGCTTCCAGACTACTTCTGTCACCCCTGTTGGCAAAGTCTTGCAGGGAGCAACTGGCAAAGGAAAAATATCTGCAGAGCTGACACGTGGAGCCAGAAACACAAACAATTCAATCATCCTAGAAGGGGGTTCAGTCTAGATCTAAAGTGGAATTGAAATGTGGTTAGCATGTTGCATGCTAGAGAACTAGAATTAGATTTAGAATTAGAATTAGATTTGCATGTTTCTGCCTCGGGGCCTTTTCCCTGGCTATGCTTTTTTTCTGAAACTCCTTTCCATAGACATATTTCTCCCTCTATCTTCAAGATTCTGCTTGAATATCACTCCCCCTCCGCCACATTTTTTTAATTGGGGCATTATAGTTGTACATGATGGAAGGATTTGTGGTTACATATTCGTATATGCACACAATATAACAATATAATTTGGTCAATATCATTCTCTAGTATTTCCCCTTTGCCTCCCCTCCCCCCCACCGCTGTCCTTTTCCTCTATTTACTATTCTCACTTTGATTTTCATAAGATCTCCACCTCATCTTTCTTTTCCCTTTACCTCTCTAGCTTCCACATATGAGAGAAAACATAGGACCCTTGACTTTCTGAATTTGGTTTATTTCTCTTAACATAATATTATCAAATTCCATCTATTACAACTGTCACTTTTTTGGGGGGTGGGTGTTGGGGATTGAACCCATGGCCTTGCACATGTGAGACAAGCACTCTACCAACTGAACTATATCCCTAGTCCCTCAACTGTCACTTCTTTAAAGAATGTAATCACCACCCAATCCCTGTTGCATGCCCATTTATCAGTTTCATTTTCTCCAAAATACTTACCATCATGTCAAATAATCATGTTAAGATACAATAAATAAATATTTACCATCACGTTAAGTACAGAAAAATGTTAAAAATAACATATTCTTATGTTGGTTTGTTGTTGATTTTTTTTGTCTTCCCCTACTAGAATGTAAACTCTATAAGAGTAGTTGTATTAGTTTGGCCTCTCCAGAGAAGTAGAACCAATGGCGGGTGGGGGGGGGAGAGGAGAGAAGAGAGAGAGAGAGAGAGAGAGAGAGAGAGAGAGAGAGAGTTTATTATTAGGGAAACTGNAGAGAGAGAGAGAGAGAGAGAGAGAGAGAGAGAGAGAGAGAGAGAGAGAGAGTTTATTATTAGGGAAACTGGCTCATATAATCAATTTTGGAGGCTGAGAAGTCCCACATCAGGCCATTTGCAAGCTGAAATGCTGTTGTTGTGATTCAGTTCAAGCTTGAAAGACTCAAAACCAGGGAAAATGTGACTCAGTCAGAGGCCAAAGACCTGAGAATCTCAGGGAAAGGTGTTGGTGCAAGTCCCAGAGTCTAAAGGACAGAGAATCTGGAGTTCTGATGTCTGAGGTCAGAGGAATAAGGACATCCCAGATCCAGGAGAGAGAGAACATGAATTTATCTTTCTTCTGCCTTAATTGGATGGTGCCTACCCATGTTGAGGGCAGATCTTCCTCAGTTAGTCAGTTGACTTGTATACCAATCTCCTCCCAGAAACACCCACACAGATAACACCCAGAAATAATGCTTTACCAGCTATCCAGATATCCCCTAATCCAGGCAAGGTGACACCTAAAATTGACCATCACACTGGAATCTAGATCAGCAAATGCTCTCTGAATATTAGTTGAATGATCTGATGAATGAGGGTATGCTTAGTTGAAGAAGCATAAGGAAGATCTTTGGCAAAAAGCTTACAGATTTTTATATAGATTTTATTGTTATAGATTGGATCATGAGTGTACCCCAAAATCTTATGTGTTAAAAGGTTTGGTTACCAGCCTGCTGCACTACTGGGAGGCTATGGAAATTTAGGAGTTGGGGCATAGTGAAAAGATGTTATGTCGTTGGGAAGGTGGTGACCTTAAAAAGGTATTGGGACCCCAGCTCCTTCCTCTCTCATTTTCCTTCCTGGGTGCCATGAGATGAGAAGCTTCCTCTACTATATATTCTTGCCATGACACACTGCCATCCATAGGCCCAAAAGAGACAAGGATAATCATGGAATAAAACTTCAGAAATCATGAGCCAAAAAAAAAAATATTTCCTCCTTTAAGCTGTTTTATCTTGGGTACTTTGTCACAGCAATGGAAATCTGACTAATACACAAAGCTAGTAAGGATAGGATGGCATCTAGTCTATGTGGAGAGAAGAGCTGCAGGAAGAAAAGAAAGAAGGTATTTTACAAACATAGGCTTCATTAGTGGTTTGTTGTGCTCAGGTGAGAAGATGTCATCAGGTGGGGAAAAACATTTGTAAGTAACTTAATTTGGGGGACCTTAGATGACATATATAGATAGGACCATGGGCCAGAGCAGCTGTGATGTCTCAGAAATGTGCTCAGTTTGACCCTGCTGGAGTGAATGTAGAAAAGGATGTGAAGAGAAGGGTTCTCCATATTTATTTGTAAATGAAGGCCCATGTTCCATTTTCCAGAAATGCCATATAAATTCCTCTTTATATTCTTTGGGTTGTACTCCTCAATTGCCAAAATTCTACATGACTTCCAGGAGAAAAAAAAATGGGTAAGGAAAAACAAGATACATCCTTAAAAATATTTTTAAAAAATTCTGTGAAAGTAACAATGGTGAAGATACCTATTTCAAATCACTTGTTCACTCTGAGAAAGCAAAGTAAAATTCTAGACTATAATAACTGAATAACATCCACTCCATTAGTTATTAATCTTATAACCATATGAAAATTAGATCAGTTTCTCTGGCTCAGTCTTATTCACTTTAGGTTTAGTTCTAATATCCTCCAGAGCTCTTTGGTTTTGTTTCTTTTTTTAAAATTTCAAAATATTAATAAAACTATACAAAGGTAGATAGATTTATACGATATTCTGATAATCCAATGCCCCTTTTGCACTTTTGTCAATTGGGAGGAGTTGCATTAGATACATTTAAGGAAACTTTCCTTTAGAAATATTTAAGAAATCTTGCTGGTGTGCAACTAGGGTTGCCAGACTCTAGCAAATAAAAATGCAGGATTCCTACTTAAACTTGAATTTTAGATAAATAATGAGTAATTTTTTTACTATAAATATGTTCCATGCAATATTTAGGACATAATTATTCTTTGAAAAATCTGAAATTGAAATTTAACTGAGGGTCCTATATTTTCTCTGGTAATCCTATGTGCGGGGAATTTTTCTGGGCAGTGAGTATTTGTATTTTTAAAAATTTATTCTAATTTGTTATATATGACAGAAGAATGCATTTTAATTCATATTACACATATATAGCACAATTTTTCATATCTCTGGTTGTGCACAATGTAGAATCACACCATTCGTGTCTTCATGCATGTACTTAGAGTAATGATGTCCATCTCATTTCACTGCCTTTCCTCCCTCATGCCCCCTCCCTTCTCCTCCCTTACCTTTGCTCTATCAAGAGTTCATATCTTCTTCCCATGCTACCCCCCACCTCCATTATGAATTGGCATCCTTATATCAGAGAAAACATTCGGCATTTAGTTTTTTGGAATTGGCTTACTTCACTTAGCATTATATTCTCCAACGCCATCCATTTACCTGCAAATGCCATGATTTTATTCTCTTTTAATACAGAGTAATATTCTGTTGTATATATATGCCACATTTTCTTTATCCATTCATCTACTGGAAGGTATTCTAGTTTGGTTCCACAGTTTAGCTATTGTGAATTGTGCTTCGACAGTGACTATTTGTCATGGGGAGGAATCAGAAACAACCCATTATAGTTCTATCATGTCTATTCAAGGTACACATAATTAACCTGTACTATATTGTGTGATTTTAAAAGTTCTTAATACAGTTTTAAAAACAAAGGAAGTGACTTCTCACTAACCAATTAGAATACTTTTGTAGAGAAACTGTATCCATCTTAAAGGCACAGAGTTCTTGTTACTATAGAAAAATAAAATTCCTAGCCTTTAATTGCTTCTTAGGAAATATGCAGGGTTGTTTTTGTGTGTTGCTGGGGATCAAACCCAGGACCTTGCACACGTTAGGCAAGCAATTTACCATTTAGTTACATCCCCAGCTTGGAAATATATTTCTTATCATTAAGACTCAGAGCTGAAAATTCAAGCTATTACTTGCTTAGTAGTGAGATTTTTAAGTTAGTAGTAGAGCTGTGGTTCTAATTTAGTTACCAAGCCATAGAGTGAAATTTTTACCGGAGAAGAAAGGCTCATTTTATTAGTTGGAACTTAGCAGGTGAAGCTTTCCCTGGCAGAAATATCTCTGCTTAGTTTTTATTTTGTTGGGAAGAAAACAAAGTAAGGCTGTGTACCAATCAGACATGTGGAAATGCCCACTGTTTATGCAAAGAGACAAATGGAATTTGAGTTTAAAATTATTAACTTGGTGTTAGGAACCCACCCAAACTTTCAGTTAATGAACATCAGGCCAAGTTTCCTTGTAGTGTTTCTCTTTTACACGTGGAATTTCCATTGGTTTAGGTCTTAAAGAGATCTGAAGCAGAAATATGTGATTATTATGCAATGTGTCCCTGTGGAAATCACGTTTCCTTTGAATTCCACAGGAGAAAGGAGTTGGGTAAGGCACTATTTTTCTTTCTACTTACTAATTTGTTTACTTCAAGAGGATATGAATCAATGTTAAAAATGTTTTTATGTGCTATACAAACCTTTACATTTGGACCAAAATACTGGAGGGTGGGGAGAATTACTGTTTAATAGATGTAGTTTCATTTGGGGAACATGAAAAAGTTCCAGAGATGGATAGCAATGATTGTTGCACAACATTGTCAATGTACTTACTGCCACTGAAGTGCATATTTCGAATGGTTAAAATGGTACTATGATTTGAGTCTTGAATGCCCTGAAAAGGCCCATGTGTTAAAGGCACCCAGCCTGTGGTCCTATTGGGAGGTGGTGGGATTTTTAGGAGGTAGGGATGAGTGGGAGGCAGTTAGGTCATTGGTAGCATACCTTTGAAGAGGATATTGGGACCCCAGTCTCTTCCTCTCTTTTTGCTTTCCAGCCTTCGTGAGATGAACAGGCTTCCTCCACCAGTGCTCCCTGCTACGATGTACTGACTTTCCACAGGCCCAAGGGCAACTGGTTCAAATGACCATGTATCGAAACAACTGAAACTGGAGGCAAAACAAAACTTTTCTTTTTTATATGTTGTTTATCTCAGGTATTTTTTTCTCCCTAACGCAAATTGAATATTTTATGTCATATTTAGTTTACCGCAACAAATAATTAGACCAAAGTATCAAATATCATGTTGTAAAATGTTTCAACTAAATTGAAATATTTCTGGACCAGCTCCCCTTTTAGGAAGGAAACAACATCCTAAATCTAGTAAGATCATCTTTCACTTTGGTCTAAAAGACAGTAGATCACAGAGAATTGAGCTCTTCATAGAGGATATTTTATCATTAGAAACCTGCTGTGGAGTTTGAAATTATTAATCATAGAACACTAGCTGATCTCAGTTCTCACTCAATTTATAACCTGTAATTAATGCAACTTTTCATCAAATGATCACTATAGCCAGAAATAATAGGCTGTTGATTTTGCCACAAATTATTAAGTTATTGCATATGCAAATGAAGAGGATATGTTTTTTTTTTCAGAAAATTTGTCTTAATGAAGGGAAAAACATGAAAGTTATTTATGCAGAAAATTACAAATTATTCAGGTTATATTATTACAAACATCTCAGAAGACTGACTGCTCAACTTGTGCCAGTTACTTTTTCTTTGGTTAAAACTTTTAATTACATTATTGTAATTGTAAATTTTTTATTACTCAGTATTTTTTCTAAAACCACTTTCAATACACAATATTTGCAGGTGCAAGAAGATGTATCAAAGTACATATATATGCAATGTTTACAGGCCATTATGAAGCTGTATCTTAAAAATACCTTTAGGAAAATAAAGATTCAACCAGTTTGCTCAGCTTTAGAAATAGGACTAGAATAGAAATAGGCATTTTAATGAAAAAAAAATCAAAACTAATAAAATGCTTATTAATTAATCAGTTATGTTTAAAAACTTTTAATAATCTCTACATAAGTGCAGGTTAGATAAAAATCTACAGGTCATTAATATAAGATTGCAGTATTCTAATCTGTCTGTTTTATGAAGTAATAACATGTACTGGATAGTCTCAAACCAGCTGGATTTCAACTGTGAGTTCCCAGATACCAGACTTTCTTGTCTAATGGCTTCCATGCTTTTTATTTATTTATTTCATGCACAGTTCATAGATGTCTTTCATCAGCTCCATCTGACATGCACTGCTTCATCTTTCATAGCAACAGGGATTTTGACCAGTCTCCAAGTTAAAATCCCAGAAGATCTATGCATTTTGTGGTTTTGAGTGGGATGATGTTTCTTCTTATTCATAGAAGAAAAAACTTTCCAAATGTGTGACCCAGAGACTTCCTGGATCCTATACATGTCCCCAGTAAACTTAATCCTGTTGCCATTAAATTTTGCTGAGGCCCTAGCACTACTCATCTGTGCCTCTCAAGGAATATGTTCTCAACAAATCAAAAGTATTCTCTAACTAATTTCAGGGAGCTAGTTACATAGAAAAAATTTTAGCAACACCCACAGTGATAGATATTTTAGCTGGGAAGTTGAGCAGCCCAGCTCAGATGCAGCTTGCTTCTTGGCTTAATGAAGGATGCTCTGGCACATCAGGGCCATGATTATTTCCCAGCACCTGCAGAATCCCCAATAAAGAGTAGGTTTCTATAGATCTCTAACATCACATCTCCATTTAAAGTCTGCTGAGAAGGGTCCAGGCATTTCCATTCCTCTTCAGAAAAATCAATGACCACATCCCTTAATGTCTTCAGCTCCTGTGTAGTGCAGAAACCTGGGTCTCCTGATTTAGGACTGGAAGCATAGAAATGGATTCGAAGAATGGCAGGCTCCAGAAACCGAGGATATGGTTTTAGACATAACTGATAATGATATGAGTATTCATGTTGGTGATGAAAAATAAGACAAATGTCCATGTATGAACTAAAAAGACTGTGTAAAGTGAAAATAAGCCTTATAAACAACTAAGCTTCTTGGCTCTGCTAATTAACCCATTTACCTGCCTGAGCTAGTTAGAACTGAAAAAAAAAGGGGGGAAACTTTTCATTAAAATTTTCTCTTATGGTTCAGAATAACATATCTGTGTCTGTTGTCACTCATAAATGTCTCCTGAGTGGTTCTTACCATTCTGTAGTTGGCTGCTGTCATGATATAGATATGGCTAAACTCTGAAGTCCAGGAGGTAGGTGGGAGGAGGCTGAAGAGTAAGTGCTGTGCTAAGGATTTCACAGTAACTTCCCAGGGCACTTCACTTTTTCCACATTAGAGGATCCATTAATTGGGAAGATCAGGAAAGAGGGAGAGAGGGAGGGAGAGGGGGAGAGAGAAAGGATGATTTTATTTTTTTCAAAATTTCTTACAGATTCTATCTCTGTAACTATTGAGCTGTTAGACCTAAAAAAAAAAAAAAAGGAAAAAACCATTATGATTAGCTAACTATTATTTTCTCCTCTGTTGTAATATATGGTTTCCAAAGTCTGTCTTTAGCTTTATTGTCTGCATGATTCTCCTTGCCCACGACATTTGAACAGTAAATCGATCAAACCCCTTGGTAATTGTGGAAGGACTGGGAATAAAATATTGGAAAGATGGAAACTATGATTGGCACCTCTTAGACAATTCTTTTCTTCCCCCTTCTTTCTCTCTTCTCTATCCCTATTTCCTCTTCCTCCCTTCTGTTTTTTTTTTTTTCCTTTTTGCTCAAACAACTTTGGACATTTTGCTTGTACCTAACCCAATTCTAGATTGGCATGACTTTTCTAGGTAAGCATGCAAAGAGAGACCAATTGGAGTTCTGCATGTGAACTCTAAAATCAACACATAAAAGACCCCCCCCACACACACACACCCAATTTGGATGAAGTGTTTACACATGGTCCAGCTTTGCTGTTAGAATGAGTATGTCATTGGCTCAGTGACTATTCAGTTGAGCAGACTGTCTTAAACAAGAATGTGATCTAAATACATTCCTTACAATTATTATGGTCACAAACAGCTGAAATGTTTTGCCTCTCTGGCTAGCCAGATGTAGTGGTGCATGACTGTAATCCCAGTGACTCAGGAGTCTGAGGCAGGAGGATCCTCAGTTCAAAGCAAACCTCAGCAAGTTAGTGAGACCCTGAGCAGCTTAGCAAGACTCTGTCTAAAAATAAAACATAAAAAAGGCTGGGGATGTGGCTCAGTGGTTAGGCACCCCTAGGTTCAATCCCTCGTCAAAAAAAAAAAATTGTGTAGGAAATATACAGGGTTACCTCCTATAATCAAAGAACATGGGTCAGGTTCTATGTCCTTTGCAAAAGGTATTAATAGATCTTTTCTTTAGGGCACTGGTATTTGTATAACTCAGGGGATAATGGAGGTCTCCTCCCTGTGCCACATTTAAAATTCCTGATGAAAAGTCTAAAATTGTCTGATTTAGGTCGTGCCACCTCTGGATGGTAAGGAGTATCCCAATTTAAGCAGCAAAAGTTTAGTATCCTGGGATCCCCCTTAGGCCTGGAGCAAACTATATTAGCTGGTTACTCAAGGATATGGTCACTGGTGCATATATGACCTTCAAGGGGCTGCCTCTATGTATTTCAGCCATTCATATACATTTTTTTTGATGAGCTATAGGGAAATATTTAAGCATCTTGGCAACCCAGTGTACACACTCTCTCACCACAGGCATCACACCAGACTTTTCTTTCCATTCTCTCAGAGACATATCTCCCACTACATGATTCATTTATTTCTTGTACCACCACAAATGGACTGCTAACCTTCCCAATGGGAGAAAACCTGATGCCATGTCCTCCCACTCCATCTAAAGGTGCTGTCATGCCCTCTATGCATAGACTTTTTACATGAGGCCTTTTGCTCCTTTTCTTCTACCATAATCTTACCTCCATATAGTGCAACATATCCTGTTGCTGACAAAAGGGAAAAGAAAATGAAGGCAAAATTATATGATTTTGTTTTAAAAATGAAAAGGGGGTGTTTGATACACAAAAGTGGGTTTACTGAACAGTAGCAGCAAGCAAGAAAACAGTAATAGATGCAATGGTCCTCATTATCCTGGTTGGTAATGAATTCTTCTCTTCTGGGCCTTTCCATGGTTCCTTGCAACCTTGGTTGACACTTCGGTTGTTTTGGATGACTTGCCAAATGAGGCAACGTGACGGGTATGAACTTCCATGATTCTGCCTTTATAGGGTTGTAGAAGGTATCCCTTGCCTTCACTTTTGGGTATGACACTTTGAGAAAGCACCTGCCAAGAGTGAAACACATTCTATTCATAGCATTTTCAGGTTTGTATTTTTGTTTGATGACTAGGACAATCACCCTGGTCACTTTCAGGACTCATTATTTATTCTCTGAAGTGATCCCACTGATTATATGATATGGAGTCTGAAGTCAGAATTCCTTAGCACACGGTACAGCAGTCTTCACCATCTGACCTGGACTCCTCTTACTGTGCTTGTTCTTGCCTCCAGTGTCTTGGACCTTGCAATTTTGACTGTATCTCCGCCCTGCTGGGTGTACAAGCCAAGCTCTCACTCCCCGACATCCTTCTGCTCTGTTCCACTTTGCCTGCCTTTTAATCCTATTCATCCTTTATTTCAGTTTCAACTAAAGTGACTATTCCTAGAAGGCTTTCTCTGCCCACTGTCTACACCTCACCATTCCCTATAGTACTGCCACAGTTCCTCCAATGATTGATGGTTTGGTTGCACTTTTTGCTCATAAACCCGTGTCCCTGTACTAGACCAAGCTTCTGGAGGGACAGTCCACTGTTTGGTTTATTCCATGCGTAGTTCATTGCCTTGAATTTAAGCTCCAAGAGAATTTAGGGTTTTCCTGCATTCACTGTTATAGCCTCAGCATTCACAGCAGTGCCTGGTTGTTGCATAAATGATATATACATAGCATAAACATCTGAATAAATGAAAAAAGAAATAGTGCCTTGTGGTGTGATTAACCTCTGTTTTTGTTTATATCAACTTTCAAGTAGATTGTGAGGACAGAGTTCAGTTCAGTGAGTCATCTCGCTCCTCAGAGGACTTGAGCAGAATGACACGCTTGGTCCTCCTGCTTCGCAGATCGGTTAACTGAAGCACTGGAAACTGCAAGAGCGAGAGAAAAAGGAGCCTTTCGCCGCTCGCCTAGGTCTTCCAGGTCAGGCCGAGGTGCCCTCTCCGCGAAGTCCTTGCCTCGCTCCCACCGAGACGCAGCGGTGCGGGGCCGCGGAGCCGCAGCCCGAGCGGGCAGGGGCGGGACT
>NW_026000016.1:25136814-25349189 GCF_001458135.2 Marmota marmota marmota | reverse complement strand
GGTCCCGCTTGCTAACGCCGACCGCGCCAGGCGGAAGCCCGGCTCCTGGCCAGGATCCGGGAGCCCGGACTAGAGGTGAGTTCGGAGCCGGAGCGCCCCGGGCACTTGTCTTCTCGGTGGATGCTTCTTGCGCGCTGTCGCGCCGCGCCGCGGGACTGGGATACCGGGTAGGGAAGGGAAAGTCGGCGCTTCCCGCACCGGTGGAGGGACTGCTGGGACCTCTGGCTTGAGGAGGGGGGCCAGGACTGGGAATGGGGATTCGGGAGAGCCCCCAAGGGTAGCCGTGAGGGTCTGGGGAGGAGGCACCGGGGACCCTGAGGCGAAGAGGCCTTGAGACAGGGGGCTGCGATGACACTGGAGGGAGATGCACGTCGGAGGAATGTGGGGGTGTGTCCCGGGTCCTGGCGGATTGTCTGGGATGGTGGCAGGATATGGCAAAGGTTGACTTCCAGGGAGAGGTTTAGAAACGGGGTGCGGGGTGGGGGGTGTCGCTCCTTTTCTGAGGGTCCTAGATGAGAAGGACGTCCTGACTTAAGGAATCAAGAGAGATGACCGGTTACCGATTGGATGCTGAACTCGTATTGCTTTATTTGCAATTAGTCCTGCTTTTAAAAAAATGTATTCCCGCCCACCCAGGTAGATTTCGGGAAAATATTTTATATTCTTAGGAAAAGCTTGAACTCGTCTTCACCCAGATCCAACTTTGCTGCGTTTGTCAGACTGATAGTATTTTAAATCTCTGTTCAGACAAGTCAACCAAAGTTTTCCTTTTGGACTCCTGTCTACCTTGCAGAGTTTAGTTTTTCTTATTTCCTTTGTCATGGAATGAACTTCTAAATGTGTTTAGGATGACTGTGATAATCACCAGAGGAACCCGTGCTGTCAACATTACAACTTAATTGTTTTTCTGCTCAACATTGTAACATATTTTTGGATGTTAAGTGACTTGGATTTTTGCCACCAACGGAGCAGCTAGGAAAAGCTAGGGAAAGTCTTTGATGGAGGGTGATAGCTGATAATAGCTTCAGGTATTTCACATTTCCAACATTAGTTTTTTTTTTTTTTTTTTTTTAAAGTTTTAAAAACGACTGCGTTGGTACAGGTAACTCTAAGATCTGATTTGCTGGTCAGATATTTGAATTATTTCAAATAAACTAGAAAATTTGTACTTATTAGTACCCTGGTGTCTTGCTATTTTATATATAAATTCTTGATAGCCTTGAAAATTTATATACTTGAGTGATATATACAAGTCCTTATGTTTAGGAACACAGTTGATATTAATTAGTGTAAATCAGTATCTAGTCATAAACCAATTGCTTTAACATGTAGATGAGCATATTGAATAAATTTTCAAATTAGATAATGAAAAGATGACAGTCATCTCCAAAGTTACTGCATTAGTTGCTATCTTGGTTACTAAATGTATCTTAATTTAATCTCATTTCTTTAAGTAGACTGTATGGTTATCTGATGAGGCTTGATTTTATTTTTGCATTCAACTTTGGTTTAAAAAATTGTGTTCCTTCCCTTGTGTTTTAGAGAGGTGAACACTTAAGAAAGCATGCAAGTCTTCACACTTTAGTTTATGGTTGGAGGAAGTGCTTCTTGTTGAAACAGAAGAGCATCTACCTTCTGTAGCAAGTTTCTAGTTATATTTCTGAATGTTTTGAAATTTGATTGCCCGATGTTTTGGAAAATCTTTGGAATATTTCTTGTTCTAATTGTTGAATAAATCTCTTAGCTTACTCTTTAGATAAATTGTTATTCTGTAGGATTGAGATGTATTTTACAGTGTAAGCAATAATGGCAATTTTTGAGTAGATGCAGCAAATTGGTAGTTTACCTTGGGTTCACTGTTTAATTTTTTTCCCTGCTGCAATGGAATATGTATCTGCATTGTAAAAACTACCAAAACAGTGCTAACCAGAACAGTGTCTTTGTATACACATACTTAAACATTTTGTTTTTCTTAATCACCAGTTTGTAATATATCAAATAATTTGTTATATTTAGTTCTTTAGTTTCATGCCCTCTGGTGATCAGTTTTATTATTATATAGTACCTTCTTAGTTATCTGCTTCCCTATAGGAAGCTATTCCCTGCCGTTTGGTAGAATCAAGAGAGTTTGATACAGCTGAGGAATATATATCTTTTGACTAGGGAGCTTCCAGAATGCTGATTTTGCCAACTTACCATGCAGCTGCTGTACTGCCAATGATACAGAGTGTGGCCCTCATCCCTTCCTTTAGGATCACTTTCTGTCCCTTTTTCTCTTCTGAGTTAGAACTTTTCTCTCAGTGACCAAGATAACCTGGGCCTCAGGGTGACTCAAAATGGGACCAGAATGGTCAAATAAGACAGCAGTCCTGTTAGAAGGATCCTGTCTATTCTGTTCAATATGATCCCATAAATCTTGGCAACTTTTCCTGCCTTTTGGAAGGTAGTTATGACTGTGAGCCATGGGTTTAGATAGTTATTGTTTTAAAAATAATTTTAAATGCTAAATCATAATTTTCTGATTATATAAATGGACTCCATTAAGTTTTGCTTAGAGGGATCACATTAAATTATACTTTAACTTTCATATCAAAGTAGTAACATATGTCTCACAATTACAAATACTGTAAAAAAATACTCCCATTCTTTATTGCTATTATTAGTTAATTTTTTTTTCCTCTGAGATCCTAAGGAAAAAAAAAAGAGCTATTGGATAAAAAATTTGGGCGGATGTAGGAAAATTGACCATTACAAGTGACACACTAGAAGCTGTCTCCTATGATTTTAAGGGGTAATTTAGTAGTGAAGTAGTTTAGAATTGCCAGCTCCTTGTGATAATATAACAGAAAGACTTAGAGTTGAATTTTATTATAGTTTTAAAATAACAATAATATCTATGTCTGTATATGTGCACTCTTATTTATTGTCTGCAGGTGATGGGTATTATCTCCCAGGAGAATGAGGGGGCAGAGCTTTTGAAGTGAAGTTTATGTGGTCATTGGGAATCATGGAGAGATTTGAGGGAGGGATTGAGATAGTAATAGTTTATTTTAGCACTAATATTTTCAATATTGAGAGGAGGAAGGCATGGAAACTAGTGAAAACATTATAGATGGGATAAGACAGAGGACTGTATACATTATATATCAGTTAACTTGTTTTTATCTCAGGAGGGCAGTGAGAGCAGGCCCTAGAAGGTGATAAAAAGTTAAATTCTCAACTTTCCCATAAGAAATAATGACTATGCAGATAGTATCAGAGTCAAGTCCTAATATTTTAAACCCAAAGTAATTGAAAAAAATTGCAAAAATAAAAAAAATAGTACAAGGGACCACCTATATACCATTTATTCAGATTCACTTATTAATATTTTATCCCATTTGCCTTATAATTTGAGAACAAGAAATGTACTTTTTCTTGTTTATTTTTCACAGTGCTGGTAATTGAACCCAGGTCTTCACAATGCTAGGCAGGTGCTCTACCATTGGACTTCAACCCCAGCCCACAAAAATAAAAGTAAAAACTGATTAAAGTAGAATGTTCATATTAAATATACTACCAAGTTGAATTGCTAAGTTTATTTCTTCTCTAATAAACATTTATTAGCTCTAATTTGCTGAGTTCTGGAGCAAGAAAATTCCTTGGAAATTAATCTGATTTAATTCTCTTAAAGATTATATATATTGACCAATCAAGGACAGGTGGGTTTTGATCCCTGAACTCCTATAGACTCTGTCAGTCTTAGCATCCTCACAGGTAGGAATAATAATTTCTTTGTTTGTTGTTTCATGCTTACACATTTTTATTTGACCTTAAGAGAGGTACGTAAATATTCTTCCTTGCGCCTACTTGAAATCTTACTTGCATTCATTACAAAGACCACCTTATAATCCTTTTAGTTATAGAAAACAACAAAACAGCATATTTTAACGGGTTTCATTCACTTTATTATTATTATTATTGTAAAAAAACCCTATGTTGTAGCCACAGCAAAACAGCATCTCTTTTAAGAACACTTAACCTATTATGTATTAAATATCTTGTTAACTTCTCTATGATGAGACTATTCCTTTAGGATTTTTATCTGAAACATAGTTTTCTTTAGTCTATTTACAAGGTCTTATCTTGATTGATCTTTTAAGATTCTAGGTTTTTATACCCTTTTTAAGTGGGTTGAACAAAGCCTAAAAGAGTCTAATGTGTAATAACAATGATAATTTATGTATAAATTGTTTCTGATGTGGTTTTCTTATGTAGTCATAGGGCAGGAAAGGTGGTTTCTTTACTTCAGAGATGGAAAATCCTGAGTTCCAGAAAGGTTAAGAGACTTCCCAGTGCTGTTATGGAGCTCTGTGATATTGGACTAAAACGCCATCTGCCCTGAGATGATGATCTGGCACTATGCTGTTTGGACTTTTAGCCTCTAAAATTGTACATATTCCCATGTCTTCTGACCCTAAATCTAGTTATCCTTTTGATTGAATCTTATTTGTATGTCCTTGTAGAATCTATCTACTTATCTAGGAGATAGACATATAAAATGCATATTCAGTAATAATATAGAATTGTGTTCACCTTATAAGAAGTAATGGTCCAACAATGTGCTGCCTTCATCAGACATGTAAAAGAGTGCAGACAGTTATAAAAGCTATACTAACAAAGTAGTGCATCCAGAATGATATGATTAGAATGGTGAGAAATCTATGTACTAGTATTATGTAACCCAGAGAAGAGACAGTTATCTTTAAATACATGACAAAATCTTGTGTAGGGAAGAGAAAATAGATATTTTGGATTGCTGTGGATGACACATTTGGAAAATGGATATATATCTCCTACACTACCTATCTGTATCTATATATCTGTATCTATTATATATCTATATCTGTTTTTTTTTCTTTTTTTGGTACTGGAGATTAACCCAAGAGCATTCAACCTCTGAGTTACATCACAGCTTTGTTTTTATTTTGTTTTGAAATGTGGTCTCACTAAGTTGCCCAGGCAAGCCTCAAACTTTGTAACCTTCTTCTTTAGCCTTTTGAGTAGCTGGGATTGTGAGTGTGTTCCACCATACCTGGAAAACATATTTTTAAACCTTAGAATCCATTGACTTTCTTATTTCTTCTCCTCTGTTACCAGCCTAACTTGCTATTAGGGAAATAGATTATTTGCTGACTGAACTTGTTCTCCAAACAGGCTTGTCATCCATTTTCTAAATTTGTTATCCATAGCAACACAAAATATCTGTTTTCTCTTTGCTATGCAAGAATCTATCATATATTTAAAGATAACTATTTCTTCTCTGGGTTAAATAATGCTTTCTCATCATCCTGATCATCTCATTTTGGAAGCACAAGGTTTTAGTATGGCTTTTGTAATTGTCTTCCCTCCTTTACATGTCTGACGAGGTGACAAATGGTTGTACCATTATTTCCTGTAAGATGGATACAATTCTATACTCTTATTGAATATTCATTATTATTGAAGTTCCAAATTGCCTTAACATTTCAGCAGCACATCTTGTTCCAATATTAAGTATTTGGTGAGCCAAAGCTTCCCCAATTTTTGTGGGAACTCTCCATTAGTCTGACCCTCAGGTGCTAGTAATACTGATTTTTAGGTTGTAATGCAGGACTTTTACATGTATTCCTGTTAAATTTTATCCTTCCTGTGTTTTAAAAGTTCATTATTTCAGCCTGAGAAAGATACTTTGGTGTCAATTTCTTACTCATTTATTAGCAATTCTTTTAAGCTTTGTCTTCTATATTTATCCCTTAAAGCTTGTGTTGAGTCAAGGCTGGTTTTGGATTAATAAGGGTGATTAATGATTATAATGAGAAAATAGTATTGCTAGTTTGTTGGCATTGTGTAGAAAGTACTAACCTAAAAAATAACAATCTGGCATTTATTTAAAATGCTGCAATATTTTAAAGAGGTTATAACATACAGACATTTGTTAACTTTTAAGGAAAAGTACCTATTTGACTTTTACTGTGTTAGTATATCAACTAGGCTTTCCAGAGAAACAGAACCAATATCATATACAGTATATCCGTGTATTTTTTTTAAAGATTTATTCTAAGGAACTTGCTCAGGCATTTTTGGTGGTTGGCAAGTACAGAATTGGTAGGTCAGGCCAGCAGGCTGGAAATTCAGGCAGGAGTAATCTTGAGGCAAACTTCTCCGGGAAGCCTCAGCTTTTGCTCTTAATGTACCCTTCATCTGATTAGATGAATCCAACCCACATTGTTGAGGTTAATCGTCTTTCCTTTCAAGGCAACTAATTGTAGATATTAGCCACATCTACACAGTACTTGCACAGCAACATCTAAACTAGTATTTGATTAAATAACTGGGTCCTGTAACCTAGCAATGTTGATACATCAGACTGTCACAATTAGTATTTAAAATTTGTTGGTGTATTAAACAAATAATGTGGCATATAAAATACTGCATAATGATTAGCAAACAGAAGAGTGTATATATCCATAACACAGTTAGCCTTTAATGGATTTAAAAACAACAAAGGCCAGGTTTTCATAAATGTGTCACAGAATGGAAAATGGACAAAGTGAAGGCCCTTGCCAGTCTTTGAAATTTGTTATTCTCTTTTATAGGTTACTATATTGTATTTTTTTAAATTTAGGGAGCCTTAAATAACTTTAAAACTTTATAAGTTTTTCTGTTCTTATAATTCCGTGCTCTTGCTAATATTTTTGCATAAAAATTCTTAGAGCTGGGAATTAGTTTTGAACTTAGTCTAATAACTCTCACTTATATTTGAGAAACTGGTCTCAGAAAGGTGAATGATTTGCTCAGGTAACACAGCTAGTATAGAACCAGGACTAGAGTTTGAGATTTCTTGGTTCTTAGTCCTAAGTCCTTTCTGTTATAATAGTGATTACAGTTAAGTGAAGCCAATCAAGGTCAGGCTTTATGAGGAGAGGATGATTTTGAATCTCAACTTCAGAGAATATAATTGGTAATTAAGAGAATGGAGGTGATTATTCAAGCCATTCAGTGACATTGGTGGGAGGGAAGATGAGCAGAGAGAAGCAGATGTGTCATAAAATATCCAGATGAACCACATATTTACTTGGGGAACACAGTGACATGATACCCATGGAGCTTAAAGAAATTTTGCAAGTAGCCAGACATTGGGTGATTCATAGGGGATCGGAACAGACCTTAAGGATATGAACATAGGTCCAAGAGATGTCACCAAGAGAGCTTGTTTTCTGGAGGAAGTTAAGGATAGATGATGCTGATTTGGAAACCCTTTTGGACAAAATTATAAGAAATTTCTGAGACATCAAGAGAACATTGTAGGATATAAATGGATCCTTTAGAAGGTTGCCTGGTTTCAGGGATTAATTTGAGCTGAATTTAGGTAATAACAATAATGTCATTTGTTGATCACTTGCAAGCTCAGGAGAGTCCTTGATCAAATTACTGCACTTTTTGCCTTATCTGCAAAATAAGCACAATAATGGTCATTATAGGGAGTAAACAACATATTGAATATAGGATGTGCTGAGTACTCAGTAAAGTGTAGCTTTTATTATACTCTACATGGCATTGGCTGAGGGTCATATTAGAAAGTAGCACTAGAATGAGATCTTTTTTTCCCTTATTTTTGCCACTTCATGCCACCTCCACAGATCTTTAGCATATTGTTGCCTTCACATTTACCCTTTCCAGGCAAGTGCATGTCTCTGACATATGTATAGTGCTTCTCTATCTTTGTCGTTAGAGGGCATGATCTTCGAATAAACTATGCAGTTTTGGGGGGACACATTTCAACTGAAAATTCCACTTCATCAAATTGAAATTATGGACTACAATGCTGATTCCAACTAATTTTATAACCCTCCTCCTCCTTTTTTTTTTTTTTTTTTGCACTTTGGAAGCTGTAGCTGAAAAAGGGAATGGAGAACACAACCCTTTCTGAAGGGTTCTTTCCTTCAGGATTGGAATTTAAAAAAAAATCTATGAATTCAGTTCTAGAGATAATTGGTTAAACAAAAAAGACATTTTCCATGATAAATGAATATTAAGGAAGTAAAGCACTTCAGTATGTGACAGATTTTTTTTTTCTATGTGTAGTCTCAATATCCAGTAGTGAGATAACTGGGTATGAAGCATAGACTATCTGCCTCAACTTTGTAATGCAATAATGCAATTATTTCTGAACCAGACTAGGAAACCATTTAGCTTATATTCAGAGGGTTGGTAGAATTTGCATTGACTCAGAGTGATTTGGTGTTTAGTTATCATTTTTCGGAACCTTTGCCACATTTGAAGATCTGTTAAGAAAGGTTCATTCTGGAGCCATTTCAGCTGGAAGACAGTGTTTTTGCATAGCTTTGTATGCCAGCTTTTAAGTTGAGAAATTCATGAATTTCTACATTTGCAAACAGAAGGCATTCAGAAATGCTTAAGCTTAAGAAAGGACTTTTAACTTTTTTTTAAAGAAGTAAATAAACATTAAATTTTGAGTGATATTTTGAGTGATTTGTTATTGAAGTGATTTAATAAGATAAAACAACTTATTTACAGATCTCAATGTTTCATGTTACAAGTTTTCTACTTCACAGTCCTTCAGTTGATAACTTTCAATAATCTGTCTATAGTAACATTTGCTATTCAGTGAGAAATCAGAGTAAGTTGTGTGTGGAACATTGTATTTGTTCCATAGTCCTTAGTGCATACTGTCTTGCAATTTTCTTTTTTTCTCTGCTCTTTGACTTCCTCCTAGATAATGATACTTTCTTGTTTTACAAATGCTGATGCATTAAAGTCATCCATTTTTCTTTCCTCTGTCTTCTAATGCCCCTGCTCCATGAAATCTTTATTTTTCTCATTATTGATTAAATAAACTCAGAGTAAAGTGTGGAATTCCTTTAAAATACACCTAATTCCAAAGTGTATTTTATAAATTTTACATGTACACACACATACATCACACATTTTATATATTAATATTATACATGTACACACACAATTTTTTTTTTCCATTACTGGGGAAAAATTACTGGGGATTGAACCTAGGTTTTTGTGTGCAAGAGCTCTACAGTGATCTATGTTCTCAGCCCTTTTATTTTTTGTTTTGAGACAGGGTCTCATAAAGTCATCAGGCTGACTTTGAACTTTCAATCCTTCTGTTTCAGCCTCCTGAAGTAGCTGGTATTACAGTCATGCAACACTGCACCTGGTAAATCTTATATAAATTTATTTAAAATGAAACATGTTAGCCCAAAGAATTAGTGGGCAACTTAATATGTTTACTTTGTTACTTCAGATTTTCTTTTTTTTGGTGAGGGGACTCCCAGTATCTAAGAGAACATATTTCTTCCATATAGGAGTTGAGAAGAGCAGCAAGAATAATGGGAGGAGACCGGACCTTTTCCAACTTGACAAATAGATATAGCTTGAACTTTTTGCTTCTGCAAGTCCTTAATCTCACTACATCCATCTGTCTATCTTATCTATCTCTGTTTATATTGTTTGTTTAGATATTCTTCATATAATATTACTCGCCTCTTAGTTGCAGTTTACTATCTCCCATCTTGTCATAAGATTGATGCTCCTAATTTATATATTGTCAAGTTACATGTTCTTCCACGAAACTTGTGATTTTACTTTGCTTTTCAGAGTGTTAATAAATTTTGTTGACAGAATGAATTGTTTTCTACCAAGGACTAAATGTCACCCATAAGTGTATTATACCTTTTGTTGAAAGTGTCTCTAATGATACTGGCTTCTATTTATTGGTCCTATACTATAGTGTAGACACTGTGCTGGGATTTTAATATATTACCCAATCTTCACAACAACCCTGAGGTAAGGTACATATTTATACTTCACTTTAGGAGAGATTAAGTATTTTGTCTAAGTTTGTACCACTTAAAGATTGTGTAGTTGATTTTTAACCCCTTTCTGAGTATACCTTGTTTTCTTGTACATTTTAGAAGCCTCTTAAGTGTTTTGGTGCCCATACATAAAGTGCTATTTAGAGTTTGTAGCATGTTGATTCTAGATTTTTTTGTTGTTATATCTGTACACTCCAAAAATGTTTTATTCTACTTGTTTTATTGCTGTGTTCAATTTACATTTTTTGTTAAATGCAATCAGTTTATTATTGACCAATATTTTCCCAAGGATGATACCATAATTAATGTAGCATTTAGCATAGTTGAAAGTAGTATGTGCTCAAGAAATATTTGTTGCATGGATAAAAACAATAGCAAAAAGAGAGGTGGCAGTTAATGTAGAAGGACTGTTCACATAAAAACTCTTTGCTATTGGAATGTGAGGCTGGAACATTTCTCATATTACAGCATGCTGCAGGGCAGGGCTAGAATCCAAGCTTTGATTAAAATCACCCCAACTCTTTTTCCCCCTTGCTTTACTGCCACAAGTTATTGCCAGCTGAAAGGGATAATGGAGGGTAATGATGAATTCATTTCCAACTGCTGCAAAAAAAATTTTTTTAGACAGTTTTGTTCTTTAAACATAGATAAAAAGGCCACTTTGAAATGAAGAGAAAATTAGTGGCTCCAAGTAAGTAGTTATTAGATTCCTGCTCTGGAGGCCTATTCAGGTGATGCTGATGGCAGTTGCTGCCAGTTAGCAGCTCATTCCCAAATAGTTTCTCTCTGGTGGTGGGAGTGGTATAAGAATTCAAGCATTCTTGGGTCTTGACTTTTCATTCTCAACTCTTAGGTTTTAGACATTACTTTCTCAGAGACTGCTTAGATTTTCTTATGCTGTCATTTCACAATGCGTACATATTTCAAAACATCACGTTGTAAACCATAAATTCACACAATTTTTATTTGCCAATTTTATGTATGCACATGTGTATTTTTGAGTATAGGAGTAGGATTTATTCAAAGGGGACCAGGCAGGGGTTTCCTTTATTTGTCAATTTAAAAGCTAATTTTAAAAATAGTCAAATGCAAATTGAACTTTCAGAATTATCTGCAGTAGATTCTTACTTTACTCAATGGAACCTGAGAAAACTAAGCTGTTTTGAACTAAGCCTGTATCTCCAACATTTTGTCACCGTGTTGCTTCTCTCCAGCAATCAAGCTGTTGGGGGGCAGATTAAATTACTGTGCTTACCAAATAGTTGGTATTGTTTTGTTTCTTTTTGACTTTACTGTGGTTGAATAACTGTAATGGTTATCCTCAAGATCACTGTAGCAACAAATAGTATTTTACATTAGTCCCTTAATACCATAACCTGAGTATTATTAATTAGAACACTGGGCTCAATTGAAGAGATTAGTAGTCCTCTTTACACTAATAATTTTTTAATGATTTAATTTGTGGTCATTATTGGCTTCTAGGCTATTGTATTTGCTGAATGCTTTGTGATGGGCATTAGGATTTATTTACTTCTATCAGGGAATGTGTAATTAAAATGTAATTTCTTTGTTTAACCACCATTAAGGTGCTTTTTGACATTTCTCCTAGAGTCTTGTTGTAAAAAAAAAAATTCAGAGAATAATAATTATAAGATTACTAACAATTATTAAATATTTACTATGTTTTTATCACCATACTAAGTGTTTGATGTTTCTTATATCTAATTTAATCTTCACTATAATTCTTTTCTTTTGTACTAGGGATTGAACACAGGGTGCTCGACTACTGAGCCATATCCCCAGTCCTATTTTGTATTTTATTTAGAGACAGGGTCTCATTGAGTTGCTTAGCCCCTCACTTTTGGTGAGACTGGCTTTGAACTCACAATCCTCCTGCCTCAGCCTCCTGAGCCACTGGGATTACAGGCATGTGCCACCGTACCTGGCTTCGCTATAATTCTTTTAAGTGCAATTATTATACCAGTTTTACAGATACAGAAACTGAGGCTAAATAGCTTGCCCAAGTTATTCACTAATTACTAGAGCTGCAATTTGAATCTGGTCAACCAGATTTCAGAGACTCAGCCCTTGATTATTCTGCTATTTAGCAAGCTGATGCCCCCTGTTTTATACATAATACAACCCTGTTTAAAGATTTCTGCTTATAAAATTCCTCCATCTTATTTTCTGTTAGAATCTGTGTATACATATATTATTTTCCATTTCTATTGTAATAAAACTTTCTTCCTTCATTTCAGTGATTGTCAGTTTGTTTCTTACGAAACATTTGCAACTTTTGGCATTTTTATTCCAGATAAGAAGATGGTGTTACCATGATGGCTAGTTGTGCTTTCAAGTAGGAGACAGTCTTCTTTACTACTAGACAGACAAAGCAATTGGAGTTTTTTTTAAGGGGGATTATATTATAATTTATAGGGGGTAGTTTTGCCATTCAAAGTTTGTCTGAGACACCCATAGAAATCAATTTTTACTCTCTAAATGTACAGATGGTAGAATTCTGGAAGCATCCTACATAGAAGAGAAAATATCAATTTAATATTGGCTATAAGAACTGAAAAAGGATAATCTATTTCTGGGTTGATTTATTTTCGATACCAGAGATTGAACCCAGAGTTACTTAACCAATGAGCAACCTTCCAGATCTTTTATTTATTTTGAGATAGTTTCTCACTAAGTTGCTTTGGTCCTTGCTATGTTGCTGAGGCTGGCTTTGGACTTGGAATTCTCCTGACTCAGCCTTTCAAGCTGCTGGGATTATAGGCATGCACCACCATGACTGGCCATATCTGGGTTGGTGAATGAAATGTTTTTCATGTTTTTTGTCCTTAGGGTCAACTACTAATCTTTTACTGAACACTTTAATATTTAGAACACAATATCAAAGTCCATAAAAGTAATCTGTATACAGGATGAAATTTTATTATCTTGTATTTCGGAATTATATGCACATTCTTAATTTTGACCAATTTTCATTAACTGAGGTGTCACTTTAAGGTGACATACTTAGTAATCATTCTTTTTTTCTTCAGGAAAGCCAGAGGTGGGCTGAGGTTGTGGCTCAGTAGTAGAGCACTTGCCTAGCATGTGTGAGGTCCTGGGTTCGATCCTCAGCACCACATAAAAAAATAAAATAAAGTTATTGTGTATAACTACAATTAAAAAATAAATATTAAAAAAAAGCCAGAGGGGGTTTAGCTATCACATTAGGCAACAACTGCTTTTTATTTTATACGCAGTGTTAATCTACATTTTGCTTTGAAAGGAGCATTTGTAACACATTGAACTTAAATCTTTCTTCTGAAAATCTAAATATATTTAGGCATAGTTTTGATCTAGTAGACTCTTAAAATACTTCACATAATTTTTTGGGGATGGGGTTGTAGCTCAGTGGTAGAGCACTCGCCTCGCATGTGTGGGGCACTGAGTTCAATCCTCAGCACCAGATAAAGCAAAATAAAGACATTGTGTGTACCTATAACTAAAAAATAAATATTAAAAAATACTTCACATAATTTTATTCCAAAACTTTAAAATTTCATTATTGAAGGAATGCACAGAAAACCAGGGAGATACATATGACCAAATTGTATGTTTTGTATGTAAAAAAACAGTCTGATTCAGCAGCCTAAAACAATAAACATTTTTTGTTTGTTGAACATACTTCAGTGTCATGAAATGAAGAGGAAAGAGAAAGGTTTTTATATAGCTTTGTGCCAGGCATTGCACAAGGTATAGTGTATTTACATATCAGTTTAAATCACAGGCTAAAAACTTTCTGTTATTATCCCTTTCTTGAAGATGAGAAAACGGAAACTTTAGAAGTAGATGATTTGTCTGGGGTTAGAAGGAACATACACAAAACTGGAATTTCAATCCAGGAGTATCCAACTGTAGGCCTGAATTCTTTCCTACTCATATGCTTTCTTGTCTTCTTCTTTTCTTTTTTTTCCCTCTTCTCATTTCATATTTTTTTCCCCTTCATCTCTATTGGAAGTTTTCAGGTCTGTTTGTCTGTTTGTCTCTCTCTTTCTGTTGGTGCTATCTTAGAAATGTGATGTATGCATTCTTAAAGTCTAAATACTATCTGTACATTCCTCCTGAACAATAAGATCGACCTCTTTTTGACATCATTTAACTGTTTTTGTTCCCTGAGCATTCCCACATGCTTCTCAGCAGAAAGATGAATTATTGTTTTAATTTACTTCCTTGTGGAGTTTTATGTGGGGTGGAATCTAATCTCGCTTTCCATCTTGTATAAGCTCTGAAGTTTGGCTTCCTTTTACCTTATTTTCTATAGCTTCCTCCCTATCAAATTCATGCCACCAGGACTATGTAGATGCCCCTAGGCATGTTGACTTCAGAACTAACTCACCTTTTTAGATTTGTGCTTTCTTATTATGTATGCCCTTGGAACATTTCTTTAACTATATTTCTGGCTCTGACATACATTTAAAAACGATTTTTGAAATATTTAACCTAGCATTTTTTAGGTTATCTTCATCCGTGAATCCACATTGCCAGAAATATGTCCACTTTGTTCTTGTGTTTGCCTGGGGTGTTTTGCATTGAACCAGTGGGATGTGAATCAGCTGGCCAGAGTACTTTTTTGATTTATTTTAGTCTAGTGTGCTCATTCCTAGTAACTGGCAAAATTCTTTCGCTGAGTGTTGTAAGAAATAAACATTTGTTTGAAGGGGAAACAATAAGTGCCTTCTAAAAGAACTTCTTGAGAAAGTGGGGGTGGGGTGAGAAAGAGAACACATCTTTAAATGGGATATGAAATAGTCTTTTTTCTTGCACCTTATTCTAAGATAAACAGGCTCCAAGGATTACTTACTTTGTGCCTGGTATGTCATGTTGTAAAGCTCAGGTAGGAGCAGATGCTCTAAGAAGATTTATGACATTAAGGCTAAAATTACCATGAGCATGTCAAAACTTATTTGTAGTAGAATTTTGAAAAGTTTGTTCTGAGGACTTAGCTTCTTAAAGAAGCTTTAAAAAGATGATAACCTTCATCAGTTCTCCATAAATGGGGTTTTAAATGTGTTTCTTGGGGCATCTTAGGCTTAAATATCCTTTTCCTTGGCTATAAAAAAGTTTCTACCAGAGACTTTCTCCATGTGTGTCTTCATTTTAAGTGAAGAAATTGTTATTTGTTATTGAAAATGGTGCCTGTATTATTATTTTTTCTTATTCTGCTAATTTAACAACAATTTTTAGGACATTCAGAAATAGAAAATAACTTCAGAGCAGTGTTTCCTGTAATCTTTTTTTTCATATAATCTTGTAATACGATTATCTACATAGCATATATGTGTTTTGCTTTTGTTACTAATTACTGTTTAAAATAATATTTTAGTTGAAAAGATACTTAGCACACATTTTTAAAGTGGGTTAATGTTTTGAGTTATTATTTTCATAGTAGATGATGTTAATTTGTATTTTGGGCCATAGTTTTCAGTTAGTGATGACAGAAAAGATGAACATTTGAAAGGAATCAGTTGCTTGCTTTGTAAGTAGTGACGTTGAATAATGACTAAGTACATTCATTTGCACAGCCAGTATAAACTCCAGATAGGTATTTCTATGCCTTTTTCTTAAATGGCCCATTTGATTTGGTGTGTATCACTGCTTGATCTTCACACATAACATGCATGAAATCAAACAGCTGTTCCAAAGGTAGATTTAATTTTTAATTTATTTTTTTTTTGGGGTAGGGTTGTTACAGTGAGAAGATGTGTAATTTGTGTATGGATATTGGGACTTTTTTCCTTTTCTAACTTCCTCCTTAAAAGGTAGTTTCACAAATGAGAACAAAGATACAGCATATCAAAATCTCTGGGACAGCATGAAAATATACTAAGAAGAAAATTCATTGCATTGAGTGCCTACATTAAAAAAAATAAAGATCCCAAATAATTAAACTTATGCTATACCTCAAGACTTATAAAAAGAACAAATAAACTCCAAAATCGGTAGAAAAAAGGAAATAATAAATATCAGAGCCAAAATTAATGAAATCCAGAATAAAAAAATATGCAACAAATAGTTGGTTCTTCAAAAATATAAGTAAAATTGATAAACCCTTAGCCACACTAACCAAAAGAAAGAGAAGACCCAAATCAAAAAAATTAGAGATGAAACAGGAGATATAAACAGACACTCCCCAAATCCAGATCATTAGAAACTATTTTGAAAATTGATACTCCAGTAAACAGCAAAATCTTGAAGACACTGATGAATTTCTGGACACACATGATCTGCCCAAATTGAGCCAGGAAGATAACAGAAAAACTAAACAGACCAATATCAATTAATGAAATTGAAACAGCAATTAAAAGCCTACCACCACCAACAAAAATATCTTAGGACCAGATGGATTCTCAGCTGAGTTCTACTAGACCTTTAAAGAAGAACTAACAGCAGTCTACCTCAAATTATTCCATGAAATTGAAAGGGAGGGAACACTCCCAGATACATTCTATGAAGCTAGTATAACCCTGATTCGACAACCAGACAAAGACACATCTAGGAAAGAAAACTACAAACCAATATCCCTGATGAACACAGACACACAAATCCTCATTAAAATATTAGCAAACCACACTTTAAATGTATTAAGAAGACAATATACCATGATCAAGTGGGCTTCATTCCAGAGATGCAAGATTGGTTCAACATGTAATCAATAAATGCAGTTCATCACTTAAATAGAATTAAGAACAAGAATCATATGAACTTTTCAATAGATGCAGCAACCTTTCATGTTAAAAACATGAAGAAACTAGGGATAGAAGGAACTACCTCAACATTATAAAAGCAATATACAACAAGCCCAAAGCCAACATCATACTGAAGGGGGAAAAAACTGAAAGCTTTTGCTCTGAAATCAGTGCCAACACAAGGATGTCCATTCTCATTATTTCTATTCAATATGGCTCTTGAAACTCTAGCCAAAGCAATCAGGCAAGAGAAGGAAATTAAAGGGATAAAACTAGAAAAGAAGAAATCAAACTGTCACTGTTTGATGACAACATGATCCTATGTCTAGAAGACCCAAAAAGTTCTACCAGAAGACTTCTAGAGTTGATGATGAATTTAGCAAAGTAGCTGGATACAAGATTAACTTTCACAAATCAGTAGCTCTGTACTCCAACGGTGACTGATTCAGTTGAGAAAGAAATCAGGAAAACACCCCTTTAACAATAATCTTTAAAAAAAGATAATTAATGTAATCAAGGAAGTGAAAGAACTTTACATTGAATACTATAGAACACTAAAGAAAGATATTGGCAAAGACCTCACAAGATGGAAAGACCTCCCTTGTTCTTGGATAGGCAGAATTAATATTGTCAAAATGGCCATACTACCAAAAGCAATAGACACTTTCAATGTAATCCCCATCAAAATACCGATGACATTCTACACAGAACTAGAAAAATTTGTCCTTAAATTCTTTTGGAAGAATAAAGAGACCTAGAATAGCCGAAGCAATTCTGAACAAGAAAAGTGAAACAAGAGGCATCACAATACCCTATCTTAAATTACACTACTAGGATATAGTAACAAAAACAGCATTATATTGACATCAGAATAGATATGAAGACCAATGGAATGGGAGACACTGAGACAAACCCAAATATATATATATATATATATATATATACACACACACACACATACATACACACACACACACACACATATATACACATACATACATACATATATATATATATATCTGATACTCAGCCATAGAGAAGAAGAATGAAATAATGGCATTTTCCACTAAATGAATGGAAATGGAGAAAATCATGCCAAGTGAAAGAAGCCAGACTCAGAAAATCAAGGGTCAAATGCTTTCTCTCATATGTGGAATCTAGAGCAAAATAAGCAAAATATCTGGGTATTTATCCAAAATAACTAAAATCCGCATACTGTAGTGATACAGCCACTTCAGTGTTTACACTGAAGTGGGTAGAAATATGGAATGAATTAAAAAATATCGTGTTGTGTACATATATAAATGTACCAAAGGGAATTTCACCTATATGTATGTATTTTGGAGAGTTTTCCGAGCACCACTTGTTAAAAAGGCTGTCTATATGGAGAATAATGAAATTAGATCCCTATCTTCCATCCTGCACAAAAGTCAAATCAAAATGGATCAAAGACTTAGGAATTAGGCCAGAAACCATGCAATTGTTAGAAGAAAACATAGTGCCAACATTTCATCATATAGATGTAGGAACTAACTTCCTAAACAAGACCTTAAGAAATAAAACCAAGAATCAATAAGTGGAATGCCATCAATTTAAAAAATGTCTGCATGTCAAATGAAATGATCAAGAGTGTGAGGAGAGAGCCTACAGAATGGGAAAAGAATCTTTGCCAGCCACTCCTCTGATAGGGGATTAATAACCAGAATATATAAAGAACTCAAAAATTCAACTATTGCCCCCCCCCAAAAAAAAAAACCCAAAACGAACAAAAAATACTACCCAATCAATAAATGGGCCAAAGAACTAAACAGATATTTCTCAAAAGAAGAAACACAAATGGCCAACAAATATATGAAAAAACATTCAACATCCCTAGCAACCAGGAAAATGCAATTCAAACTACACTAAGATTTCATTTCAGTCTAGCCAGAATGACAACTATCAAGAACACAAGTGGGGCGCTGTGTTCGATCCTCAACACCACATAAAAAAAAATAAAGATATTGTGTCCACCTAAAAACTAAAAAAACAAAACAAAACAAAACAAAAACAAACTACATGCTGGTGAAGATGTGGGGAAAAAAACCCTTGTACATTGCTGGTTGGACTGCAAATTGATAAAACCACTATAGGAAGCAGTGTGGAGAATCCTCAAAAAACTAGGAATAGAACTACCACATGAACCAGCAATCCTGCACCTGGGTATTTATCCAAAAGAACTAAAATCAGCATACTATAGTGATACAGACACTTCAATATTTATAGCAGCACAATTCACAATATCCAAATTGTGGAATCAACCCAGATGCCTCTCAACAGATCAAGAAACTGTGGTATATATACATGATGAAGTTTTACTCAGCCATAGAGAAGAATGAAATAATGGCATTTGCCAGTAAATGAATGGAAATGGAGAAAATCATGCCAAGTGAAATAAGCCAGACTCAGAAAATCAAGGGTCAAATGCTTTCTCTCATATGTGGAACCTAGAGCAAAATAAGGGAAAGAAGGGGTGGAGGAGGGGATAGAATATCATAAACACACAGGGCAGATCAGTGGAGTAGAAGGAAGAAAATAAGAGGTAGGGAGGAAAGAAGGCAAATGGGTAGAAATATGGAATGAATTTAAAAATATCATGTTATATATGTATATAATACCAAAGGGTATTTCACCTATATGTAGAAAATATTATAAAAAATAAAGAAGTAAGTAAGATCAGTAGAGGAAAAGAGGTAGAATAAGGGGAGGGAAGAGAGTAGGGAAAGCGGAGAAATGGGGGTTGAAATAAAATTCCTTGTGCGTATTATTTTGTCAGAATGAACCCAAATACTATGTATAGTTATAACACTCTAAGAAAAAGATATATTTCTTTAAAGCAGTATTTTAGCTAGCTTGAAAAATGTCTAAAGATAATGCGATGAACTAATTTAAACTTCAACTATATTTTTAAAAATAAAGTTTAGTAGGAACAGAAAATCAATATACAGGAATGGAAAATTAATATATAGAAAAATAAGTTTGGAAACTAAACTTATGTAAGGATAGATCACATTCATAATTAATCTCAAATCCAGGATTTTTCTCTTTAAAACACTATTCCTATTCTCAAACAGTTTGAAGCAACAGTTACATGCTGTTTAATTAAAATGTAGCAAAAAGAAATGACTGACTGGGGCTGGGAGCTTTTTTTGGCTTACGCTTTATATATAAAGTGAAGTATACCATTTAAATAAGTTTGGAATTTAAAAGAAAAAAAAAAAAAGAAAAAGATAGTTTCAATGCAAAGATTTCTATAGTATTTTTCGGTTGATCTTCATAGGGTTCTTGCCATCAGCAGTAGTTTTTTAGCTAAAGCTAATAGTATCTATGATATTTAGGCAGCTATTTTTCAGAGATGAAAGTCAGCATCTATGAGATGGTCATCTCTGCATTTTATTTAGATATAGTCTTTGTCCTTTTGTTTTAGGGTAATGGGGAAAGAGCCTAATCCCTAAAGAATGCTATTAAAGTTTACAGAGAATCCGCCAAAGTTGTTATGGAGGCACCTGTGATTGGAGGATCTTTGGCTCTGGATGCTTGGAATGTTTTCAACACATGTTTACTATTAAAATTTTTCCTGGGTCTGGGGATGTGGCTCAAGTGGTAGCACACTCACCTGGCATGCGTGAGGCACTGGGTTCGATCTTCAGCACCACATAAAAATAAAATAAAGATATTGTGTCCACCTAAAAAAAAAAAAAAACAACCCTAAAAAAATATTAAAATTTTTCCTGAGTCCATCTTTCTTTGGAAAGACATGTATAAATATTAGTTGTATAGAACCTTTTTTCCCCTATGTTTTCATTTCTTAATGATACCATGTTGTACATTAGCTTAATTGTATGGTTTTTCTATAACCTGTATTTCTATGCCATACATTAGGTTACAGGACTCAATCTTGCAATTTAAGAAGACATTAATAGAGTTTTAAGAGGCTCAATGACTATGGATATATGTTGGTGTTCTGATTCAGAAGCCTGTGCATTTTAGTTGTGTAGAATCTTTAATGTGTTGTTCTCCTATTGTGCAAATGTGAAATGCTTCTCTGATGATTATTTTAAAAAGTGGGTGGTTTTGGGCTGGGGTTGTGGCTCAGTGGTAGAGTGCTTGCCTGGCACATGTGAAACTCTGGGTTCTATCCTCAGCACCACATAAAAAAATAAATAAGTGAAATAAAGGTATTGTGTCCAACTACAATTAAAAAGTAAATATTTCAAAAAAAGTGGGTGGTTTCAACATTGAGAGTTTCAGCATTATCTGGTGAGAAATATTATCCATTTTAAATATTGCACAGTTTATCATATATATATATACACACACACACACGTGGAATAATGGATTAAAGTTTGACGATGACAAGTAAAAATGGGGAGTTTATGTCACAGATATATAGGCTTATTTTTGGTGATGGAAGTATCTTAAGTTAATACTATGTACTAAATGCCTTTTATGGTAAGAAACTGTTTGATGCTAGGTAGAATTTATAGCTAGGTGTAAGTTCTTATTTCTTATCCATAAAGACCCTATAGTCTGTCATTGTATAAGTATTGTAATATTTCAGATGAGAGAGAGATTATCACAGGACAAAATGTTAGAGAAAACTTTGACATAATGACTTGGGGTTGGATAGGATTTGAAGAGGCATAGAAGTGTAGAGGAGGGTATAACCAGTGGGGGAGCCTAAGAGAAAGTGCAAAGTTACACAGTATGTTTGAGGGGCTGGTTTGGTTGCAGTTTATGGAATACTTGTTAGGTTGGGGCTGAGGAAACTATAAATTAATCATTCATTCATTTGATAACCAATTGATTATCAATTGTGTGCCAGATACCACATAGGCTGAATAGTATAGCAGATAAGCCCTGGGGGACCTAAACTTCCACATTTAAGTCCTGGTTTGCTGTTTGATGGCTGAACGACTTTGTTTAAGTCTCTTTAATACTCTGATAGCTCTAGGTCTGTATGTTGATAATTTTTTCAAATCACCCATTGATTTTTATTATAAAATTTTCTAATGTTTAAGGTTTAAGAAGCTTTTATAAGAACTTACAATTTTGATCATAAGATACTTAGAAAACTATTTTATCATTACTAACAAAAATTTTAGTGTTTCACACAGAAGTTTTTCAGCTGGAAGACTGTGTGTGTAGTTCAGTGGTTGGGCAATATGCTAGCACATGTGAGGCCCTGCGTTCAATCACCAGCACCAAAAAAAGAAGATTTTTTTTTTTTTTTCAATTAAGACTTTTCAAAATGCAGGATTGTTTAAGCTATTATTATTTTTATTTTTTTAGATTTTACTATTGAATTTAATTTTAAGTTAAATTTGAAATTAAAATGTAAATAAAAGTAAGTTAAATGAGATTAAACATTTTATGTTTAAATTTGAATGAGTTAAAATCCAAAAGCATCCCCCTAAAAATCACAGTTAATTCAAACAACCTTATACCCATCTCTGTGGCTTGAGGATGGAATGGAGGCCTTGGGATTTCTGTGTTCAACAGCTATCCCCAAGCAACATGAACTAAGGGATGATTTCTACCAAGATAAGGGGAATGTTTATTTGTTGTTGCTGTTAATTTCTTAATCAGAAAAGAGGTTTAGAAAAGCCTGCTGGGTAGGCAGGATTGTAGCTTTCACATATTATTAGAGTCAGGGTGGGATAGATCACTGATACTCTTTAAGAATAGACTTTTAAACCAGGAAAATAAGTTATAAGTACACCTCACAGTGATTCATAATAGCGTGGTAAAAGGAAGGGTGTAAGTAGGTATTTGTGGATACTGTACTTTTTTGTTCAGGGACACTTCTGTAGGTTTTGGTCTTGGGTTGATGGTATTTAATATTCACAATACTCCATAACTACCTGCTAGGACCTTACTTATTGCCACAAACTATCTTTTGATATGTGATAGTGTTGAAAAATTTAGTTTTATATTCAAACACTATTGCAACACTTGTAATAGAGGGTGGGAACAGGGGCTGGGACTTGGGACAAGGAAGTGAGAAAGGCTAGGGCCTGTTGCTCTGCCTGGTACTTCAGAGTCTATTTATTAAATAGTCCCTTTATTTGCTGATCACTTTCCTCATGTGATTACTGATTTTCCATGACTTTATGAAACTGTGATATGATATGTGGGTTATGAAGTGTTCATTTCAGATGTTATGAAATGAGCTTTAAATTCACTTGACAGAAATCAGACTTATTTTTCCTCAGAGATATTGGTGTAGTAGATGAGGAGCTAGAATTTGAAAAATAGGGCTAGAAAATAGGGCTCTTTATCCTATTATTTGTGTAATTTGGAGTAAGAAACAGTTTTTCTTAATCTGTTTTCTCATTAGTAAAAGGAAAATGGAACATTGCAGGTTGTTGCAGTGAGGCTTAAGTGAGATGCTGAGAAAGCAATTTACAGCATTTTGAAGAGGTATTTAAATGCCAAGTGTCATTGGAGCATTGTGATTGGAAGCAGCCCCTTGTATTGTATCATTTGACATTCAGGTTGAGTATCCCATATCTGAAATGCTTGGGACTAGAAGTGTTTCAGATCTCATTGTTGTTTTTTTTTTTTTTTTTTTTTTTTGTCTGATTTTGGAATATTTGCCATAGACTTTACCAGTTGACCATCTCTAATCCAAAAATCCAAAACCTGAAATCGAAAACTTTTTGAGTACTTAATCTGTGCCTACAATGCTAAAGCACAGATCTTGAAGTTGTAAGCTCTATGAGGGCAAGACCTTGTCTGTTTTGTATCACTGTATCCCTAACATTTCTGTAGTATTTTGCTTGTATCATTTTCTTTATTTCTAAGTTGAAAAACTTTAATAACATTTTTTCTGTTCACAGATTTTTCTTAGAAGCTTGATTATTCCTTCTCCATCTTAGGAAAAAATGGTATAAACAGAGTATCCCTATTTTATAGATAAGTCAGCTCTTTGTGGACTTGTCCCTAAAATTAAAGAAGGAAGAGGTTAGCAATGGGATTCTCTTTTAGTTCTATATTGGCCAAAAAGGAACAAGATAATAGCTAGAAATATGGAGGACACAACTACTGAAAAGAAAAAACGTTTGGGTAAAACATTCCTGAGACAGCCAGCCAGGAATTCAGGCATAGCTGTTGAATGGAGAAACCCAGAGAAGGAGTTTGGCTGGGTACAGGGCAACATGATACAGACCACATGGGGCACATGAGGTCTTAGGGTTGAGACATTCTGTTGCAACCAGGTAGTACACGAAAACACACACATGGAACATGCCATCCAGAATGTGCTTTCAAAATATAAAAATATTTATTTTTTTATATTTGTAAGTCAGCATTCCTATGATGACAGGTAATAGTTAGAACTTCACATTTTTTGATAATATCCCTGTAAGTATTTTCAGTAGGTTAAATTATCCTTCAAATTTGTTTTCCTGGGAGAACTATTTTGACTTTTCTGACTCTGACTCTTTTATTTGATTTTGGGCAAGGTAATTCAACTTATTTATTTGTTATATGGGCAAGGCATCCAACTTCTTTTGAAAAAATTTTTTTTGGATCAGCTGTGAAGTAGAAGAATACCTTGAAGGGTTGTTGTTCTAAAGGAAAATAATACACATAAAATACCTAGTACAGTGCTGGGTAAACTACCTGGGTTCATTTAATGGGGGGTATTATTTTTTGATCTATTTGCATATCACTTGACAGTAAGTTCCAGGGGTATAATATGAACATTCCAGGTTTCATTCTTGTCAGTTTCAGTATTTGTTTTTGAACTAAATATACATTATATTTTCCTTTCAGAGATCTCTGAGAGAGCAGACCCATCTTAATTGTTGAATTATTTGTAATCACTTATATATCAGCTGTCAGAAGCAGCTTTATTGAAAAAAGGTAATTTTAAATTTTGCCAAGCCACTTATTTTTTAAATTTTACTTGGGCGATATTTGTATCCTTGGCATAGATAAGTAATAGTCCTCTTGAATCAAATTGGAGTCATCCAGATTGAACAACATACCAATTATATTATATTCACTCTTTAAGTTTTTCTTTTGTGGAAAAAAGTTAATAATATAGTTGATGTTTTAGCCCCCAAACTACAATTATACTATGTGATATGGACATTGGAAGTAAAGACTGTTATCTGGGCTGGGGCTGTAGCTTAGTGGTAGAGTGCCTGCCTTGCATGTTGAGGCACTGTGTTTGATCCTCAGCACCACATAAAAATAAAGAAAGATATTGTGTCCAACATATATATATATATATATATATATATATATATATATATATATATATAAATGTTTTTAAAAAGGACTGTTATCTAATAGTTATATGATGTGGACAAAGTGAATAAGTTATTGACTTGTACATTTATGTATTGTTTAGGGCTAGGGATACATTCTGAGAAGTGCATAATTAGGCTATTTTTTTTGTTATGCAAACATCATAGAGTGTACTTACACAAACCTAAATGGTATAGCCCACTCCATGGCGAGGCTATGTGGCACATAATATGGTTACAGATATGTAGATATATATGGTGTACATTATTGCTCCTAGGCTATGACGAACAAAACAACGTGAGATTAAATCAAGCACAAGAGAAAAATGATGTAATTTAGATATGTGATAAACACAAGATGTATGAGGCTGCTGCCAGTGTAACATGGCATCCTGTTTTACAGTATATAAGTAGAAGAAGTACACTGTAAAGTAATGATGAAGTGATAATATGATAAATGTATAAACTAGTAACAGTCCTTTGTTATCATTATCAGGTATTATATAGCATACAAAATTATGTTATAACTTTAAACTACTGGCAATGCAGGTTTGTTTATACCAGCATCACCACAGACATTTAAATTATTCATTGTACTACTGCTTTGACTTATGATGTCACTAAGCAAGAGGAATTTTTTTAACTCCATTATAATATTATGGGACCACTATAATATATGTGGTTGGTTGTTGATCACAATGTCACTATGTGGCACATGACTATTTTCTGTTTAGTAACAGAATACCATGTGCATTTGGAGTGATCTCTGTGGGGAGTTAGGTGCTGGGGTGTGAAAACAGAAAGAAGTTTTGTGCAAAAGTTGTGTGCAACTTTAACATCAATGTAAAAATTTAGCTTAATTCAATGGGTTTCTTAGATCTCTTTTTGTATTTGATATGGTACTAGAAAATGGAGCTTGAGTAAATTATGAATGTTTTGACTCTGGGTATAGAAGACATAAGTGTTTTGTTTTCTGAGTGCAAACTTGGTACTTGGATATTTTAATGACTCTGAAGGTAAACATAGTGAGAAAAAAAATTGGTCTTAAACTCCTCTATTTTTGTGATGTTTGTAGGTGAGCTTGCTAGATTTTAAAAAATATTCATACAAAGAAAATATGGCTATAAAGGTTTCTTCTTTTAGCATTACATTGGTCCAAAGAAACATTACTTGATGAATTTTCAATAAAAGTACAGAAGTGATAATTTATGACCAAACTGTAGTGTCTACTTGGGACTAGTGGTTTATTATCACTTGGAAGACTGTTTTAAACCATTTAACATATTGGGATGACTCTTGTTATGGCAGAATAAACTTTACTTTCACTAGGAGATAGACTAGGATAATGAAAAGAACACTGGAATGAAATCAGGAACTTAGAATCACTACTTACCTTTTTTTTACTAATTGACTGCAGGACTTAGGCAACTCATCTAATATCTGAGTTTTTGTTATTTTACCTGTAAAATAATAAATTTAAAATTAAATATCAAGAATTCCTTCCACATATGAAAGGAAGTTTTGTGATAAAACAAATAGTTTTAAGAAAGACACCTAGGCTGAATCTAAAATCAATTTCTTCTTGTGCTTTACAACATTGGATTGTGAGCTCATCCTCAGGGAGGAATTCTTTATTTTATTTAATTTATTTATTTATTTATTTATTTATTTTTATTGGTTGTTCAAAACATTACAAAGCTCATGACATATCATCTTCCATACATTTGATTCAAGTGGGTTATGAACTCCCATTTTTTACCCCAAATACAAGTTGCAGAATCACATCGGTTACACATCCACATTTTTACATAATGCCATATTAATGACTGTTGTATTCTGCTACCTTTCCTATCCCCTACTATCCCCCCTCCCCTTCCCTCTCATCTTCCCTCTCTACCCCATCTGCTGTTGTTTTGTGGGGTCAGGCTCCAAATTCCTTAATAGGACGCCCATAGCCCANAAATGGAAGGAGACCCGCATTGTTACACAAAATTACATATAAGAGTTTGTGAGGGGAAAGGGGAAAAAAAAACAAGGGAGGAATTCTTTTTTGGTGGAATTCTGTAGGTCTAAAATCTATATCTGTAAAGATATAGATTAGAAAAGATTAAATCTTAGGGATAAATCAAATAGAATTTTAGGTTTACTCCATGCGTGTTGAACAGACTGCTTCTAGTTGTAAATAACAGAAAACCTAACTATTTAAAACAACAAAGGTGATTTACTTATGCAAATGGAAAGTTTAGAGATAGATAGATCAGTCTTTAGGAGTTGTTTGGCTGTTTCTATGGAATTCTCTCAGTTCAGCTCTAATCTACATATTAACTTTGTTTTTAGTCTGGCTTCCCTTATGGTTGCAGAATGGCTACAGGAGATCCAGGTAGCGTTATTTTAAACCACATCATTTTCTTTCCCAGAAGTTCTCAGAAACATATCCAGCATTTATTGACTTGAATTTAGTCACATGATGATTGCTGATGCAGTAGTTGTGTGGGACAAGATGGGGGATTTACACCAAATAGCTTGCATCTAAGCTTTGTGCTCCATATCTAGGAGCAACCAGGGTCCTTCCTTTTCAGGGTGTTAAATATTGTGTCATAAGAGTGTGCCCCCAGTTGGATATACGTTCTATTTCTTTTTATCTAATGTCTTCAGGATCCCATCCTAAATATACTTTTTTGGCTTCTGCTGGTAATATTGATTAAGCTCTGCATCTCTTTTAGCATAAATAGTCCCTTGCCATCTTCACAGATTCAGCATGTTCCAAACATGGTTATTATGATTTAGGATGGAGATGGAGATAGATCCTGGAGGACACAGGTTGTATTTTGAGGTATTGGCCTCTGTATTATCTTCAGGCAAGGGAAAGGCTAATTTGTACAAAATTAGATAGCTCCTGGACTGGGGAGATTGAAGTCATCTAAATGTTCTCTTCCCAAGTCTCAGGGTTCCATGTTTCCCAACTATAACTTTGCTTTGATGTGGCTGACTTAGGGGTTGAAAATTCAATTTGGAGTTCAGCTACCCTTGCATTAAGTCCTGGGCCCAAGTCTCAGTTTTTACTGCCCTTTGGTTGTTGGAGTTGAGTTTCTATATACTGCTGACAAAAGACTCCCCTACTTCACCTTAAGTTGGTAATTATCATCTTCAGCCTTTTACTACCTTTGGCTGTTGCTTCAATAGCATTCAGCAAGGCATTCAATTCCATTGTCCTTTTAATTACTGCTTTGCCCAGACTTCTTAAAGTCTGAGATGTAGCCACTAGTGCCTTCCCTTTTTACCAGTATTTCATCCCAGGTAAAAGTTTTAATAGTTATACTACAGTGTACCAGGGGCTTTTAGTACTCCATTTCCTACGTGATGGAGTGCTTCTGGGGAGAGCAATTTGTGGTATGAGTATCAGTTATGAGTCACCAGTAGCTGACCTCTTCAAGCAGCTGGGGAATTGGATTCTTAGGGGCCAGATCTGGCCAGTGCACCATAGTGACCACTGCAGGGGATTTTCAGGTATTCTAGTGTGCTATATTGCCAGAAATAAAAACTAGCCCAAGCATGTAGGATATGAATTCTTATGTAAATTCTTTCCTAATAGGCAGCAAGTTTGTATATGTTATTTTGAGTCATTCAAGTCTTTATCTTAGCCAGAAATGTCATATTCAAAGAACTACATGAATTATTATTCATGACATGGAGAAATCGTGACTTTGATATAAATCTGGGCATTATTGATTTATTACTTTAAGGGGAGGATATGACTTTTTGGTAATATTGATAAAATTTCTGTTTTTTATTGTCATTAATTTTTTTTTGTGTGTGTGTATGTGTGTGTGTGTACTGGGCTTTGAATCCAGGTCTACTCTCCTACTGAGCTACATTCCCAGCCTTTTTTTTACTTTTGAGACAGGATCTCACTAAGTTGTCTAGGTTGACTTCAAACCTGTGATCTTCCTGCTTCAGCCTCCTAAGTAGCTGGGATTATAGGCATGTGTACCTGTACCTGGTTCATATTTTATTTTTTATTTATTTTTGTGATCTGGAAATGGAACTCAGGGCTTCATAAATACAGGGCAAGCACTGTATCACTGTGTTAAATGAAAAAAATACTTAGAGAACAAAGTCCAATGACTTTACTGTCATTTATGAAAAAGAAAAGCCAAAACTGATTGATCAGTCTATTTATAGCTTTTTTGAGATGTATTTCACATATCATAAAATATTTACCTATTATAAACATACAGTTTAGTGGATTTTAGTATATTCACGGAGTTGTGCAACCACCATCATCACATTTGATTTTGAAAAAGTTTTTAACACCCGTAAAAGAGATTCTTATCCATTAATAGATACTTCTTTTCATTCCTAGGCCCTCTCATCTCCTCCCTACCTCTTCCATCCCCACAACAAATAATCTATTTTTATCTTACAGATTTTTTTATTCTGGAAATTTCACATGACTGGTTTCTTTCACTTAAAACTAATATTTTTTTATTATATTTTTTGTTAAAACATTGCAGAGAACAAAGGTGAAATGCTTCCAGTCGTATCTCTGCTTCCTGCCTATTGCTCTATCAGTTCTGGCTTTTGAGAATTTTCTAGTTATTGGTGGGAACCACATTATGTTGGGGATATGGCTATATTTCAGTAGTTGGTGAATTAATCAGTAATATATGAAGTGATTTCTATGTTTGTTTATTCATTCACTCATTTGTTAAAATTGACTTTGTGGTATGATAGGAATGGTATATCATATATTTCAAGCAGTTCTCAGGAAGAACTCCATTCTATGTAATAAATTATTATTAGTTGGTGGTGGTTTTTACTTTTTTTTTCCAGTAAGAAATAAGAAATAGAGCATCTTGAGCCCATCTCTTTTGTCATTCAATTGTAAAAGAGGGAAGTGCCTTATTATCATTTACTGTCTGCTTAAATTATGTTGGACATGATGCTAAGCATGTCACATGAATTATTTCTTATTATTTTAACAGTCTTGTCAGGCAAATGATATTATTACCCCCATTTTAGAGATGTGGAAAATAAAACAGAGAGAGGTTGCAACATGTCCATATCTGTCTACTAAATGACATTTGTTTTAGTCGGCTTTTTTGCTGCTGGGACTAAAAGACTCTTCCAGAACAATTTTAAAGGCGGAAAAGTTTGAGGGCTAACAGTTTCAGAGGTCTTAGTCCATAGAAGGCTGACTCCATTTCTTGGGACTTAAGGTGAGGCTGAACATCATGGTGGAAGAGTATGGTGGAGGGAAGCAGCTCACATGATGATCAGAGGGCAGAGAGAGAGAGACTCCACTCTCCAGATACAAAAAAATACAAGAGCCATGCCCCCAGTGAACCATTTCCTCCAGCCACACCCCACATGCCTGTAATCACCACTCAATTAATCCCACCAGGGATTAATTACTGATTATGTTAAGGCTTAACCCAGTTATTTCTCCTCCAAACCTTTTTGCGTTGTCACATACGTGAGCTTTTGAGGGACACCTCACATCCAAACAATAACTTTCCATCTCGGCCCTCAAAAGCTCACACTCATCTGACAATGCAAAAAAAATTTATTCCATTTCTAAGAGTCTCCATAGTTTTAACAGTTCCGAGATGGCTTAAAGTTTGAGTCTGAAGTCTTCTCTAAGGCTCAAGGAATCTCATGTTGTGAGCACCTGTAAAATTAAAAGCAATTTCCAAGTATCCAGCATATAAAGGTACAGAGTAAACATTTCCATTCACAAAATTAGGGGCGTAGAAATAAGGGGTAGAACCAAAGCAAGGCCGAAATCCAGCTGGACAAACAAGTCCTTTAACTCCAGGTTAGTCACAGCAACAATTCCACTTCTTGGTACCAGTTTCTGTTTTAGTCACTTTGCTGCTGTGACTAAAAGGACCTGACCAAAACAATTGTAGAGGAGCAAAAGTTTATTTGAGGGCTCATGGTTTCAGAGGTCTCAGTCCTTGTGGACAGCAGGCTTCATTCCTTGGCTTGAGTTGAAGCCTAACATCATAGCAGAAAAGTATGGCAGAGAGAAGCATCTCACATGCTGACCAGGAAGCAGAGAGAGAGGGACTGTACTTTCTTTATGCAAATGTATATCCTATAGCCATGCCTCCATTCTTGGGTCCTCCAGCCATACCCCACCACTTTAGTTACCACTCAGTTAATCCCTATCTGGGGATTAATTCATTAATTGGATTAAGATTTTTAGAACCCATCATTTCTTCTCTGAACCTTCTTGCATCATTTCACATGTGAGCTTCTGGGGGACACATCACATTCAATCCATAACAATGTTCAAATTCAGATCTAGAGAAAAATCTAAAAAATAAGAAAATTAAAAAAAATTGGATCTGTGCTAGTTTTACTGTTTATACAGTTCAACATTCATGTTATAGCTGTCTGCTTGTTGATTATTCTTTTATATTCCATAATATTAGCGTTAGTCAAAAACATTATGAACAAAGCTTCTGTGTGAAACATTGGTCATGGTTTAAATAGTTATCTTCATGAAAGCCAATAACGCTTTGTACCTGCATTCCCTATAGCTCAGCAGTAGTGTTCGTACATGGGAGTGGGACTGAAGAGCTGTGCAGGCTCAATTTATTTCCACATATTAATACTATCTCTTTGTTTTTAAGCTAACATTTATTGGGTGTGTATGATGTGCCAGCTTCTTGGCTAAAGGCATTATCTCATTTGATCCCTTGAACCTTAATCTTGTGATGGTGACTTTCAGTATCCCCATTTTCCAGGCAAAGGTGCTGAGTCTGATGATTAGATATTTGCCTAAGTTATATAACTAAGAAAAGAAAGAGTTGAGATTTGAACCCATGAATTCTAGCTCTCTAGTTCACATGGTTAAGCTATAGTTTTATTGACTTTCTGTCCTTGAACATTGGTGTGTGTGTGTTTGTGTGTGTGTGTGTGTGTGTGTGTGTGTGTGTGTATATATATATATATATACACACACACATATATACATACATACACACACCAATGTGTGTGTGTGTATATATACACATACACATACACATATGTATATTTATTTTGGTGAAAATGGTGTTTCTTTTTTTTAAGATTTTAAAAATTTGTTCTAATGAGTTATACATGATAGTAGAATGCATTTTAACACAACATAGATAAATGGAGTATTTCGCCTCATTCTTCTGGTTGCATGTTATTTAGAGTCACACTGATCATGTAATCATATATGTACATAGGGTAATGATATCCCAATCACTCTACTATCCTTCCTTTTATCCCTTCCTCTCCCTTCACTGCCTTCTACCTAATCCAAAGTGCCTCTATTTTTCCCTAGCTCCCCCCATTTATTGTGAATTAGCATCTGCATATCAGAGAAAACATTCTGCCTTTAGTTTTATGAGATTGGCTTATTTTGCTTAGTGTGCTGTTCTCCAGCTCTGTCCATTTACTGGCAAATGCCATAATTTCATTCTTTAAGGCTAAGTAATTTTTCATTGAGTATATATACCATATTTTCTTTATCCATTTATCTGTGGAAGGGCAGGCACCTCTGTTGGTTCCATAGTTTGGCTATTGTGAATTGAGCTGCTATAAACATCTATGTGGCTGTGTCACTGTAGTATGCTGATTTAAAGTCCTTTGTGAGGAGTGGGATAGCTTGGTCTAATGGTGGTTCCATTCCAGCTTTTCTGAGGAATCTCCATACTGCTTTCCTTAATGGTTGTACCAATTTTCAGTCCCACCAGCAATGTATGAGTGTACCTTTCCCCCCACATCCTTGCCAACATTAATTGTTGCTTGTATCCCTGATAATTGCTATTCTGACTAGAGTGAGATGAAATCTTCCAGTGCTGTTTCCACTTAATAATGATTTTTATCTTGCCACTAGTTTTGTCTTTTCAGTTTTGATGGAATGATGGATTGATTAATTGTATTTTAGTAAGAAAATTAGAAAGATTTCAAATGCTTGATTAAGCCAACTTGAAAAGTATTTATTATATATTTTCCTTTTTAGAAGCAATATTTGGTAAAAAATATAGGGAAAAGCTAGGCTGTTAAATCTACTGATGTACTAAAAAGTTCTATTTGACATGTTTTCTATTTTTTTCCTAAAATAGCTATTGTATGTTTTAGATAGATTGGGCTTGAGAATAGAAACACTAATGAATGGTTCAGGAGTATTTATCCAAACCTTTTTTTTTTCTTTTCTCTGGACTCTTGTTATTTACAATTTATAGTATCCTCTATCAAACTTTAGATGGGCTGATTAGAGATAAGTACATCTTTTTGTTTCTTAAGATTTAGGAAAAATTAAAGTATGTTATATATATTAAAATTAAAGTATGTTATATACATGTATGAATATGCTACAATGAAATCCATTGTTCTGAATAATTAAAGCACCAATAAGAAAGATTTAGGAAAAAGAAATTGCAATTTAGTTTATGTATGGAGGAGAGTGATTTTATAATAATATAAAAGAATAATGAGTATGATTGTGGTATTACAATTTCATGGGCCCAGTTATCCCACTTTCAGGCATATACCCAAAGGATTTAAAATGCAGCCACATCAATGTTTATAGCAGCTCAATTCACAATAGCTAAGCTATGGAACCAACCTATGTGCCCTTCAACAAATGAATGGATAAAGAAAATGTGGTACATATACACAATGGACTATCACTCAGCCATAGAGAAGAATGAAATTATGGCATTTGCTGTTAACAGATGGAACTGGATGGAGACTATCATGCTAAGTGAAATAAACTAATCCCCCAAAACCAAAGGCCCAGTGTTTTCTCAGGTACGCAAAAGCTGACTCACAATAGGTGGTGGTGGGGGAAGTGGAGGTTTACCAGATTGGACAGAGGGAAATTGGAGGAAATGTGGGGGGGGGATAGGAATGGGAAGGACAGTAGAATGAATTGGACGTAATTTTCCTGAGTTCATATATGAATACATGACCAGTATAAGTCCATACCATGTACAACCAGAAGAATGAGAAGTTATACCCCATGTATGTATGATATGTCAAAATACATTCTATTGTCATGTATAACAAGAACAAATAAAAAAATTTACGTGTGAATATAATTAGCGAAAAAATGTCCAGAAAGGCACCTTAGGGAGGTATGATGAAAAATTGTATATGAATATCTAGATATAGATAACTTCTACTATGGTTTCTAGTATTTAGGTACTAACAAGCAGGAGCACCTGTGCAGGATATCTCTCGTTTTCTATATACTGTGCATTTTTGTGTTCTGGATGCTAGCTGCTGGCATCAACGGCAGCACTGCCTCTTCCTCCTCCCCCTCCTCCCCCTCCCTTCTCCCCTCCCTCCTCCTCATCCTCCCCACTCCTCCTCTCTTCCTCTCCTCCTCTCTTCCCTCCTCCTCCTCTCCTCCCTCCTCCTCCCCACTCCTCCTCCCTTCTTCCTCCTCCTCCTTCCCTCCTCCTCTTCCCCTCCTCCACTCCTCCTCCCCTCCTCCACTCCTCTCCCCTCCTCTCCCCTCCTCTCCTCCTCCTTCTCCTCCTCTTCCTCCTCCTCTTTTCCTCCTGCTCCTGTCTTCCTCCTCTTCCTCTCTTCTTCCTCTCCTCCTCCTCCTCCTCTTTTACAGTACTAGGGATTGAACTCAAGGGTGCTTTACCGCTAAAGTATATCCTAACACTTTTAATTTTTATTTTTGTTTTGAGACAGGGTCTCACTAAGTTGCTGAGGCTGGCCTGGCACTTGCAATCCTCCTGCCTCAGTCTCCCAGGTTACTAGGATTATAGGCAAGCACCACTGTGTCCAGCTGGATGCTAGCCTCTATAAATGGCAAAATAGCTCATTGAATGAAAGACCTGCAATTTCATGCCTACCTTGATTTCATCTCCCAAATCTATATTAATTGTGATTATTTAGAGTTCTGAACATCTAAAAAAATTGTTTCTCATAAAAGAAATACTTATTATACTTTTTTTTTAAGTTATCAATTTTCATTTTTATTAATTGACAGACTTTATTTTTAGAACAGTTTTAGGCTTCCAGGAAGAAAACTAAGTGGAAAGTATAGTGTTTGTGGGACCTTTGTTGCAATTGATGAAACAATATTAATATATTATTATTAATTAAAATTCATGGTTGACATTAGGTTTCATAGTAAGATTTGTGTTGAGAAATTGTTTGGATTTTGACAAATATAATGCCATGTATCCATCATTAGAGCTCATAAAATAGTTTTGCTACCTTAAAAATCCTCTTTGGGATTTTGAAGTGAAAATAAAGTCTTTCTCTGTCAGCCTTCCCAGTTTAACCCCTTTGAGAAACTACCATTAGTATTTTCTTTCTTATCTTTTCAGAATTGTCTTATTTTTCTAACAAAACAGTGATTTTTAAATTCCTGTCTATATAAGTACATGGAGATAATTTTATATATATCATATTTCCCACATATCAGATGTCACTTTTTTTTTTTTTTGTGACAGCTTGGTAAACAATCTTGAAACTTCTTATAGGAAGAACTTTCATCCTTAGATAAATGTAATGACTAGGCCCATAGTGTATTTTGTTGAGCAGTGCTCTGAGAAAAGGAATACTATAAGGTAGCATATCTAATGCTATACAATAGCAACACTTTGGTATGGAAATTGGATATTATAACATATAATTTAAGCTTTTGGGATTATTGAACACATAATAACATATTATTAACTACAAGATGAAGCAAATGCTCTGACATGGGCATATGTATATATTATGTTCATTTCATAAGTACTTTTGTTCAGATAGAAAAGCTTTTATTTAGTATTATAGAAGACTTAATAATTCCTCATCCTTGATATTTTAAACCTTTAAGCGGCTTTATTGATTTTGTGATTAGATGCTCTTAAAAACAGGTATATTATGTTTCTCTTTGAAAAATGGAGTTTGGAAAAAAATGTGAATTAGTGAAGTTGTAAGGAGGTTTTGTGAAAAAATCAGGCATCGTTTAAAGCTTTTTTATAAAATTGTATAATTATTTGCCATAGAAAAACATTTCTAGAAATTCCTATATAATATGAATTCTTTTTTTTTTCTAAAATATTTTTTAGATGTTAGTGGACCTTTATTTTATTAATTTATTTATAGGTGGTGCAGAGAATCAAATCCAGTGCCTCACACATGCTAGGCAAGCGCTCTACCAGTGAGTCACAACCCCAGCCCCATAATATGAATTCTTGAAATGTATTCATTTTAGGAATAAAAACGAATTACCACTTAATTGGTGTGGAAGAGTTTTAAACCTATTGTGAAAGAAATAGAACTTAATGACAATTCAAATAAATAAGTGGGCTTTTTTGTGTTTTTATTTTTTTGCTATTTTTCTTTCATTGCATGGAAAATATCATATTTTATTATAAAACCATGTGATAAAATCTGTTTTCTTGCCTTTTCCTATTGTATTCATTATCAAAAAATTCTGATATTTTTAACTTCTGATGAATTCTTTATAAAAATCAGTTTATACCCAGATTATTCATAATAGCCCAAATGTAGAAGTAACCTAAGTGTCCATCAGTGATTGGCTAGATAAACAAAACATGACACAGTGGAATATTATTAGCTTTTAAAAGGAAGGTATTGTGTATAAACTGAAGATTGGGATAGCTGAGTCAAATGGTGGTTCCATTCCAAGTATTCCAAAGAATCTCCATACTGCTTTCCAGATTGGCTGTCCCAATTTGCAGTCCCACCAGCAATATATGAGTGAGCCTTTCCCCCCACATCCTTGCCAACACTATTGTTTGTATTCTTGATAGCTGCCATTCTGACTGGAGTGAGATGAAATCTTGGAGTAGTTTTGATTTGCATTTCTCTAATTGCTAGAGATGTTGAACATTTTTTCATGTTTGTTGATTGATTGTATATCCTCTTCTGAGAAGTGTTCAATTCCTTGGCCCATTTATTGATTGGGTTATTTGTTTTTTTGGTGTTAAGGTTTTTGAGTGCTTTATGTATCCTAGAGATTAGTGCTCTATCTGATGTGCTTGTGGTAAAGATTTGCTTCCATTCTATAGGCTCTCTATTCATCTCACTGTTTCTTTTGCTGAGAAGAAGCTTTTTAGTTTGAATCCATCCCATTTATTGATTCTTGGTTTTAATTCTTGTGCTATAGAGTCTTTTAAGAAAGTTGGGCCTAATCCAACATGATGGAGATTTGGGCCTACTTTTTCTTTCATTAGGTGCAAGGTCTCTGGTTTAATTCCTAGGTCCACTATCCGACTTCTGGGTTCATACTCAAAGAACTTAAAAATAGCATACTACAGCACAGCCATATCAACGTTTATAGCAGCAAAATTCACAATAGCTAAATTATGGAACCAACCCAGATGCCCTTCAGTAGATGAATGGATAGGGAAACTTTGTATATATACACAATGGAAGGTTACTCAGCATTTAAAGAGAATAAAATTATGACATTTGCAGGTAAAAGGGTGAAGTTGGAGAATATAATGCTAAGTGAAGCAAGCCAATCCCTCAAAAAAGGAAAGGCCAAATGTTTTCTTTGATATAAGGATGCTGACTCATAATGGTGATGGGGGGAGCAGGGGAGGAGTGGAGGAACTTTAGATAGTACAAATGGGAGGGAGGGGAAAGGAGGGGCAAGGGGGTAGAAATGATGGGGTAATGAGTTAGAAATCATTACCCTAAGTACATGCATGAAGACACGAATGATGTGAAAATATTTTGTATACAATCAGTGACTTGAAAAATTGTGCTCTAGATGTGTAATATGAAATGAATTGCATTCTGCAATCATGTATAACAAATTAGAATAAATAAATAATTTAATAAAAAAGAAAGGATGACACATTCTATAACATGAATGAACCTTGAGAACATTATGTGAAATGACAGGCCAGTCACAAATACTGTCATTCCACTTATTCAAAGTGGATTAGTCAAAACCGTAGAAACAGAAAGGAGAATGGTGGTTATCCAGGACAGGTGGAGGGAGGAAATGGAAAGTTGTTTAGCAGGTATAGAATTTCAGTTTTGCACTGTGAAAAAGTACTGGAAATTGTTTGTACAACAGTCTAATATACTTTAAAAAACTGAACTGGATTAGATTCTAAATTTTACGTATGTGTGTTTAAATAAAAATAATTTAGTAAAATTTATAGTATATAAATTTATATATTACAAACTTATAGTTTATAAGTTATAATAATAATTTAATAAAAATTATGAAAAATCAATTTAAAGATAAATAAATGGAACTAATTTTGTCCACTGGAATAGCTAGCAAGGAATGGAGAAGTCTGGAAGTTTGAGAGTCTTTTCCTAAGAATGTATTATCTTATTTCCTAAATATTTAAATTTATGAATATGCTGCTGATTCCAACTCCAAGACCTTGAAGAGGAAGAGTCATTTTGGTAATTATTGTTTGCTCTTAAAAGGATTATAGATTTAAAATTTTTGATTTCTAGATAAAAGTTTTCTTTTAAATGCCATTTGGTCATTCATTTATATTGACTGAAGTTTTGTGTATATGATTCCTACTTTTGTAACCCAAGTTAGAGTTTATGAGCCTAGGTAGATTAACTGGCAAAGTTAGAAAGATGATATCTACATCACAGTGTTAAGAGGCAGGTTGAAAATTATGTCTACCTGCAACATGGAGGAATGTGAGAGCCTCCATGGATTTGCCTAAAAGTCAGTAGGCAACCACATGCTTAAAATTACTTCTGTTTATTTTTCTCAGAATGATGAAACTTTTTGATATCAGAGAACAGCATTTGTTTCTTTTAAAGTTTAGCCACCAAACCTAAACTATAGTTTCCAACATTCCTTAGTTAATAACTGAGTTTTAAGCAACAGTGAAAAGAATGACTAGCTTATGCTTGTACCTCCCTATCACCAGCCATCAGTTTTGGTGCAGTATGTTTAGGAAGGTCTTAAAAACACAAAGCCAAAAATTATTACAAAAGCAAGCTGTTGGCATTTCTATACATGAATTAAAAATCATTTAATCCTCACAAAATCCCTATGAGGTGGTTACTGTTATTTTTCTATTTATATAAGGAAACAGGCACGGAGAAGTTAGGTAACTTACTAAGGCTTATCCAGCTAGTTAATCACAGCTGGGATTTGAACCCCTGTCTGGGTTCCAAAATTAATTTGTATAACCACTATACTATTTAGACTCCTACTTTAAACAATTACCAGCATACTACAGCAGTTATCTCCGGAAAGCTATCCGAGTAAAGTGGGGCTTATCTTATTATTTAAAGTAAACTTTGTTAAAATAGAATTTTTCTAACAGTAATATTCACTGTTATTTTGTTTTACCACTAAGTTCTTTAATGAGTATACTGTTTTATTTTAAAAGTAATATTTATTATAAGCATCTTTGATATTTATATGCTAATAATTATATTGATGAAGTGTTGATATTGGTAAAGTTTGGCATCATTTTAAAATATAATGGTGTAGTATGAACAACTGTTGGGGTACTTTTACTTTTCATTGGAATTGATAAAGTGTTTGTTGTGTTTGTAACATCTTTTAATAACCAAAGAAAAATGGCAGGTAAAATGTAAAAGAATTGGATTTTTAGATGTTTCACTATTAATTTTTGTATCTGCGCTAGGTAACTAAATGAGTTTTGAGTCTATTCCTGCCCTTGCTGTGCTAATTATTTTGGTACCTGAGGTTTTGAGTGTTTTTGCTCCTTATTTAATTCTGTGGTCCAGGAAAGAAGTCTAAAGACTCAAATCTACTCTATTTGAGTTTGATGCTTCAAACATTGAGGCACTAAGATTCACATTTATTTACTTTTATATGCAACTCTTCTTTAAAGTCTTTAAGGATATCCCTTGATTGGATTATTTACATGGCCTATATGAAAAAAACAAAAACAAAATGTCTAAAATCACTGAAACATTTATTATATATTCTATAGTTGCTGTGGAAGAGTTGAATATGAACAGAGCACTGTTTGTCCTTTCAGGTGTTACCAATTTAGAAAGAGATTGTAACTACACTTTCTTTTTATGCGTACTCCATTTCCACAAATAACTAGTTTTTTTTTTCAAATGCAATATTAGGTGGAAGTTGCTTTATGTTAAAGATTAAAAACTGTAACCAACAGTGGCAGTGTTTTCCCTGTATGTTAGTATTTTACAAAGTATATTCCATGGAACTCTAGTCTTGGTAGATGCCTTGCTGGAATATGCTTTTGTTATCATAAACTGAGGAAAAAATAGATAAATGTTTCCCAACATATATGCACATATATGTGTACACACATGCTTTGGAGAGTTATAGTATATGCCATGGTTAAAATAAAACTGTTTTATTTTTGTTTCCCAATTTATTTGACCTCAAAGCCTCTTTTCCTTGCATAATCCTTTAATCATGTGAGGTACTTTGTGCACCACAGAATACTCTTTGGAAAATAAAGCTGTATACTATAACAGTGTAACAGTATATCTGCTTTTCTGATGAGATTTCCGAATAATGTACCATTATTAGCTCATTCATAGTAAATGGATTTCAGGGAATGCCATTTAGAAATGGTTACAAATTTAAAATGCAATGAATTTGCCTTGATTTTATATAACATAGAACCTTGTATTTATAGACATATTACTTACAAAGGACTTTTAGTCTCTACTTGATAAATAAGAGTAGAATGATAAACCTCATTAGTTCTAACTGATTGGAGAAACCATCAAAATCAAAGATAGTGAAAAAAAAAAAACTAAGAATTTTTTTAAGTGTAATATTATTATTGTTAAATAATGCATATAAAATTATACTAAACTAAATAGTCCCAAGAAGTGGTGGAAATTCTTTGAAGAATAAATAGCAGTGACTGGTAATTTTTTTATTTGAAAATATAGGTACTTCTGAAATAATTGAGATATTTAAAAGCATTTCTTTCAAAAAATTTAGCTTTCATTATAAGAATCTTATTTACACTGTTCATTTGGTAAGCCATTTCTTTATGGATTAGTATCTTGTAAATTTGTAACATGACATGCTTATAAAACCTTAGTTATTTAGTGATCTATATTCTAATTGAGAATAGAATGAAACTTCGAAATAAGGCACAGGAGAGATCTCTAAGTAGAAGGGGGAAAATTCCCTTTTGCTATTTTTAAATAGCAAACTACTCAGATCAAGAACCAAAGAATTGATTATTGCAGCTAAAAGGAGGGATAATCAGTAAACCAAAAGGAAAGACATCTGAATGTTGAATTCTGCAAAAGTCCAGATTGAAGGCCAAGAAATGTGAAATCACAATGGTAATCCAAAGACAAGAAAGAGGAAAATGAAAAGATGCTGGAAAAGAAAGATGAGATTGACAGTGATGGGCAGCCAGGAACCAATGCCATTGCACAGAAGAATCAACATTGGAAGCAAATACAGCAGCAAAAGTAGATAAATGATGTCATCATTGTTGTTAACACTGAACATATGGATAATGCCCTATTGGGTTATGGTGCTAGGGCTAGGACAGGCACTTATGGATTTGAAATAGCCCTTAGTGCCATCTTTTTTCTTTTACATGCTTAGAGTTTATCTCTAGAATATGTTCAGAAGAGCTCATTTTCCAGTCTTTGCTTTTGTATTTTAAAAATAGCATCCCCCCCCACTTCTTTCTTTTCTTCCTTCCTTTTTTTTTCTTTTTAATATTTTTTAGTTGTAATGCAGTGCTGGAGGTCTAACCCAGGCCTTATGCATGCCAAGCAAGTGCTGTACCACTGAGCCTTGTCCCCAGCCCTAAAAATAGCATTTACTTTGTTTCCTAAAATCACATCTAATCAATAGTTCTTAGGAACTCTAATAGATCTGATGAGTTGAAGTTCCTCTCTCCCACTTTTTGCTTCCAAAATATTTGGTACTCCTTTGTGGGATAAGAAAGTGTAGTAGTACCACTTCATTTTAGGAATAGAGAAATCAAGGTGAAAGTTAAGTGGCTTGTGCAAGGGATGAAAGGAAGGACTTTTAAGTGTGGCTTGGAAACTAGGAGTTGGTATTTTTATAGGAAAAATAAGATGACTAATTGATCAGACTTTCCGAATTAAACATTTTTATGCTTGATTGTACACTTAAGCATTAAATCTTTCAAGTATATCTATATCTGTACTGACTAATCTGCCTTTAGTTGTATAATGGATAGATGATCTAGTCTTTCCTTTTAAGAAAATCCTTGATGTACTAGACCACTAAAACAAATTCCAGCATTTGGTGTTCATTAGTGTCGCAACCGAAACAAAAACATTTTGATGGTTGATCCCAGAGTATTTTGAAGTTAGTGTAACTTTGCTGGGAAGGTATTTAAGCTTGAGTATCAATTGCAAATAGGCCACGAGCCAATTTTCAAAGCTGTTTCTAAGTAAGACATTGAGTTTTTCTGAATGCAAAAAATATATTAGTGGCATGGGGCCATGTGGCAAGGAAACAGAATGAAACAATTGGGATTTGTATTGATAATTGTATTTCTAAGTGAATAGTTTAAGATATTATGAAGTGGGATTTAGAATCCCTCCCCGGTTGTTAAAAATTGCTTAAATTTAGTTGCAGACCATGAAGGAGGTATTTCACGAATAAAAAGAATGAGAATTGTTGAATTTCAAACTCAACATTTAGAACTTGGTAATTGAACTCACTAAAAATGGGATATTTAAGCTTTTTGATTAAATTTTAACAAAATGACTGCTGTTTATTAAAGTAAAGGACTTTCCATAATCCAGCTATTAATAAGGTAAAATCTCCACTTAAGATGTAGAATTGTTTGTTCTGGGCAGGTCACAAGAGTTCAGTGAAAATGATCTGTCTTTTAAAGAATATCCAAAGTATTTACTTTGTTTGTGGTAAATGCCAAAGGAAAGGCACAGTGAAGTACTACTAATATTTTATGTGCATTCAGAATTGATTCTGTGGTTCATTTGTCATTATAAAGCAAGACAGAAGTAGAAAATGAGATAATTAGATTGATAGTAAATATTGCCTAATAATTTACATGTTTATTTTGACATTTAATCATAGACACTATTGATTGCAAGGATTTTCTTTTTAAAGTCTCAGTATAGTTTTTATTCAGAGTTGTTTTGACTTATGTAATTTTTCAATGTAAGATAAAACACAAAATTCACACAAATATTAGATCTGGTTTCAGCAAGTGTTTTTGAAACATGTAGATTTGTAATGCAGTACACATTAGTGAAGTAAACATTTATTAACCATGTTTTATAAATGGGAATTTGAATAATATGTTTTGGTCATTTTAAATTATTTTTGTTATAATTTTGAACTTACTTATTTGTGTATATTTATGTGTTTTAGCTCTATCTGGACCTCAATAAGACAGTTAAATGTCAATTCTAAGATAAGGTGATAATTTTGAAGCCTTATTACTTTTTTCCTCTCTCCATAATATACAACTTTGGGCAAATTTGTTTTGGTAATGTATTCATCGTGCCTAAATGTTCAGAATAATTCATAATGAGTCTGAATTTTCAGTAACTAGTCAATGTCCTTTATGGGATAGTGGCTATTTCAAAAGCAGGAATTGAAGTAAAATTTAAATTCATTAGGTTTAATTTAAAGCATGTTTGGAAGATATATTTTAAATGTTGGTTTCCTACTAGTTTAATTTTTAACATTTGAAAAAATTCAATTAAGAATAGAAAGTATTTTTTTAATTGATTAACTTATTTTTGTTTTGGCCTATATTTTGTTTTTGGCTTATTATTTATTTTTTTCTAAATCCATATTGTAGAATCTTGCTATTAAAACAAAGCATCATTTGATCCAAATAGATTTAAGTAACTTTTAAGATTATTCTAGTGATATTTTTATGATTTTGTTCTGTTTTTCTTGAGCCTATGTTTTTGAGACAGTATTGTCTTCTTATTTTTTTTCTGATTATGCCAGAATAGTTTGTATGGTAGAATAAGCTGTGGTTGTTCATTAGGAAGAAGAGAGAAGATAGGTAGATTTGTCTGGATAGTGTATTCAGTGATATGAACAGCGACGTTCTATAAATCCAGATGTCATTTTATGTGATAAGTATAGGTAAAAGTATAATGATAGAATTTAAGTCTGTTTTCTGCTGCTTATAAAGGAATATCTGTGATTGGGTAATTTATAAAGAAAATGGATTTATTTTGCTTATTGTTCTGGAGGCTAAGATTGAGGAGCTGCATCTGATGAGAGCCTTTGTGCTGTGTCATCACATGGCAGAAGGCAGGACATTCCCTCATTCCCTCTTGTGGTAACTGAGCCACTCCAGAGATAACATTAACCCCTTCATGACCTAATCATCTCTTACTAGGCCCCCACCTCCCAACACTGTTATATTGTGGATGGATGACATTTCCAGCACATGAACTATAGAAGACATATTCAAACCACGGCAAGGATTAAGTTTCAATTTTTGACACGTTTTACTCAAAGGTATAATAAAGTTGAAAATCAGTAAAGTTATAAGCAAATATGATCTCTTAATTTTCTTTTGCTAAAGTTCATTTTCTATTATCATTTTACATATAATAGCTCATTTACTAGGTTACTCTTAAAAATAGATACCGCATGCATATGATACAAAATTCAAAAGATATTAGGGATTAGTCCCTCTATGATTTCCCTTTACCCACCCAATTCCTATACCTGAAGGCAACTTTTGAGACCAGTTTCTTTATTCTTTTAGAGATTTTATGCAGATATACAATATGTATAATATGTATTTATTGTTCAAATATATAGTGCACTAAAACAGTGTTATGTGTGTATGTCCCATTTTTCCTATTGAATAACATGTCCTGGAGATCACTCATTAGAGAGGTTTATTGAGTACCTAGTCAATGTAGGCCTCAGGAATACAGCAGTAAACAAAACAGAAAAGGTTTCTGCTCTCATGGAGTTCAAATTCAAGTAGAGATAGACATGAGGTAGGACCAGAGAGTGGGGAGAGAGAGGGAGAGAGAAAATGGAAATGGGAATGGAGGAATTAAGGTAGAATTATGTGGTAAAAAATGACTGGCTAGTCTTTTGAATTGGGTGTTCAGGCCTCTGAGGAACTGACCTTTAAATGGAGACCTGCATGACAAGAAAGGCCCAAAGGAGAAGACATATTGATTCAAGTAAAAGAGAAGGTCTCTCAAGCTAGTCAGACAGAGGAAAAGATTCAAGTAAAAGAGAAGATTTTCCTGAAGAGCTGTGTGGTTTGGTGTGTGTGTTCTAAAAATAAAGTTCGTGTCTTTTGACAAGTAGCTCCTGAATTGTGCCCAGCCAGACTCCGGCATTCATTAGCCCAATGTCTCCCTCTACGGTATCGTGGGCAAATACCCGGTATTCTACTCCTTTGATACCTAGTTTTGTTAAACCCTCCTCCTATGGGGCAATTCCTTTTAAAATGTCCTGTTTGTTCACAATTGTAGCATGTTTTTGGCCTGGCATCTAAAACCTGTTGTACTGCAGCTGCCACGACTTGCCCTTGTTCATTAATGTCTCTACATAATTTAATATATGTGTTTAAATCTTCATGTTTCTATGGTCTAATGACTTCTCTGCACCAACGATTCACTTGCTCATAAGCAAGTTGTTTTATTAATGGCATTGCTTGTTCTGTATTCCCCAAAACTCTGGTAGCTGTTTGAATAAGCCTATCTACAAATTCAGCGTAAGGTTCATTAGCTCCTTGTATTACCTTAGATAATTGACCTTGTAAACCTCCATGTCCTTGTAAAGTCTTCCATTCCCTAACCGCATCTACAGCAATTTGTAAGTATATGCCAGGATCATATGCAATTTGTTGCTGCTGATCCTCATAAGGTCCCTTTCCTAACAACATATCTAGATTTCTCTGAGGATAACCAGCTGCTGCATTTCGCCTAGCCGACTCCTTGCAAAATTCCTCATTGGCAACCTTCCATAACAGGTATTGTCCTCCATTTAGCACAGCTTTACACATATTAGCCCAATCTGCTGGCGTCATATTCAAGTTGGTAATGGATTCGACCATGCTTACAGTGAAGAGTGCTTGAGGACCATAGGTTGTTACAGCCTCTTTTAGCTGCTTCACTTTTTTGAAATTTAAAGCATGGTGAATTTGCTGCCCTCCTGCCTGCTTAAATACAGGGCATGTTAATATTTGAGATCTGTCTCAGGATCCCAACTATCAACTGCGGGGGTTGGGGGCCTCCCAGCATATGGAGGTGGCGCTGTTGATTGGACACTTACGCCCTCTGGTGATAGAAAGGTGTTAGTAGCAGTCTCCTGTTGTAACTTTTCCCCTGATGGCTTTTTCTGCTCTAAACTTTCTTCCTCTGTCTGACTAGCTCGAGAGACCTTTTCTTTTACTTGAATCAATATGTCTTCTCCTTCCTCTACCATTGTCTGAACTACCAACCAAGTCAAGATCTGGGGAAAGAAGTTCCAGAGACCTAAAAAGAAAGGCCACGATAGTTGAAGCACAGAGGGATAGAGGGTGAAGGGATAGGTAGGCAGGGGTTAGGTCTGAGTACAGTTTCAGTTTATTCTTTAGTGTGATGAAGGTTGCTTATTTGCTTATTTTATCAAGCAAGTGATATCTGTTTAATTTTCTTTAAAAATTACTCTGGCTGCTGTGAAGAGTGTAGTGTAGATGATTCTAGATCAGTATATACAGAACTGCATTGTATGTTTGGACAACAATTTATTCATTTAGTCCCTTTTAATGGACCTTTAAATTATTTCTCATTGTTGGATTTTATAAACAGTACTGCAGTGAAAATCCTTATATACAAATATTTAAAATTTTAAAAAATTTTGAAAAATGTTGAAGTGTGATGGCTCTTAGAAGGGAGAACTAATGATATGCATCTAAACTTTGTACTGCAGAACAAAATTTTGCAGAAGGCCGAATGTCTTAAGTATGAACAGTGGGGGGAGAATGTCACAAACATTGTATGATCTTGGTAATCAGTGTTCAATAAGAATTTTTGTGCCTCTCAATTTTAGTTTCTGTTTAAGTTAACTTTATTAAAGTTTAATTTGTGTATAATAAAATATACTCATTTTAAGTGTACAGTTTTAGGCATTTTGACAGATCTAAACAGCCATTTATCCACCGTCCCAGTCAAGATGTAGAACATATCATCCTCCCAGAGTTCCCCTTGTGCCCTTGTTTGTGCTTCTCGATCTCATCACATTAGCTTCAGGTGACCACCCATCTTCTTCATTCAATATCAATTATTTTTTTTGGTAACAGGAATTGAACTCAGGGGCACTCAACCACTGAGCCACATCCCCAGCCCTATTTTGTATTTTATTTAGAGAGAGGGTCTCACTGAGTTGCTTAGCACCTCGCCATTGCTGAGGCTGGCTTTGAACTAGAGATCCTCCTGCCTCAGCCCACCAAGCCACTGGGATATCAATTAGTTTTAATACAAATGACATCATGCAGTATTATTGTGTCTGGCTTTTTTGCTTAGCATTTATATATATATATATGAATCTCAGAAATATATATGTTATTGCTGGGTAGTATTCCATTGTATGGATATTCCACAGTGTACTTATCTATTCATGTATTGATAGACATCTGGGTAGTTTTCTGTTTTTTGGCTTTTATGAATAAAGCTTCCATGAATATTTGTATACCAAGTTTTGCATAGAAATATGTTTTCATATCTCTTGGGTTAATATTTAAGAGTGGAATTTCCAAGTCATATGGTAGGCTTATGTTTAATTTTATGAGAAATTGCCAAATAATTGTCTGAGTTGTAACTTTCACATCCCCACCAGTACTATATGAATGTTCCAGTTGCTCTACCTCCTCATCAACACTTAATACCGTATTCTAGTGGATTTGTAGTGGTATATCATTTGGTTGGAATTTGCATTGTGCTCATTTACTATTCATGTAACTTCTTTTGTGAAGTGTCTATTCAAACCAACTTGAATCTAATGTATGAAATATGATATGTCAAGAGCTTTATAATGTTTTTCAACAACCAATAAAAAAAAAATCTTTTGCCCACTTTTAAATTGAGAAGTATTTTTGTTATTGATTTTTTTTATAATAATATTCTAGATATGAGTCCTTCATTGGATAAATGTATTTTGAATACATTTTCCACTCTATTGTTTGTCTTTTCATTTTCTTGATGGTATTTTTGCAAGTAAAAATTCTAATTTTGAAAATCAAAGTCCAGCTTATCAATTATTCTTACATAGTAGTTTGTGCTTTTTTTGTAACTTGTCTAAAAAATTCTTTGCCCAGCCTAACGTCTTGAAGATTTCTTTCTAGATTTTCTTTTATAAATTTTATATATTTTAATTTTTGCTTAAGATCCTTTGTGAATTAATTTTTGTGAGTGCTTGAGTATGGATTTTTTTTGAGTGTGTGTGGTCAGTAGAAATCCAGTGAAAGTGTGTGTACAGGGAGATAACTTTCACGATAGTGTGGAGGTTGCAGTGAAAGGGTGAAAAGACAGAGTGAGTTGATGATGACCTGAGCTAGGACAGCATCTCTGCATATGGAGAGAGCAGGAAAGAGGACAGATTTGATGGCATTTTAGAGATAGAATGTGTTGGATGGAAAGTGAGCATGAGGATAGAAGTAAAAATGAGATTAAGGCTTATGGTTCCAGGAAATAGTATGGCCTGTGACCAGGACTGGAATATTAGACCAGGATAAGATTTATGATGAATGGAGAAGAGTTCTGTTCTGTTTTCAAACTGTTAGTTTTTATGATAGCAGGACATTCCGTCCTCGTCCACATGCACACATGTTGGGACACAGCCAGCTTTTAAGTAAAAACATTTTTAAATTTAACTTACTGTGACTAATTTTCTATATTGTAATATAGTCTCCATTATGATAGTTTTTATTACCAAATTTTGTAGTGAAACTATTATATCTGCTATACAAAAGAATCGCCAAATGATGATACCAGAATGGATTCCACTGCATTTCCCTCCCATTTCCATCAACATAAATACTAATAAGGATATTCTTTCCGTTTTTGTCAAGATATGCAGACATATTATTCTTTCCACATAAAATTTTACTGTTCTTATTCATTTTGATGCCCAAATTGTCCCAGGCATAGTTATAAACATTGCTATGAAAACATCATTCCTTTCAGGTCTTGTCAATAGACAGAGGTTGAAAATGATACAGTCACACATATAAATGTGTGTGTATACAAATATATTTATGTATATATTATACATATATCTATATTTATTTCTATACCCATCTGTATCAGTAACCATAAGTTCAGTTCTGTATCTCTAATTCTAATTAATTATGATAGTTTTTTTCCCTAGCCTTTTCCCTTTTCATATTTGTAATTCCTTTTTTATAGTGAGAAAACTGTAAGCTTAATATTATTATTATTGTACATATATATTTTACTTTATCAGTTCTTTTTGTATAACAAATCTCTTGGCTGCAACTTGCCAAATTCTTGTTGTAGGAAACACTCTGCACCTTCCCCAACAGCCATGTTCAGCTCAGAGGGAATGGAGAAGGATGAAAAGAAGAGAGAGGAAGAAAGCGTTGAAGTTTTGATTGAATTAGTCCTTTGATTGAAAAGAATAGGAGGAAGGAAGGAGGTATATAGAATTTTAAACTTTTGAATAGTTGGGTTCAGCAGTCTCCCTTTTTTTTGTAGTTTTTTTCATGTTACAAGTAAAGGCCATTAAAATACTTTCTTATAGTACTTGCTCTGCTTTTTGTTTTGCTTTATATTTTTTTAATATTTAGTCCACCTGAGGTTTATTTGAAGGGCATTAAGTTATAGTTATATATTTCCAAATGCATAGGTAGTTATTACAGTATTAACATTGACTAATTCAAGGTGGGTGTGGTCATGTGTATCTGTACAGATCCATCACTCGGGAAGCTGAGGAGAGAGGTTATCACTTGAGCCCAGGAGTTAAGAGTCCAGCCTGAGTAAAAAGAGAGACCTCCTCTCAAAAAAAAGAAAAAAAAATTGATTAATCCATCTTTTCTTCACTAGTTTGAAAGACAATCCTCTTTCTGTCCTGTTCTATACCATTCTGTTTCTATGCTCTTTTTTCCCCCCATCTATCTGTTTTTTTCTTCCACTGCATACCTGTTAGGGAGCAGTGTAGCATTTACCTCATAGGGTGGTTATGAGCATAAAATTAAAAGTTTATATAAGATTATTACTATGTTGTCAGCCATATGGCATGAAGTGGTCAGTACAGTAGCTATTCTTACCATCTTAATGTAAAAAGAATCAACTTTTAGAAGAGTAAATTACAAAGGCAACACACACACACAAACAAATATATAAAGTATGGTAAGAAGTAGTGGCATTTTTTTTCTATTAAAAACTTGAAGCTCTTAATATTTATACTATGCTTTTGTACTGGCAAGAGTTCAAATACTTTTAATACACCGATAAGTTATGTTGAAAATATAGCCTAGCTTAGATAAAGTTCAGTTATTTAGAAATACAGATGTTCTAGATTATAAATTCTTTGAAGGCAGCGATTATGTCTTATTTCATTTAATAGATACTGTTTTACACCTCAATGTGCCAGACACTGAACTTAGAATAAAATATAGTATTTTCCTTGAGCAGCTCACAGTCCATTTGGGGAAACAGACATAGAGACAAATACAGATAATGGGCAAAGGCCTGACATATATACCAGTATACTTAGTTGTCTTCCACTAATGTGGAAATATTTGAATTAGAACTGTACACATTCACTGAGGTATTGTCAAACACAGGAATGGGATAGGAAAATATTTAAATAGTGTTTTTATGCTAACTTCTCATGAACTATATCTCAAAGTGCTTGTTTGTCTTTTAGATTTTTTTCTTTTTTATGTTTTCTACTTTTAAAGATGTTAATTCTATGTACAACATGCTGGTAATTTAAACACTTTGTTCTAATATTATTTTTTTGTCTTTTAGCTCTCTGACTAAAGTCAGATAATTTATATTTTATAAGATCAAATTAATGCATTTTAAATCCAAGCATCTTGTTTTGTATTTGTTCCACACCTGTGACAAGATGATTTCAACCATCTACTTTATAAAAGAGAAACACGTTTTCAAGGGTACCCCAGCTTTGAAGTACACATTCTATTTTTTTGCCCATTAGCCATGTGAAAAATACCAATTACCGAAACTCTGAGAAGAATGAAGTTACTTGTAAATCTAGTATTCATTCCAAAAAGGCCTTTTAAATGAAAACCATACTGAGATGCAATAGACCAAATCTGTATAACATAAACCTTTCAAGATCAATGTAGCTAAAAAAACGTATCCATGATTTGGAAAGGCAGCTTTAACAAAACAGTATTGTTAAACTAAAATGAAACAGCTGGCAACCAGTCTGACAGATATGTTCTGTGACAGGAAACTGTGGAACTCAAAGTGCTTAACTCAAATATTCCGAAGTATTAGTGGACTGTTACAGACCATATTTCTATGTATTCTTTTAATAATATTCTAATGCACATGAAGTATTTTGACAAGTGAAATTGTGAAATTTTCAAAAATTGAAATCCTGAATAAAGGTACCATTTTAGTTGAAAGGAAAACCATGATAACACTAGATCTTAATTGAAAATATAATTTAGATTTTTGGAACAGTATTTATTAAGAAAGACAATATATTGAAGTGTCATTTCCATTATTAAAAAATTGCCATTAGGACTCCTAAAATGCAAGAAGTAAAATCAAGAATCAATAAATGTGATGGTATCAAACTAAAAAGCTTTTTCACAGCAAACAATCAATAACATGAAGAGAGAGCCTACAGAATGTGAGAAAATCTTTGCCACCTGTATCTCAGATAGAACATTAATCTCCAGAATATATGAAGAACTCAAAAAACTTAACACCAAAAAACAAACAAACCAGCCAATAAATGTGCAAAGGAACTGAATAGACACTTTACAGAAGAAGAAATATGAGTGATCCACATATATGAAAAATGTTCAACATCACTAGCAATTAAAGAAATGCAAATTAAAACTATACTGAGATATCTATCTCACTTTAGTCAGAATGGCAATTATCAAGAATATAAATAACAAGAAATGTTGGTGAGGATGTGGGAGAAAAGGTACACTTATATATTGCTTGTAAGACTGAAAAGGATTTAAAATGCAGCCACATCAATGTTTATAGCAGCTCAATTCACAATAGCTAAGCTATGGAACCAACCTAGGTGCTCTTCAACAGATGAATGGATAAAGAAAATGTGGTACATATATACAAAGGAATATTACTCAGCCACAAATAAGAATGAAATTATGGCATTTTCCAGTAAATGGATGGAACTGGAGGCTTTCATGCTAGGTGAAATAAGGTAATCCCCAAAACCAAAGGCCCACTGTTTTCTCAGATATGTGGATGCTGAGTCACAAAAGGTCATTGGGGGGGGGAGGGAGGAGTGGAGGTTCATTGGATTGGACAGGGGGATGGGGGAATGGAGGGAGAATTTGAGTGGGAAAGACTGTGGAATGAATCTGACGTAACTTTCCTATGTTTATGTATGAATGAATACATGACCAGCATAACTTCGTATCATGTACAACCACAGGAATGGGAAATTATACTTTATGTATGTCTGATATGTCAAAATACATTCTACCGTCATGTAAAACTAAAAAGAACAAATTAAAAAAAAGAAAACTTTCAGTGGAAATAAAAACATGATGTCTACAGATGCCTTTAAGGGTTTCAGGAAGGCAGATCATATAGTGAGCTTTTCTAATAAAGTTTGAGAGGCTGGCTTTGTTTGAATCCTTTCTGTCAAGTACTGAGCTATTGAACAGTGTACCAAACATGTCTCCATCTCAGTTTGTTGTGCTATAACACATATAAGCCAGGCCCTATTAAGTTTTTGTGAGATTTGAGTTTATATATAAAAAATGCTTTAACATGAGAAATATTTAATAAATGCTGGCAATAAATTTCAATGTAAGTAGGCATTCTCTCCTCATGCATGGTTAAGAACCTTTGCTGTGTCTATAGGGTGTAACTACCCTTCCCTCCCAAGTTGGGCTTCTTTGTTATTTGCCTCCTTGATATTACAGAACCTCTTTATACATAAAAAGTTGCTCATCATTACTGTCTTTACTCAGAGTATACACAAGATGTACACCATTGTTCTATAAAATAACTTACTCTACCCAGGTAATTAATACCTTGTGGCATCATTGTGTGTGCTTTACTGTTTGCATGCAATAGCTTTTTTCCCCCTTATTTTTAGTTTCAGAGATACAATGGTAACATTTCCTAAAAGTTATTTTTCTTAGTTTCAAATATTCAGGCCAGCTCAATTTAAAGCAAGGTACATATTTCTCATTTTAATTTTGTTTTTCTTTTTCCGTTCCTGTGTGAAATGTTTAGCCAACTTGTAACCAATGCATTCAATATTTTAGAAGCTAATTGTCCATTGAAAAAAGAATGTTTTGGAATTAGTTATAAATTCACTGGAAAAAAATCCACATTGACAGCATTTTGGGTTTCTTTTAAGTCTTTGAAGGCAGGCATGTCAGCTGTAACAAAACAGTCATGTAGACTTTCTAGTTGGCCAAAAAACCAGTTGTTTCCTTAACTAAAATCATCATCCACATGAATCATCATGACAGCCTGAAAAATTTAGCATTCCTCTAGGAAGAGGAGATAACCAAGTAAGGAATTCTTCAGACATCTTATCATGGGTAAAAGACTAGAGAGGGAAACCATTCCTTTGAAAATAGCACTGCTATGAAATTTATCTCTGCACTGATACTTCTGAGAAATAAAATCTACATTCTCAAGGGCTTAGCCTCTGCTAGGTACTAATCAAATGAACATGTACAAGCCCCATGTCTGATCAACTGAGTTAGGGTGAAGAGCACCAATGATACAACAGCATATTTAGCAAAAATGACTGAGTGCCTCGCATGTGCTGGGCTTTTGGTGTAAATAGTAAATACAGCACCAAAGGTCATTGCCTTGGGAAAAAGAGATAAATCCATGGATATATACTGTATGCATTCCTATACAAATAGGAATAAATTCAATGAAGGAGTGAGTAGGGTCTGATGAGAGAGTAAATTTTGCTTTAGAGGGCTGAGGTTGTGGCTCAGTGGCAGAGCGCTTGCCTAGCATGTGTGAGGCACTGGGTTCACTCCTCAGCACCACATGTAAATAAATAAAATAAAGGTCCATTGACAACTAAAAAATTTTTTTAAAAATTTGCTTTAGAGTGCTATCCACAAGTAGTTATTGCATAGACAAATTAGAGCCCTTCATTTAGTCTCCGTTAATCTGTTTAAATAATGAAGTTGATGGTAGGCTATGATTTTGGCTGTTCAGAAAAGCAGCAGCTCTTGAAGTCCAAAATTGTCATACCTTGAAAAAAAAATTTGCTGTAGAAATGAAAGCATAGCAGTATGTGCAAGAGAGGTTAGCTACTGCCTAAAAAGGGAGTACAATGAAAGAGTTCTATTTTTTATAATTTTTTTCCTGATATATAGATCCTTTAATAAGATGGAATCATAGAATTAGAACTCTAGAGTCCCTTGGAGATAGCTGTGATGTCTGGACTGTTAAGAAAAGCAGTTTGGGTGTCCTATTGAGGAATTTGGAGCCCGACCCCACCGACTGTAGATCGTAGCCAACTTTTTAGAATCAACAAATGGGACTTACTCAAACTAAAAAGTTTTTTCTCAGNAAAAAAATATCAGCATTACATTAATAAAAACTAGAATGAAGAAAAAAAAAAGAAAAGCAGTTTGGATGCTAGGAACTAGTCTGACTCTTTTATTTTAAATATTATGAAGTGGAAAGCTTCATGCCTTTCTTTCAGTTGGCTATTGAAGGATTCTATAGTTGGACGTAAACTTTTTGATCTGCTGTTTTGCTTTTTTTCCCTTCTTCTTTTCATTGTAAACAGCTGATATTATGCATGCCTCAAATACCATGCTTTAAAGATTGAGTGTTTGGGTTAATGGGTGTACCTAGCTGCTTGAGATGAGCAAGATTCTGGGGAATAGGAGAACCCTAACAATTTTTTGTGTGTCTTGGGGAAGTGGAATGAATAATTTTCATTCTTATCCAGGGAACTTAGGGGTCTTCAGAGAAGAGGGAATAGGGTTGCCAAAAAGGAAGGGGTTGGTAGCCTGCCACTCCAACTGCAGAGCTCCTACTGGATACAAAGCAAAACAGAGAATTTTGAAATAACAAATTAATTTTTGCTTCTTTGTCCTAGAACCTTTCTGAGCTAGTGTTTGTGTACTATCTCCTGAAAGTTCCATCATGTGTGACAAGAAACTGCACCAAGTTCTTTTCACCTGTGTTCTCCTATGTTTTCCTTCTATCATTTCCCCTCTGTCTCTGTTTTCACAGGAAAGTAGGGAGAAATATGACATTTGAGTTTTAGGCTTTGGTAGTTAAGATCTATTAGAAATAATATTCAAACAATTAACAAGTGTTTGAAAACCCTGCATGTTCTTAAATCTTCTCCCTAAATGGAAAGGTATATTGTCTTTATTAGGAAGAATACAAGGAAGTAAACAAACTGAACTATTCAGAAAGCAACATTTTAGCCAATAATGAACCTTCACCTTTGCAGGGTTAGCACATGGAAATCATTATTATGGACCAGCAGATAGACCTATGTCATTATACTTCTTAAGTCAAGGAACTTTGTTATATCAGGGCATTCTGATTTTTTATAACTAATTTTATTTGGTTGCTAACTGCCTTCCATACTTAATGAAACAATATGAAGAAAGACTAGCTTAATTTTGTAGCCTGAAATGATTCTTTACTTCAAAAAAATTTTTTCCCCTAACATTTGAAGATTTTTGATTAATTCAACTTTCACTTAAAAGTACCATAATTTATACGCAAGCTATAAAGATACATGATTTAAATGCTTCCTACCTAATGCAACTGGAATTTTTCTCCAATTATAGGCGAGGCAAGATCATTATTCTCTAGTTTCAAAAAAAAAAAAACCGGATTGCAGCTGCTTGCAAGAGGAGAGCTAAACTAAAATAACAGAACATTTAATATTTTGAAAAATATGTTCTGGAGGAAAGGATTTTTCTGCTCAAAAAGATACTAAATTATTCAGTTTGGCAGCTCCAGGGTGTGCATAGTTTGAGTCCCATCACTGTCATTTATTTTCTATCAAGTTCAAATAGAAAAATTGAAAACTTTATTTTGACATATAGTCCTTTATATAAACCTTTGACTTCAAGGGCCTACATGTTACTGTGATCTGCATAGGCACATTCCACTTTTAGTGGATGCGTGTTTAATTTTCAAAATTGTTAGCAAATAGAGTTGCAGCCAAAAATTCCTGTGTTGAGATTCCTTCCGGCCCATATGAAACTAATAGTTTCAGGCTGTGTTGCTGTCATTCATTACTAATCCAGGTATGGCTGGTCACTGTTTTTAATTTTCTTTTTCTGAACTTAAAAAGGCATTGCTTGCCCTTTTCCCATGAGAAGTCAGTGATAATATGCCTGAGATTTCAGCAACCGGAGATAGTGTGTCTTTTCCACACTGACACGATTAGGCTTTGTTGTAGGACTAGTATAGATATGAGATTGATGCTAGACATAAAACAGTGGAGAATAGGCACTAGTAGATTATGAAGGGAAAATAAGAGAGTATTAGAAATTTGCTCTAAGTTTTAGAAATTGACATCCTGGGAAGCAACTATTCCCTACCACAAAATATCTATTGATGTCACTCGCTATTTTGGGACAGACTGTTAAATTAAATTAAATGGATAATATATTTTAATGTTTATTATAATTCTTATGTTTAATAATAAAACTTCAAGAAACATTGAAAATGTTGTCACTGATTATTTATTCTGTTTAAATTAGACCATAATGGTTTCATTTACATTTTAAATTGTTAATTGATCTGAAAGCATGATTATAAGTGACAGAATAAAGGTCATGGACCTTGAAATTAGATGGTTCTGACTTCATAATTCTACTAGCTCTGTGACCAAAAGTCAGTGATATAAAATCTGACTCTCAGTTTTTAGTTTATAAAATGGAATAATAAATTGTAGAATTGGTGTAAGGAATAATACTATGGTAGACATTAAGTGCTTTTCACATATTTGTTGCTCAGCAAATGATAGATTATATAGTATAAATTACCTGCTTGCCTGCTTGACTACTTATTTATACTGATCTTCTAGTTTTTTTTTGAGGTCTCCACCTGTTTTGCCAATTCAATTCTATTCTGTTGAAATTCAAAGTATGAAAATACTCAGCGTAATGGATAGATGAATAAAAAACTAAAGGTTTGCTGACTAGTGAGACTTCTAAGATAACATTAACTTACTGTGACCTTCAGTCTGATGGTGTGTTGCATCCTAAGACTTGCTCTCTTTCTGGGATATTGGATCTACCAAGGTAGACTGATGTGTATACAAATTCTACCTGCTAAAAGGAACAAATACAGGCTATTTTCTAGGTAGCACTAGTATATAACTACGCACCACAGTAATCATCAGAAAGTTTCTTGGAGTGTATGGAAGTATAAAAAAATGAGGTAGTTACAGGGTTCTATTTAACAATGTAGGTAAATATGGTAGATTGATACAGACTCCCTTCCCTGCTTCTCTTTGAAATTCCTCTAAAATTACTTTAGAGGAGGAGGTGAGAACAGTAGAAGAAGGCCGAACAAAATTTTTGAAGCTGGGAAGTTGATGTTTACAGGGTAAAGAACAAATAAGGACATTTGAAAAACCCTGGAAAGCCACAGAATTTGGGGCACCTGATATCCCTGAGGTAGGCATGTTAGTAGAGATAAGAACTGAAGGAGAGTCAAAAGCCTGGATTCTCATTCCTACTCCATGCTGCCCAGGTGATTGCCATACTGTAACAGAAAACTGGAGGTTCTTTTCTAGAATTGTTGAGGTACAGTTAAGGACAGGTGAATTCCTGTTATGTACTTAGCACTGTTATAGGTATTGGGAGTATATCAGTGATGAAAACATACCAAAAAGCTCCATTATCATTGAAAATAGACAACAAACAGAAGACCAAATAAAGTGCTTTATGTATTATGTTGGTGACAAACAGGGAAAAAGTAGATAGAATAGAGTAAGGGAGATTGGTCATGCTTCAGGGAGTGTCATAGTTTAAAATGAGTTGGCAGGGAGTGTCATAGTTTAAAATGAGTTGGCAGAGTAGACTCATTTTTTAAATTTTTATTTTTAAAATTTGTTCTTTTTAGATATACATGATACTCACGTGTATTTTGACATACACACATGGAGTATAACTTATTCTAATTAGGATCCCATTCCTGTGGTTGTATGAGACGTGGAGTTTCACTGGTGGTGTATTTATATATGAACACAGGAAAGTTATGTCTGATTTGAGCAGTGACTTGGAAAATAGGGAATAAACTACAGAGATAGAGATGCGGGTGTGCCAGACAGAGGAATGCCTGGTATAAAGGCCTGGAGAAGGAAATAGGCTCTTGTGGTTGGAGGAGGTGAGATGATGTCAGAGGGAATGAAGGGACATGAGTGGGTGGTGGAGATCAGGTTGCCTTTCTGGCCATTTGTAAGAACTTTTATTGAGATTTGAGTTGGGGTAACCTGATCTAACCAAAAATTTAATGGGTACAAATCGGAGTTTGCATACTGACTTGTGGTGTTCTCTATCCTTTTCATTTGGCTAGCACACAGAAGGCTACCAGGCTTGTTACTACTGCACCCCTCCATCCCCCTCCCCCACAACCAAACATACAAGAGAACAGAGGATCTCTCCCTTAGGGAAATAAAATAGCTAAAGGAAGAAGATTTCTGTGCAGTGATTTTGGGGTCCCCAAATGGAAAAGGTAGCTTTCTGTCTTAGCCTATGATAGAACCTACTAGTTTGTAAGTTATACCCATCTATATTTTTGAATTTTGTGTTAGTTCTACCCATCTGTATACAGCTCTCATCATTTCATTGTTGCACTCTTAACCTGAATAGACAGATTAGAGGAAAGACTATAACAGGAAAGAAACCTAAATTTGGGGAAAAAAGAATGTTAAAGGAACAGAAACAATATAGGACCAAAAGATGTTTCAAAAACTTTAATTAAGATCCTCTGAGATAAGAGAAGATATTGTAATAAAAGAACAGAGAATACTTTAGATGGGCTCATTCCAAGAATAAATAGTCTTGGGTATTTAAAAGGTTATCAACTTGGTAGAAGGTTTGGGAGATAAAATTGAAACTATCTTCCAAACAGGTTAAAAAAGTCAAGTAGACAGAGAACAAAGTAGAGATAGGAGAAAAAAAAAAAAAAGAAAATACAATTAGAGTACAACTAGGCTATCATTTGACTAATAAGGGATGTTCCAATAAGAGTTTGGGATGAATCAGTGTTCTTCCAGTTACTTACATAATTTAGACTCTATTCTTTGAGGTTGGGGAGCAAGTTGTTGGTCCTACTCATTATTCAGTGTCTATCACAATATGTGTACACAGTAGATTCTCTGATATTTTGACTGAAATTATAAGATACAGAGAAAACTAAGCAAATTTAAAAGGCAGCTAATTGAAGGGAACTTTTTTTTAAGAATGGTAATCCAATCATTCTTAAGTGATTCAGTTGGGAATAATATCTAGATAGTCATAATAATGGAAAACACTAGATATTGATTTAATTGACAACTGTGATGTGACTATATTGAGAAAAGGGCAAAAAGAATGCTCTAAGCGATCTAAATCCAGAGTGCTTTCAGCAAAATGTCAGCGTGTGAAGTTTGAGCTATTAAATTTTAAAAAGCAGTTATAAACATATTTCCTAGAAATAGCTGAAATAATTGAAAGTGATTGCTGGAAAATGAAGGGCAGTAAACCATTTCCCCCCCTTCTTTATTGGTCATATAGAACTAGTTTTAAATTATGTAGATGAATTATTTTGATAAAAATAAAAAATTCAGATATTAAATGGCACCAGACAACCTCCTTCTCTACATTAAGCCATACTTGTCACTGGAATATGGCTGTTTTCAAGCCAGGGAACTCTCTAGGTAGGCCTTCTCCTTTCTCCTTGTTTCCATTGCCAGCTCACCTGTCTTCTGAATTGCTGTGTTCTTTATTCATTAGTACAGTGAATCAAATCATGGCCAAGTATCTAGGAATATTCTGTCTCTTTGTTCTCTAGTCTATTTTGTGGTGACTTTACATTTTAACTTGGATTTTTTTTTCCCATGAGACTTTTAAGTTAGTGGTGGTTACTTTATTGTAGCTGCAAATATGGAAAACACACTTCATTATAATGAAGGCTTCAGTGTTGTTGTAGTTAGTTCTATATTCTAGACTCTAAGTTTCATCAGTTAAGGATTCTTGGTTTTATTCATAATTTATTTAGTAGCCATCATAGTTTATACATATAGAGTGTCTTAGGTATTTGATTGATATTATCTTTATTTCTCATTGAGAAGGAGATTGTGTAGTGTTTAAGAGTATGGCTTTTGAGTTAGACAAACTTAGATTTCAATCCCATCTCTACCACTTACTAGCCATGTTACTTAACTCCTTTTGTGAATCCATTTCCTCTTCTGTGTAATGGGAATGGGAATTGTTCCTATGAAGTGGGGATTGTTGTGCAGATTTAAATGAAATAAACCAGATAAAGTGCTCTACACTTAGTAAAAGCGTAAATATCTTGATGGTGTTATTTCTACCTTAGTTTTGAGTGATGTCATTGCCATTGCTACCCTTTCAAAAATCCATTCTGATTATGAAGAATTTTTCCTGTTCATAAGGATTCAACAAGTGTAAATTACTCTTGAGTATATTTCTTCAATTCTATCCTTGTAGTCTATACCTAGCTTTCTCATGTATTATCACTCTTTGCTTCCAGTTAACACCTAAAGACTCTCTACTTTACAAAATGACTTTCTTATAATCATCTTGCTGTGCTTTCCAATCACCAAATAAATTATTAATTTTACATTAAAAATAATATTTGGCATTAATAAAGCCAGTAACATTTTCCCCCCTGAAATCTCTAGTAATATTATCACACTATAGATCATATTAAAACTCACATAGTTTTAAAGCAAAAATTTTATTCCTAAGAAGACAGAAATATTTGTTTTAAACAGTGTTTATTGTAAACTCCCAGTACAAGGGGGAAAATATTTATGTTCTTCACAATACATTTCTTCATGAAGTAATTGGGCTACATTAAAAGAGAATAGTGATAAGATAATTCTTGTAATTTGTGTTTTCTGAAATGATAAACAACCCTTTCAAAACTGGATTGTCCTCAAAGTTAGGGTTCTGTTTTAGTCAGCTTTGGGTTGCTTTGACTTACAATTAGGAACAATTAGAGGAGGAAAAGTTTATTTTGGCTCATGGTTTTAGAGGTTTAGTGCATGGCCAGCTGACTCCATAACTCTTGGCCTAAGGTGAGCAGAACATCATGGTGGAAGGATTTGGAGGAAGAAGGCAACTCAGAACATGGCAACCAGGAATGGTGGGGGGGGGGGAGAGACAGAGAGAGAGAGAGACAGAGAGAGAGAGAGAGAGAGACAGAGACAGACAGACACAGAGAGCTCTGCTCACTAAGAATACAACATAAACCACAAAGGCACTTTCCCAGTGACCTATTTCTTCCAGCTACACCCTGCTTGCCTGTAGCTACTGCCCAGTTAATCTAGATCAGTAAATTAATCCACATCAATGAATTAATCCACTGATTAGGTTATACCTATCATCTAATAATTTAGTCTCTGAAAATTCTTGCACTGTGTCACACACGAGCTTTTGGGGAACACTTCCTGTATAATCCCTAACAAGATCTTTATTCTGCTCATCTCATTGTTCATTATCTGGCATATAGTCAGATTTTAAGTATTGACTAACTGACTATAGACATGAATGGATTAAATATATTATTGTTTTGTTTGTATCTTTTTATTTTGAAATAATTTCAAACTTATAGAAGTTATAAGGGCAAGCAAATTTCATATACTGTGTATCCAGGTTTACTAAGCTTTATATACGTATGCTTTTCTGAGCCATTTAAGAATAAGTTGTTGACATTGTACTTTACTTCTCTTATCTGGAACAGTTCTTTCTATAGTCTTTTTTGTTTTGGCTTTAACATTTTTTTAAAGAACTTAGGTCAGTTATTTTGAAGAATATCCCTCTATTTGAGTTTGCATAATGTGCCCTCTTAATTAGTTTGAGGTTTTGCAATTAGGGCAGGAAAGCCTATATCAGTTTGTACAAGTATTAGTGATCTTCCAGTTGGTTAAGTTGTATCCACCAGGTTTTCCCACTGTGAAGTTACTGTTTATCTCTTTGTAATTAATGGGTAATTTGTAGAGAGATACTTTGAAACTGTAAATATCTTTTTCTTCATTAAATTTTCATCCATTAGTTTTGGTGGTCATCATTCCATCCTTTCGTATTTATTAGTTGGCATTCTGCTAGGAGGAAAATATTCCTTTTCTTTTTATTTTTTTTTCATTTGTTGGTTTGAACTCATGGATTCATATTTTATTCAATGAGTTATATTCCATTAGTGTCATTAATTATTTTGGTGCTTAAATTATTCCAGATTTAGTCAATGAGAGTCCCTGTAATCTGCCTCTGTTCTTTTGATATGTTTTTACCATTCTTTGAGAATATCTTAACATTTTTTGGTATATCAAGAAGATCTAGGTTCTTTTTGTACTTCTTGGCCCCAGACCTGGATTCAACCTTTTTCAAGTGCCTAACTTCCTTTTAATGGAGAATGGTATTTTAAAACCAAGATCTGAGTGCTTGTAATGTCATTACTAATAATATGTCATTGGTTGTAGACCCTCTCAGATCTCAGATTTTTCAGGGACTAAGAAGTATGTGTGTGTGTGTGTGTGTGTGTGTATGTGTGTGTGTGTGTGTGAGTGAGAGAGAGAGAGAGAGAGAGAGAGAGAGAGAGAATAATCTTTGTCTCAATTATAGTTCTGTATCTAAATTCAAGGTTCATATTGATTAGTTCAGTTCTGATCTAGCACTCAAGTATTCGTTCTAGTTTCTGTCCATGTTTATAACTCTCATCTCCCACGGTGAAAAACTTGGCTCTATAGCATTTTTTTATCCCTAGCATCTTGTCCAAACTTTGGCAGTAAATGATAAATATATGTGTTTTAAGCATTTGAACGAATGGGTGAGTGAATAAATAGTTATGGTGCTTTGTATTCTCACTGCATGACCAATGCTTGGCATGAGGTAGATATGGAATGACACTTGGTTGAACAAATAGTTTTCTTCTTGCCAGTTTCTTAATTTTCACTTTGAACCACATGAGGTATAAATGCTCTTGTTTTTTCCATTTAAAGCATGAATCTTATAAATTATTCAATTAATATGAACAATTTAGCCTTTTTCCAATAAGAAAAAATCATAAATAAAAGTAAAATTGCTCTATAAGGAAAATAGTTCCTTTGTTTTTACTTAAAAAATCTTGGACATGGGCGGCATTATTGAAAGATTTCAGCATTTCTAATTACAAAAATTGTAGCTTGCAGGGTTTGTCTGGCACATTTTTCACATTTGTCAGCTCTAGTGATGTGAAATATGTTCTTCATCTGAATTCTCTTCCTATGCCTCCTGCTGCCAGACAAAAAGAATTTCCACTTCACTGCTGCTTGTTATTAAGCTGCTATAAATAAGAATGCATGAAGGTAACTTATGAACCAATGACTAGAAAATTCTGATAACTTTAAGCTCATTCCCAAATTACATTATTAACTCTGTGAGTAATCTAGGGGAAAACAGTAGGGTTTCATTCACCTATTCCCTCAAAGGTTGTAGATTTACAATTTAGGATAGCCATTAATGACAATACCTCTTGGAATTTTTCTTAAATCTTCAGGAAATGTCTCTTTTTTTTCTCTGATGTAATTAAAACTAACACCTCTGTGCTCAAAAACTGTTATTTTATTTGTATAAACATGCTTAAAATGACTCTATGCTTTTCTGTTTTTGCTTTTTCTATTTACCCAAGTATGTTAAATGTAGCATATGCATTGTAATGTCTTGTACAGAATTCATAATGGATAGTTTATTGTAAACTACAGAAAAATAGCAAAGGGAGTTGGTTTTGTATTCAGTAAGGCTTTTCCACAAAATTGAATGGAAATTTATTATTTTTTGTTTCAATAAGTTTTTCTCCAGCATAGCTTCTTTTAACTCTGTATGGAAATACTTATTTTAAGTTTTCATCTCCATGTTTACAAGAGGGAGTGGGTTTTTAAAAAATATGAATAGAAAAATCAAAACATGTAAAGCATTCATCTTAAAAGCCTTCCCTGTTTAAACAGAAATTTAAATGGCAGTTCATATACAGAGTCTTCTTTTCCTAGATTAAATTTGAGGACAAAGCTCTACTTGTAGACATTTAAAGCTAAATTTCAAAAAACATTACTTACAAACGTGTTTTTGTAGGACAAGATGTTGTTGTAATATCATGGATTCCCTGATTCCTATTTTGGTTTATCTCTACAAATAGAATTTTTCCAGCATCAGTCCAATATTCCTGATTTTACATACACATACCCCTCCACGGGCAGGAGAGAGGGATGTATAATTGGCATGTTTCCAAAAATGTCTCGGTGCTTTTAGCCAGTTATGGCTTTGTTTTCTCTTTGAATATTCAGTTAGGTGCCCCTGCTGGGGTTTATGACAGTGCAGTAATTTCTTAGAGGAGTACAGGCACCCCAGGAATATGACCCAGATGAGGACTGGTAAAAATTACTAGGGGAAGGGAAATTCCAGTGACTCTAGGTCATTGAGGTTCAGTGTTGACCTTTATGGGTGATGTCTGATTCTCCCTACTTACCCTTTCCCCTTAAAAAAAAAAAAAAAAGAAAGATGAATGTAGGAAGGGGCAAGCAGAGAACACTGAGGTACTCTTCCTCCAGTTGTTCTTTTGTTTGTAGCGAGTGCCATTTTCTTCCCTTCATTCCCTTCATCCTCACCCTCATTCTTTTCTGTGTCTTCCTTTATTTTTGCTCCTTTCTTTTACAGGAAAATTGAGCCGTAGAAATATGACCAGTAGTTGGACTCCTTGGGATAGTTTCACATCTCATTTCTCTTTACATTCATTTAAGATGAAGATTAGGCAAATTAAAATGCAGATATGTTTTAATATCACTTATAAACTAAAGGTAGTTATGGATATTAAATAACTCATTGTATTTCCTGTTAGTTTGCAGTTACACAAGCTTCTTTGCCAGTTGAAGTGAAAACTGATATTCTTTTCAGTCTTTAAGAATGCAGCAGAGGCCTGGCGCAGTGGTGCATGGGTATAATCCCAGCATCTGGGGAGGCTGAGGCAGGAAAATTACAAGTTCAAAGCCAGCCTCAGCAAAAGGTGCTTAGCAACTCAGTGAGACCCTGTCTCTAAATAAAATACAAAATAGGGCTGGGGATATGACTCAGTGGTCTAGTATCCCTGAGTTCAATCATTGGTAACCCCCCCACCCCACTCCCCACCCCACCAAAAAAAGAAAAGAATGCAGCACAATTGATCATTGTAATCCCTGCTATCTGGTGGCTGAGGCAGGAGGATTGCAAGTTCTAGGCCAGCCTGGGCAATTTATCAAGACCTCATCTCAGAATAAAGAAGTAAAAAGTAAAAGATCTGGGAATGTAGCTCAGTGGTAGAGCAATACCCAGGTTTAATTCCTAGTACTTTAGAAAAAAAAGAATGAAATATGCAAAAAATTATATATGAATCTTCTAAAAAACACATAGTAAAATTTAACTAAATTTAGTCCAGTTATTGGGAGGGTCAATTTGAATTAGAAAACAATCTGAGGTACAGAACCATAGAATTATACATCCTCATAATAGAAGACTAGAGTAGTTCCTTTTTCTCAGTTGTATTCCTAGTACCAAGTACAGGGTCTGTCTGTCATATTGTAGATGCTCATTAAAGATCTGTTAAATGCATTCATGAATCTTTGAAGCTTTTGACTTCTTCATTTTACAGATGAGAAACCTTAATCTAGAGTCTGAATGGTTAAAGCAGAAGTAGAGTCCAAATTACTTTATGGGCCATTCATCATTTACTACATTTTTTAAATAAAATATATTTTTTTCAAGATATATAATAATTGGAACTTAGCAGAGCACTTAATAACATGAGATTTTTTTTAGACAAATCCCTTCAGTGAATTGACCATTATAGTTTTGATTAACATATTCTTTGTCTCTAAATAGCAATCATAATATTCCTGTGGAGGTAAACAGTTGACTTTCCTGAGTTGTTAAAATATTTTTTTTTAAATGTTCTTACTGTTAGTTGGTTTATAAACCCTTTGTGCAAATAAAACAAAGGTTCTTTTAGGAACCTTCCCCTCTGTGGGCTGTCATAAAGTCTGCATTTGTTGAACAATACAGTGTCATTGACTTCAGTGTGAAGAGACTTTAGACATTATGTAGCTCCAGGATTCATGGTTTAGAAGAGGAAATGGACCTCCCAGCAGTTAAGTAACTTGTAAGTGTCACATCAGTTGTTAGTGGCAAAGATAGAAATAGAGCCTAGGTTTTATGGCTCCCTTTTCAGTGTTTTTGTTGTTATTGTTGTAAATAATTGACTTGTAACTGCCATATAAGAGTCAGTGTCTTGGTGCAGATTTTTCTCGCAATGATATATGTTAAATATAGGGCACTGAGGGGCAGCCTTATACACAAGATTGTTAAAACAAGTTTTTTTTTTGTTTGTTTTGTTTTTCCCCCTGTCTTCTGTATTGCTTAGGCCTTCTGCCTGTTGCAGAGTTAGTGACAAGGGGAGGGAAAGGGGAATCTTACGGTGTCAGAATTGGAGCACACATTCAGAAAAGATTTGAACCTCTATCAAGGGCAATGGCAAAGAGAATGATTATGAAGAGAATAAATTATGGTATGTCCATACTGTGCAATGATTTTGCAGATAACAAGAACACTGGCTTAGTTCTGCGTCTACTGAGATGAAGCCATAACCATGATAGAAAAGTCAAGTAGCAGAGTACTATGTATTATCCCATGAAAATTAAAACCTGTTTCCATATGTATACACACACACACACACACACACACACACGTGTCGCATATATGTTTATATATAGCTCTATATGTGTTTATAAGATGTTGTTTGTATATATTTGAATATGACTGGAGGAATCAGGTTAGCCACATAGATTATCTAACAGAATGGGATTTGTGGCAGAAATTAACTTTTTCTTCATTTACCTCTGTATTATTTAGTTTGTTAAAATAAGCATCTATTACTTTTGTTATTAAAGAGATCTAATATAAGGAAATTAAAACCCACTTCTAGATTTTTATATTTATGACTTGTTTTTGAAAGTGAACATAAAACAGTGATGCCAGTTAATAGAATTTCCAACAGGAGAAAAATACAAGTGATTTGGCTACTGATTCTGTTAATTTTCTTATATATTGAAATTCTTCAGTAATAACATGTATATAAAAAGGATCATCGTGAAGTTAATTTTTAGATGTGCTTTCCCTGAAATGAAAGTTTTAGTATGCACATGTTTTTTTCATCCTATTTCAAATTTCTTGTACTTAGCAGTGAGCTGGTTAAAGTTAGTATATTCACCAATGAAAGAGGAATATTGTTTCCATGCAAAAACAAGGTTAATAAATTCTCATCTCTTTGATTTAGTTAAGACTTGAACCATTCTTTTGCGTAAAAATGAATTGCTTGAGTGTAATTATACTTTTTATTTAAAAGAGAAAAATACACTCTTTGTACCTTGTGAGTTTTCATAAGTTCTAATGTTCTTGAGTCTTCTATAACTTCAAATAAGAGTAAATGTCTTGTAATTTTCCTAAGTTAGGGATGCCTCTGGTACTTAGAGATTGTTTGTTTGCTTTAAATCATAGGTACTAATAAAAGAAAAATATTTTTGGATGTAAATATTTACTGGGAACCTGTTAGTCATAGGTTTCACATAGCACTTACAAAGCTGTTCTTCATATAAAATGAAAACTGGGTAATTTAAAAACTGTGAGAAAATACTGGTAATAATTTGAGTATATTTGGAACAGAAAAAAAATATAAACCCTTTTCCTTGTTGAATTATATGTTATAATCAGATCCTTTTGTTATAAGCTTTTTTTTCCATTACAGTAGCAACAAATTAATATTTCTAGTTTGTAACCAAGAGCTGATCCAAACACTGCATTTTAACAAGGAATTCTTTCATTCTGAACTCAACTTTGAGGAGCTAGTGAAGCTTGCAGAAATCAGGAGGATTTTCTACTGTAAAAGCTCCTGATAACTTTACGATTAGCTGATTCAAGCTTCAAAAGGTCAAAACAAATCATGCATGATGAAACAATTATAAAGAAAAATAAAGGGACTTTATTTTCCTCTTATTCTTTTCTGTGTTTTAAAATGAGACTATGAAAGTTAATCCTTTATGAAGAATTCTGATCCCTCTTACATCTAACTCTGAAGGGAAAGTTAAATAATTATCAGGTCAAATGGAATTATTATTATTGCTTTAGTTAACTAAGTTTGTGGAGTCAGTAGGAGAGGATAGAAAATTAGAATTCTGGGCTTGTAATGGGATGGGGTTAGTTGGTTATTCGGGTTGATTGAGCCTTTATATTCATGAAGGATCTTAAATTTAGATTTTAAAGTATTATATACCCAATTTTATTTATAGACACTGTTATATGTTTTCTGCATATGTTCTAAAGAAACTAAACTTTAAGAGTTACTATAAATTATTTTAACTCCTCCTTCTCCCCTGTTGCCCCAATCAATATACTGGGAGCTTAAAAAGATTGAAAGTAGCCAGTACCTTTTTTGATCTCTTGGAGGGACAGAGTAGCCAGTACCTTTCTTGATCTCTGAGAGGGACAAAGAGTATTTTAAGTAGAAACTGCATCAGAAAATATTTATTAGATGTCTGTTATGAATTAAAATTAAAAGAGTTCTTGACTCTTGCTATTGTATTTTAGATATGTACATGACTCTGTAAAGTTTTCCTGGGAGAAAAAAAATACACAAAAACAACTTGGAAAGTTCTGAAAAGCAGAGTTACTAAGGGAATTTGATGTATCAGATGGCAAAACTGAGAATTAACAATATCTACCTCGTGGAGTTGTCATGAAGATTAAAAGATATTATTTATTTCAAGTTCTTAGGATATCAGTGTTTGACATAGAACAAACATTTAATAACATTTTTAATTGCTATTCTTCTCTGGTTTAGACATTCTGTTCATTTCTTGAATATGAGTCGTGCATATGGAGGTCTGGCTGCTGTTCATCATGGTGCTAGAAGAGAAGTTTCTGGAGTATAGGCTAGGGATTCTCTTCAATCTTTAATACACAGGCCAAAATGAAGACTGTGCACCAGTACTTTGGTGAGCAGTTGTGCATCATCTATACACATATCCTTCTTCCCAACAGATATCTACTTAGTGAAATATATGGGAATAATTCCCACCCATGTATAAGGAGACAGGCATCAAAAGGTTTACTGTGCACTGCATGTAATTGGAAAATATAAAAACTGGCTAAATGTGCATTAAATAAGTATAGGTTAATCTTAGTGTCTTTATATTGTGGAACAAAAATTGGCAGTTACAAAGGATGAAGTAGGGCTGTGTATGACCCTTTCTCAAAAACAGTGTTGAGCAAAAAGAAGTTGCGGAATGATAGAGGGGATATGATGGTATTTTTATAAAATTAGTGAGATACTTTCTCAAAATAAAAAATAAAAAAGTTTGGGGATATGTCTCAGTGGTTAAGTGCCCTTGGTTCAATCCCTGTTACATAAAAACAACAAAAACAAAACAACTCCCCTCAACCCAACCAACCAACCAACCAACTAACCAACCAGCTAACCAGCCAACCAGCCAACCAACCAAAACCCAGTATGTGCATTGTTTATGGATACACATCTAATAATAGTATAAGACATGCATGAGAAAATAAATTTTAAATCTGGGGTAGTGGTTACCTCCTTGGAAGGAAGAAAGAATTAGATCCCAGAATGTTCCATAGGGGTCTGCATTCCTTTTGTGACGTTTTGTTTAAATAAAATAAATAATAAAGCTGAATGTTAAGATGTTTTTCCAAATTGGGAGGCAGATACATGGGTATTCATTGTATTAGTTTCTTTATCTCTCTTATGTTTGAAATATTGTACACAAATTAAGATGGATATGTGAACATGTTAAAATATCAAGTAGAGAGATAAAGTACAGGGTCTCTGGAGTCAAGGGAATGAGTTTGTCTTGTTCCTGCTTTTTCCTGCCTCTGTGACTTTGGACAAGTTAGTTTCCCTCTCTTACCTAAAATGAGTTTTATATTTCTTGGAATGCAGAAGTATCAAGCACTGAGAAAAAACATCAGCCAATAGGTGTTGTCCTACCCTTACCTAACGTCAATGAGGGAGACAGATGATTATCTGTAACCTCCCAAGTGTAAATGGTGTATGTGATCAGTGTCTTGAGGGCCAAGTACAAGATACTCTGAATTTTCTAATAGGGAATTTGAGCTGCTTGGGAAGGTCTTGAAAGGCTTCCCTGAAAACCCTTAAGGATGGGCTTTGAAGGAAAAGAGCAGGGTCTTAGTGAAGAAGGGAGGGTAGAATGTTTCACCCCAAGGAAACAGAATGGAGAGGTTGTAGGAAGGAGCATAGCCAATAGAAGGATCTGAGAGGAGGCCAGTGGATTGGATGGAGAGCCTCTGAGGGAGAATGGAGATGCTGGAGAAGGAGGTATGAGCCAGATCCTACAGAACTCTAGACCTGGTGAGGGAGTTTGGGGTAAATGAGCAGTTGGAAATCACTGATTAGTAAGCTAGAGTTCCTTAAAATCAGGGTAAAAAAAGAAATATTTGAAGGACAGTTGAGATTGTCATGGAATCCTAGGAAATGATATGGTGAACTGACTTGGAGCAATCAAAGCTGGTATTGATGACTTTTTTTTGTTGTTGTTGTTTTTTGTGGTGCTGGATATTGAACCCAGGGCCTTGTGCACGTGAGGCAAGCACTCTACCAACTGAGCCATATTGCCAGCCCATACTGATGACTTTTTAAAAGAAGTACAAGCTGCATCAGTGGTTGGGCACCATTCCTTTTTTTTTCTTTTGGTACTGGGGATTGAACTCAGATGCACTTGACCACTGAGCCACATTCATCCCCAGCATTTTTTTTTTTTTTTTGTATTTTATTATTTAAAGTCAGTGTCTCACTGAGTTGCTTAGTGCCTCTTCATTGCTGAGGCTGGCTGGCTTTGAACTGGTGATCCTCCTGCCTCAGCCTCCTGAGGTCCTGGGATTACAGCCATGTGCCACTGTGCCTGGCTTTTTAGAAAATTCAACACATTCTTATTGGACACAGAATTAGTTATTTCCATAATAATTTATTTCAAACAAAATTTATTAAACAGTAACAGTTCCTGTGGGTCAGGAATTTGTACACAGCTTAGCTGGGTCTACTGGCACAGTCAGGGTCTCTCAAAAGAATTCAATGAAGGTGTTGTTCAGTGCTGCAGCCATTTTAATGTTTAACTGGGGAAAGATCTGCTTTAGAGCTTACTTAGGGTAGCAGAGTTGAGTTCCTGCTAGCCTGTTTGGACTGAGGGACTCAGTCTCTTGATGGTTGTTATTCTGAAGCTGCTCTTAGTTCCTTACTCTCCACAGGTCAGATCACAACAATCTATTTCATCATAGGAAGCAAGTGATTAGAAAGAGGTGATGATGGGGATGGTGAGGAATCAGTGTTTCAGTCAGCCTGGGCTGCTACAATAAATGTACCATGAGCTGGGAGAGTTAAATAAAATATCATTCACAGTGCTGTTGGCTAGAAGTCTGAGATCACTATACTGACATTATTGAGTTCTTGGTGAGGGTCCTGTTCCTGGTTTCAGTCATCTTCTTTTTGTATCCACACATGGCAGAGAACAAAGAAAAGAGGAAGCAAACTCACTTATGTCTTTTATAAGGGCACTAATTCCATTCATGAGAGCTCCAGCCTCACAACCTAGCTACCTCCTCATACCATCATATTGGAGGTTAGGATTCCAACATATAAATATTAGAAGGGGGCATAAAAATTCAATCCATAACAACCAGAAAGAGGGACATTACATTCTTTTATAATGTTGTCACAGCAGTGACCCTTCCTCACTTTTGCTATAAACTGTTTTTAGAAGTAAACCACTATTTCTAGCCTATATTCAAAGGGAGGAATTACATAAGCATATAAATCCAGGGGTGGGAATCACTGGGAGCCATTTATTATAGGGACTAGGTATTGGGCAAAGTTTCTCTTGCCATGGAGGAACACTCAGCTTATTAAGGGAGATATGGATACAAATTGCAGTAATTTGAAAGGTGATGTAATAGACTAGTATTCAAGTATGTTGATTAGGAAGATGCTTGGCTGCAAGTTACAGCAAACATAATCATTATAGTTTAAACCCATAGGATTTTAGTTTTCTCATTTACTACGAAATCTAGAGGTATGCTATTACTGCTACTAGTTCAGTGACCCTTGGCAGGAGGATCAGGATCATTATATTCCTCTCAGTCTTTAACTTGTGCTTTCACCCCTCATGGCTCCATGGATTACTACTGTACCTCCAGACCATCATGTCTTTAATTTAAAGGCAGAAGAAAAGGACAGGGAATCATTATTTTTAAACCAGGGATCCATTCCCTAAAGTTGGATAGGGGTTTAATCTTCCTAAGATTAAGAGATACTACTTACCTGTTGAATAAGTTGGGCTCTATTGCCAAAGAAAAAGAAAGAGTCCTGGATGTCTTAGGAGCTGTGACAAGCAGAATAGTTGTCAAAGGTATTGATGTCCAAATCCCCAGAACCAGTGAATATGCTACCTTATGTGGCAAAAGAGTCTTTGGAGCTGTCATTAAGTTAAGGATCTGGGGAGATTGTTCTGTATTATCAAGATGGGCCCAGTATAAAAACAAAGGTCCTATTAAATGAAAGAGGAAGGTGAGACAAGCAGAGTCAAGGGAGGAGATGTGGAAAAGGGTACAAATTCCATTCATGAGAGCTCCAGCCTGGGGTTGATGGAGTTGCTGCCTTTGATGAAAAAGGGGACCCTGAACCATGGAATGCAGGAAGCCTATAGAACCTGGAGCAGTTGAGGACACAGATCCTTCCCTAGAGCCTCCAGAGGGCATACAACTTGCCAACATCCTGATTTTAGTCAGTGATACACATGCTGAATTTTTCCTCTTCAGAAATATAAGATAATAAGTTGTTTTAAGCCAAAAAGTTTGTGGGAGTTTGTTATAGTAACTATGGAAAACTAATACACCCTGGAAAAATGGAACTCCAAAATGGCTTCTTTCTCTTCTCTATTGACATCCTGATTTTACTTTCACTGGAGCATTAGCACAACCCTCTCACTAGATCACCATGTCTTTGAGGGAAAAAAAAATGGTCTTCTTTTAATATTTAAATTAAATTGAAATTTAACAATTATATACAAACATAAAAATTATGCATATTAATGGAGGGCCACATGATGTTTTGATACATGTATACACTGTGTAATGTTCAAATTAGGTTAAATATATCTATTCCCTGAAATACCCATTACTTCTTTATGGTGATAACTTTTTAATTAAAGCATGTAATTCTACATAGTATTTGGGTTCATTTTGACAAAATCAGACATGCAAGGAATTTGATTTCAATTCTCATCCTGCCCTCTTTTCACTTCCCCTATTCTCCTCCTCTACTGATTTTCCCTTTATTCCTTTATTTATTTATTTTGATTCTACATATACATAATGAAGGTACCATTTCTTTTTGCCAATAACTGCTCAAATGCCTATGGTTATCTTCTTTAAATATAATGAGATCCTACTGTGAAACAGATTCTGTTTATAACTCTCACATAAAGTTAAAGTCTAAAATAAATATAACAAACCACTAACAAGGAGTTTAACAGTAATCTAAGTAGATTCCTGTATGTACAATCACCATCACTAAGATGACCAATGATATTCCTACTCCCCCCATACAAGTGCTTGATAATCAACATTAGTATTTTCCATTCTTTAATAGATTAATGAATGTTCAGAGTTTACCATGTCTAGGGATTCATACTCAGTGTTCTCTGGTGATGATCAGTACCATTTCTCTTATTAGTTGGAGTTTTTGTGTGGTACTTCTCACTGTGTGTACCTCCTTTCTCTCTTCTTCCCTTCAGTGGAGATGTACCCCTTGGTTTCTGAGGCATTTCACATGTCTCCTCTAGGAATAAAGGAGCAAACAGAAGTTGAATGAGAGAATGTTGACTGGGCTTTAAAGATAATTAGAAGAAAAAAAAAGAAAAATCCCAATTCCTCTCTGATTAGATTTAGGGAATGTTAAGGAACTAATTGATTATTCTGAAAATTGGCAAATAAAAGTAAACATCTTAAAATATAGAAAAAAATGAGGAAATAAAAACATTTTTTTAATGGCTTCATAAAGTTCTATTAAATGATGGACCTTTGTTTATACAACCAGTTCCCTATGGATGGATGCTTTGCTTCTATTTCCTCTTTTTTTTAATACTTAATTTTTAGTTGTAGATGGATACAACACAATACCTTTATTTTTATGTGGTGCCAAGGATCGAACCCGGGTCCCGCTTGTGCTAGGCGAGCGCTCTACCGCTGAGCCACAATCCCAGCCCCTCCTCTTTTTTTACTAAAGAAAAAAAGCTATAACACATATCTTTATATATGCTGTTTTGATGAATGTTTAGGTTTAGTCATAGAATAAAGTCCTGTGGCAGTGGGATTCTGGATTAAAGGATTTTGAAGGTATATTTAAAAGAATACTAATAGATTACTGGTTGTCCTCTATAAAGGCTGCACCAGTTTACTTTCTCTATGTCATAGGGTAACTGTACATTTTCCCACACCTCTGTCAGCATCAGGTATCAGTTAACTTAAATTGATTAATAAAAGGTCCATTCTAGTGTTTTGATTTGAATGTACCTTCATTATAAGTAAGTTAATTTGAGCTCATAATTAGTTTTGCAAGTTGTTTCTTTTTATTTTTTGGCCAATGCTTTTTTTTATTATTTATTTCTAACCAGTAGTCCTTTGGTTTAATACTTAGGTTGATTCCCAGCTGCTCAGCTGCTTCCCTTATGCACACAGACATCTGGCTTCGGAAGGAGGCAGTGGGTGTGAAAGGTAGGGGTTGATCAACTCTAATGTTTGGATAAAGCATTTTTGTAAACATAAGATATTATAGAAATGGAAGTATAACATGCTGTATGTTGTTTAAATTTACTCTGAGAACAAAACCTTCAGATGCTCTTATTAATTTTGAAAAAGAACTTTAGGGAAGGGTCTGTAATCTTACAAATTAATTTGAGGAAAACTGAGGTCTACCCATTAATATTAATAGTGTAAGTTTATGTGTAAAGAGATTAAGTGTAAATACTGTTTGGGGGGTGGTATAAAGCCTGCACTTTAATTAATGTATGTTTATTTAGTAGCTTCCTCTCCACCTACTTTTGAGTAAAGAGTTTGCATTGTAATAAATTAGGGGTCTAGCAGCTTTTCTGTGTACTGAAACTGGCCTTCTCAGGGAAGCAGTTTTGAAGACCATTAGATTTTAAATCATACTTGTTAGTAAAACATTTGCTTTAAAAACAGTTATTTAATATCTTAAATAATAGTTCATTCACTGGCAGTAAGATGCCTGTTTTAGCTGTTTAAGGCCTCAGTGAAATATTTTTACTTTTTCATGTTTGTTGCCACATAAATGTTGAGTTGCTTGAAACCCAAATAAGCACATGTGATGTCTGTTTTTCACACTTGAGTGTTTTTAGCACTGGCTGTTACAAATTGAGGAATGCTGTAATGTGAAAGAGATGATAAAGGTGAGATGGGTGATGTAAGTTCTGTTTGTTTTTTTAGTGACCTCATGAATGACTGGTAAACTTTGTAAATTATATAAAGAATTCATATATTGTAGAATTTTCAATTTGAATTAAATATAGTTGTTTACATCTATCTTTGTGAATGATGAAGAATATATTCAAAGGTAAAATTTTCTTTTTGATATGGGTTCGATGTTGCTCAGACTGGCATCCAATTCCTGGGCTCAAGTAATCCAACCTCAGTCTCCAGAGAGGCTGGAACCACTATGCATGGCTAAAATAAAATTTTTAAGACACGTTAAACTTAAAGGCAGAGATGAAAAGCCAGCTAGTAATAATTAGTTTCATGAAAAAAAAATGAATCTATAAGAAAAAGACTAAAGTCTTTTTAAAAAAATATTTTTAGCCAGACATGGTGACGCAAGCCTGTAATCCTGCAGCTCCGGAGGCTGAGACAGGAGGATTGCAAGTTCAAAGCCAACCTCAGCAACAACGAGGTGCTAAGCAACTCAGTGAAACCCTGTCTCTGAATAAAATACAAAATAGGGCTGAGTTTGTGGCTCAGTGATTGAGTGCCCCTGAGTTTAATCCCTGGTACCAAAAAAAAAAAAAAAAAAAAAAAATGTGTGTGTGTGTTTATAGATAGAATACCTTTATTTTATTTATTTATTTTTATGTGGTGCATATGATCAAACCCAGTGCCTCACATGTGCTAGGCAAGCACTCTACCACTGAGCTACAACCCCAGTCCCAAGACCAAAGTCATAATAAACAAAACTTCAATTCAGAGAAGAGAACATACACACATTACTAGTACATATAAAAAATGATTTAATTTCCTTAGTAACAAAAGAAACATAAGTTTAAAATAAGATACTGTTTTTAAATTAAAATATATTTAACAAAAAATATGTAACAGTGTGTTGTTATTAAAGATTTGTTGACATGCACATTCATACATTGCTATGTAATATAGATGAGTATAACATTCAAGAAAGCAATTTTGTAATATGTGTCAATATTCCACTTTTAAGAATGTCTTAAGGAAATAATAACATGCCAAAACAGTCATGCATAAAGTTATTATCCTTTATGGTAGTTCATGATTGAGGTAGTTTTAAAAAATCAGAAGCAGTCTAAAAGTTAAATCATAGAAACTTGTTTAAATATATTTTGAGCTCTGGATGATGTGATCTTATGCAACCACTACCATGTATATTTATGAAGTTTAAGCTAACTTGAGAGAGTTATTGCAAAAGCAGGGTGCACAATCTCATATTTTGAAAAGAGAAACAGATACGGTACATGAAAAAGACTGGAAATATAATAACCCAAGATAGTAATAGGTGTTTGGGCTTCAGGATCATAGATAATTGTTACTTCACTGTTAGTGCTTTCTTGTGTGACCCACTTTTTCTTCAGTATGCATGCACTAGTTTTGCAGTCAGAAAGTTAGAGAACATTATTTACTTAAAATCGCTTCTATAATAACCTTTCCATGCTAGGGAATGCGGTCTGCTCAGGCCTTTGTAGCAGGTTCCTTTACTATGGGGAGGCTGTTTATCACAGGAAAGAACTTAGGTCTTTTAAAGAGGGCAACAATTATTCTTTTTAATTGAACTACTCAAGAACAAAGATGGTTCCATACAAAATGTGGAGAGAGGTCTACATGGAACTTGGTGGATAATCATCCTAAAATAAAATGTCTGGAAGAGTTTTAGAAACATTTTCTATATATAGGAAAATTAGTTTTACTTGTTTGACTTTGAGAAACTTTCAGGCCTACTGTATATCACAAGAACAGAACTTGTCCATATCTTTTAGGGTTGTCGATAAGGTACTATTTCAGTTGCTTACCTTAATGGATTTTTCAGATAAGTGTTTATTTTGTCTTCCTTCCTGCAGTTCTCTTTACAGTGTCAGGCCAAGAGCCAGGCTTGCGGCATCATAATGGATTTACTGGCAAACACATATTGGGATTAGGCATAGTTTGAAATTGTAAAATTAGTAACACAATATTTTCAGTTGTTATGGTTTCTTGAAGGTTTTACAAGTCATTTATACCTTTAGTTTGACTTAAAAGAAAGTTATTACCTTAATCTTTATTCTAGATTTTGGAGGAGACATAAAATATATTCCTATTTGAAAAGAACAGAGTGGAACAAATTATTGAGTAAATATCTTCATATAGAGTTCTGTGTATGGCTGTATTTGTCTATCCAATATGTACACATAACTTAAGACTGTTGTATTGAATCAAAACATTTTAAAGTTAGTTAACTCGACTGAACAAAAGGGGAAATTTGAGATGAGGAGGGTTAAGGATTTTAAGAATTAACGTTTAGAAAAATAGCCAGTTCTTTTCTATAGAATTTTGATGAATCTTTTAAAAAATATTTTTAGTTGTAGATGGATATAATGCCTTTATTTTATTTATTTATGTGGTGCTGAGGATCGAACCCAGTGCCTCACATGTGCTAGGCAAGTGCTCTACCACTGAGCTACAACCCCAGCTCCAGGATTTTGACAAATCTTTAAAGAAATACTTTATGAACAAACATATAAGGAATTACCTCAAATGGCCATGAAGATTTTTTAGGTTTTAATTGTTTTTCATTATTTCTATTTACTGTATGTATTTATGTTGTGAGATAGTCAAGAATAAAATAAATATGCATTACAAAGAATACTAATTTATTTTTTAGTAATTTTTGTCTCATCTTTAAGAGTCAGTTTCTTAATTCCTCCTGGAAGGCGTGAGAATTTTGCTTTACTACTAGGACTATCCCAGTCATCTGCACTACAAAGGACTGGCCTCTCTTTCTGTTTCAGTAATCTGGGAATGGCAAATATTTAGAAGAACTCTAACACAATGGGACAAGGAAAAGGAAATTAAAGTTTGGTGGGTTCTTCTCTTGTCTGCATTAGATTTAAAAGTATCTTTGTCTAGGGAAGAAAGAAGAAATATTGCAAATATGCAGGTCAAGTTAAAGGAACTAAATTGTTCTCATTATAGTTTTGTGAACGAATACAGAAGAATAATTCCTGTGTTTCCTTTGTTCCAATTTAAAACTTGCTATAATATATGTTTTAAGCCATTTCCCCTTTCTCTGACTTGGTTGTCTATGGAATTTGGTGGAGCAAAGAAAGCATTTTACAATGAAGTTATATAAATTCCTTATTTTCTTATGACAGCCTATTGGAAAAAAATGATGATAATTAAGAACATATTAAACATCAGCACAGTATGTCTGTATAAATGTTTAGAAATTAATATACAACAAAAATTTAAAAATTAGAGATAAAATAAAAAGAAATTTTTACAAAAGAATTTTTTTCAGGAAGACTACTAAGATCTATTGCATGTAAAGAGTAGTGAAATATGTAAGTTGGTTTAGATCAGCCTTTAGATTACACACACACACACACACACACACACACATATATACATATCTTGTGGGATAGTACTAGTAATTAAAGAAATGCTGGTTAAAATAATTTAGGAGAATAATTCCATGTCTTTTAAACTTTTTCCACAGTTTTCAAAAGACCATACGTTGTTTAGAGATAGACTGTACAAGAATTACATAAATAGTTACATAAACATAAGCAGGCTCAGTTTTGTTAATCACACACATGGTTGTAAATATGTTTGCAGAAGGATTGTTGGAAACATAGGGCTCTGTAGTATTACAATTCTATACACATAAAACAAGGAAAATTGACAGTATGCTACATTTGCTTACAAGGAAACAAAACGCAAAATACACTTTATATTAAAAAATGGAAGTCATTCCATTCATACTTTATGAGAAGGACTTAGACTGACAGCTCTTTGGAGACAAGGATTCATCTTAGTAGCCTAGTACAGTACCTATCCTATAGTTGGCTGTCAATAGACAATGACCATATGGATTGGATATTCTCACTACTGATTAGGATCCCCAAACTCTTGTGAAGTGATCACATTCGAATAACTTGTCATTTAGAAAACAAATTCCTGGGTTTCTCTGCCCTGGAATTCTTGTTCATTCACCTGGGTCTAGAGACACTCTCTTTCTTTATTTTTTAAAACTTTTTATTATAAAATAATTTTAAACCTTCAGAAAATTCAAGTTTCTTTTAACTCTTCAGCCAGTTTTTGTTCATGTTAGCATCTTATGTAACCATTGCAAAGTTCTTAAAGAACTTAACATTATTGTACTATTGATTGACACCTAAACTTTATTTAAATTTTGCCAATTTTTCCACTTGTATCCTTTCTCTGGCCCCAACTCCAACTCCAGGATTCCACATTGCAGGTTTTTTGTTTCTCTAGTTTCTTCCAATCTGTAATATTTCCCCACTTCTTTATTTTCATAACTTTGGCAATTTTAAAGAGATTTTATCATTGTGTGTGTGTGTGTAACTGAAGTTTCCTCATGATTCGATTGAGCCAGTGCATATTAGATTATGCATCCTACAGAAGGGATGCTGTACCTTCTCAGTGTATCATATCAAGGGTATATGATATCAGTGTGTCTTATCGGTGATTTTCACTTTGACCACATGATAAAGATGACCCAGGTTTTACTCTGTAAAGCTGCATTTTCCTCTTAGTGATTCGTGAATATTTTGTGTGGAGATACTGTGAAATGATGCAGATATCCTGCTTCTCACCAAACTTTTGCTCACTGATTTTGGCATCCATTGATGGTTCTTTCCTACAGTAATTACTATGGTATTGGCCTAATGGTGATTTTTCTTTTTTCTATCGTGTTTACATTGAATAATTGGTAGCTACTAGAATGAAAACTGTCTCTTTCCCCTCATTTACTTATTTATATCAGTATGGCCTCTATTTATCTTTTTCCATGGGTTATAATGCATTAGTGTTATTTGTGTGTTTTGCTGCTCATATGGTTCTATTTCTGGCCATTGAGAGTACCTTTGAATTGACTTTTGTGCCCTTTCCACTTCTCTCTCTCTCTCTCTCTCTTTTTAGCACTTCCATACTTTGAGGCACCAAAAAATAGTCAAAGCTCTCATTATATTTTGCCTACATTGGTCCTAGAGCTCCAAGGAGCCATGATTCTTTTTTTTTTTTTAAAGAGAGAGAGAGAGAGGGAGAGGGAGAGAGAGAGAGAAAGAAAGAGAGAATTTTAATATTTATTTTTTTAGTTTTCGGCGGACACAACATCTTTGTTTGTATGTGGTGCTGAGGATCAAACCCGGGCCACACGCATGCCAGGTGAGAGCGCTACCGCTTAAGCCATATCCCCAGCCCGAGCCATGATTCTTTTATTGAAGATTATATTTAAAAACCAAGATCTGGGTGCTGGTTGTGCCCCATACTGCATGGGTGTCATTCCCTGTGCTCTTTAAGTGGGCAGAGCTAGGAATTATATATACCAACACATCCACTCACACATATATTTGTTTCCATATTTGTATGTATACATATTAAACATGGTGTTCATACCTATGATTCCAGTTCAACAGGACAGGCTCTGACCTTCCCCTTTTTCTAGTCTGTAACTCCTTTCTCAGCAGAGAGAAATTTGATGCTAATTATCTACAATATATTGACTAATTTATTCACATGTAGTATCACATAAAGTAGTGATTCTCACCTGGAGGCAGTTTTATACTCCAGGGGACATTTACTGACATTTACAATGGCTGGAAACATTTTTTGTTGTCACAATTGGGTGAGGACTAATGGCATCTAGGAATAGAGGACAGGAATGCTCCTAAACACCCTACCAATGCACAGGGCAGCCCTTAAAACAACAAATTATATGGTCCAAAATGCTAGTTGTGCCAAGTTGGAAACTTCTGACAAAAAGAAGTTTCCAAATTATAACATTTTTAGACAGTTGTTTTTTCTTTCATCTTACAGTATGCCACCAAACAATGTTAGAGTTTATTAGGTCCTGTTCCTTCAATATGGCTGGTTATTCAACTGCAATATAATTACTTATTACTCTATGTATTGAACTTTGGGTTCATCCATATGTAATAGCACTATTTTTATTATATTAATATATGAATGATTAATAATAAAATAGTCCTGGTGAAAGTTTTTGAGCCATTAATTAATAATTTAGAATATATATATATATATATATATCCCTACTGCATTAATTTTTTTTTTATCTGATGCTGAGGATTGAACACAGGGCCTCGCACATGCTAGGTGAGCGCTCTACTGCTGAGCCACAAACCCAATCCAAATTTGGAATATGTTAAAATATCATTTACTTCATCTATCCCTTTAAAATCTCTAGTGTGTGTGTATATATGTGTATGTAGGTGTGTATTTATGAATTTACCTAATTTTGGTATAGAGATATATTGCTATAATTTCTACACTGAGTGTATGGTGCTCAAGAATAGTTGTCCAGTGAGGGCTTGAAAGTTTAGACTCTACCACTGTGTATTATGGAAAAGATGACTGACTCCTTTGAAATAAAATATTGAGGGTAGATTATTAGTAATTTATCACTTTGATTAAATAAAAATCTTTTCAGGATTTTCCCAAGGTGTCTGATATTTAGAAAATGTGTAATCACCAATATAGCTTAGCTTGAATTAGGGCCTCTTCATTTTGGGTTATGTATGGCAACAAAAGATCCCCTTGTCACCAATGTTAGAAGGTGAGGGAACTTAACTGTGAAGTAACTAACTAGTGTGTTATATCAGGTATATTGACCTAGTCCCAATTAATTAATGGGTTCTGTGGTCTTCAAAACACACACACACATGCACGCACACACACACTATATAGAGATATAGTTATAAGTGAATTAACTCACCCAGGCACTATGGAAATGAAGGCTGTTTAGGCCTCATTTATTCTAGGCCCACATCTACGTCTCTCATATATGTTGCTTCCCTAACATTTTCTTATAGTCTTCTAGTCATTTTCTATACCCTAAGCCAGTGGTTCTCAAATTTTATAGTCTGTAGAACTCTTTACAATCTTGAAATTGAGGACCTCTAAGAACTTTTGTTTGTCATCTCTACCAATCTTGACTGTAGTAGGAATTAAAACAATTTCAGAAAAACTTATTAACTTTTTAAAAAAATAAGCCTATTGCATGTCAATATGGACATAGTTCATGAAAAAATAACTAATTTTCATAATAAAAAATTAGAAGAGTGACATTATTCTAAATTGTTTGCAAATCTCTTTTAATGTCTGACTTAATAGAAGACAAGTGGGTTTTCTTATCTGATTTTGCCCTCAATCTGTGCAATACCATCCATTACCTGGCCTCCGGAAAATACCACTGGACATCAGTGAGGGAATGAGAATGAGAAAGGCAACATAATGACTTAATTTTGTTTTAAAAATATTTTTTACACTGTAGATTCCTTGAAAAGGTCTGTAAGACCCCAGGGGATCTTCCTTCCTCCTTAGCTCAGGAAGAAAGAGTTGCCTTGGCTCTCTGGGGCCTCCAAAAGGCTCATTTTGCTTCTCTGGAGAGGTCAGGCAGGGACATAATTAGGGACTCTTTGAGGGGAACAGCTATCCCCTCTCTTTTCATTTCCTGACTTCTCTCTTTTATTTTCATCCTTGGGATTCTCAAGCTTCTGTGGCACTCTGGTATTCCACAAGCTGCCTAGGTTGTGTCTCTGCAGATTCCAGTAAAGGTAGATTTTTTTTTTTTTAAGTTGACTAAAACAATGATAAGGTAATGGATAGAATTTGCTCAGGTCTTATGAATTGTTCATATTTATTGTTACTCTCCATTAGTAAACCTTGATAGCAAGACACATGTACAATTGAAACATATTATTAATGAAAAATCTTGAAATGATCATGTAAACTTGTAAGTTTGTTTTTTATTGTGATAGCCATGTTTAGTTTTGTTTTAAAAATATTTACACAGCAATATTTTTTCTAATGAAATTATTCATAATTTGTATGACAGAATTAAATATATACCTTATTTTTTGGCATGGTATCTCATGAAAAGCCAGCATGATATTTAATAAAAAGTATTGTTAACCAGTTTTCTGTCACTGTGACAAAATAGATAAAAAAAACTTAAAAAGAGGAAAGGTTTACTTTGGCTCAGTATCAGAGGCTCAGTTCATAGTTGCTTTGCCCTGTGGCTTTGGGTCTGTGGTTGTATGGTATGTTATGGTGGGAACATGTGGTGGAGAAACATGTGGTGGCCAGGATACAGACAGAGAAGGAAACATGGGTCCCAATATCCCTCTGAAGGGCATGTCTCCAGTGACCTAACTTCCTTTCTATTAAACCTCACCTCCTACACTTTCCACCATCTCCTGGTAGCATCATGGGCTGCCCATCAAGCCTTTTAGAATATGGGCCTTGGGGAATATTCAAGATCCAGTCTGTAAGAAGCACCACGATTTTCTGGTGCTTTGTCATATGAATAAGTTTGAAAACTCCTGCATAGGGCAACTTAGAAGGAGACATATTAAGTTAAACTGGTATATATTATTTAGCATGTAGATTCTGTCCATGTCATTGATGTTAAAAGATAAATTTAGGGGGAAATCCTGTTCAGTGACACCTCTTCAACCCAGATAATGCAATTGATAGCACAAATTCTTTTTTTGTGTCTTTTCTGTTTTTCTGATGCTAATGGCAAAGAAAGCTAGGCTGTAGAAAATCTGAATGGTGGATGCTGAGAGAACTCCAGAAAAAGGAAGGGGAACACTATTTTGAAGTTTATTGGGCAGCAATACTGACAACAGGAGCATCTACGGTACCTATTTACACTTGCTTCTTATGCTGTCAGATGCAGGCATTCATGTATCAAGATATGTTTATTGAGCACCTAGTATGTGTCTCAAAAAGTCTGAAAAAGTCAGCAAAGCCTTAAAATGTATTTTCAGATAAGCTCCACTGATTGTATGAAGACAAAGTTTAGATCTCCCTGCTAAATAATACCTGCATTTCTTCCTTAAAGAAATTACCTTCCTTAAAGGATTAGCTTAGTATAGAAGGCAATTGAGCACAAATGTGGCTGGCTGGGGGCCAACTCTTTGAAGTTCCTTAACTCACATAGACTAACCCTGTCAATTCCAAAGGTATAGGAAGTTGTAGTGTACTTTGATGTCAGAACTATTGTGAGAAACCAACTTATGTTGTATTTCCTTTGAAGAAGACTAATTCAGGGTAATCTTTGCTTATAGAGGGCCAGTCTTTTGACCGAAAAAGCCTTGAATGAAAAATCCTTTGTCAAGAGAGAGCCAAAAGAAGCTACAGGTGATTTGAAACATCATGTTTATTTAAAGAGTTTTGAGATCATTTGGAGTTAATCTGGTTTACCTATAAGCAGAGGATTTGTTGTTCAAAATGATTCCTTATGGGAATTTATAGTTTGATGTAATAAATCTCAGAATTCTGTGGGCACCATTATGTTTTACTGCAGACATTTCTGGGAAGGACCAATTTTTTGATAAATGCACAAGTTTACATAAATTCAAAGTATGTAGTTGAAACATTTGTAAAAGCCAGCTAAAAAGGATTTTGGTTGTGAGGAAAAGTAATAACAGAAGCTTAAGGTTCAGTTTCAGAGATATCAAGTTATCAGGTTTCTTCCCTGATGTCAGGTTAATGAGAAATTAGAAACTGAAAGCTGGTATGTGTTACCCTCTTACACCTTAAAATGTTGCTTGTTAAGACAGGCACATATTTGAAATACTTGTTTGAATACCTAAAGTATAAGGCCCTTATTTTCCTTCCTGCTTGTCAAACTTCTGATTGGCTGTTTTTTTTTTTTTTCTGATCATAACCAAAATATGTGGGCATTTCTCAGGCAGTTAAGATTAAAAGAAACTTGTCAAAGCATTTTTCCATTACTCATATATTCATATTTTAAAATACTTTTGTTAATTTCAGGCATAACAATTCCTGAACTTGGTTTTTTTAAATAAATATCACATTGTTTTTGTTTTTAATAACTTTGCATTCAAAATGTTGATGTCCTTGAGAATGGTAACAACTCTTTGTCTTAATTTGGTCAGTTGGAACAAAGTGTATGGGGATCACATTAGCAGAGTTGAGCCATTATCATTTGATTGTTCAGTCACTAATATCAAACCGGGGTTCAGGTTAGTACTCTCCTGGATCCTTGGCTGCCAGTTGGTGAAATGTTGATTAGAAGTTTCAGAAGTTCACAGTTTTGAGTGGTTTTGCAAAATAGATCTGCCTGACTCTTAAGAGCAAAGTATTTCATACCAATTATTTCATTTAAGACCATTCCTAGTAGGTGGATAGCTTTTTAGAATTTCTTGAAATATCACAGCATGGCCCTACTTCAATTTCCCCATTTACTTCTAAGTATAAGTACATAATGGAGAGAAAGGCTCAGTATGATTTTTTTTTCAGTTATACTGAGCATTCATAATGAGTATCACATATGAACTGTTAGGCTGTACTCACTGCATGGATTTTTTTGTTGTTGTTGTTTTTAAATTTGTTTACTTTTTTGGTGCTGAAGATTGAACTCAGGGCCACCTACATTCTAGGAAAGCACTATACTACCTAACTACACCCCCAGCTTGACAAAGCATCTTTTAAAAAGTTAAAACTTTCATATGGCTAGCAAATAGCATTTATACACAATGGAGTATTACGCAGCACTAAAAAATGACAAAATCATGGAATTTGCAGGGAAATGGATGGCATTAGAGCAGATTATGCTAAGTGAAGCTAGCCAATCCCTAAAAAACAAATGCCAAATGTCTTCTTTGATATAAAGAGAGCAACTAAGAACAGAGCAGGGAGGAAGAGCAGGAGGAAAAGACTAACATTAAACAGAGACATGAGGTGGGAGGGAAAGGGAGAGAAAAGGGAAATTGCATGGAAATGGAAGGAGACCCTCATTGTTATACAAAATTACATATAAGAGGTTGTGAGGGGAATGTGGGGGAAAAACAAGGAGAGAAATGAATTGTAGTAGATGGGGTAGAGAGAGAAGATGGGAAGGGAGGGGAGAGGGGATAATAGAGGATAGGAAAGGTAGCAGAATACAGCAGTCACTAATATGGCATCATGTAAAAATGTGGATGTGTAACCGATGTGATTCTGCAATCTGTAATTGGGGTAAAAATGGGAGTTCATAACCCACTTGAATCTAATGTATGAAATATGATATGTCAAGAGCTTTGTAATGTTTTGAACAACCAATTAAAAAAAAGGGAAAGTTTTTTATATTAAATTTTCTTTGGTATTTTTATTGGGTTAAAAGGGTAAAATGTTACTTTCAGTAAATTTTTTTTTTCTGGAACAAGGGAATGCTAAAAGTGTGGTAGTGTAAAAACAATGAAATTAGAATGTCCAGGATAATGGGAAAGGCTATTTGAAGTGTTGAGTTTTTCTTTGTTTTTATCAGAATAACAACATAAAACCTCCTGTACATGGAAGTTAACAGACAAACCAGAAAGTGTTTAGAAAGTCCATATTTTCTCCCATTAATTGAGGAGAGTGACTCAATATTCCTAAATATTAGTGGTGTTAATTTTTATTAGAACTATGAAAATGTTAAAAGTTTCTATCTCTGTTATTTTAGTGACAACTTTATCTTGGGTATCTGTTTATGTCCAGTTTTTCTGTGTGTATTTTTTCCCCTACTCAAAAGGATTTTAAGAGATCAATTCTTAGTAAGTTTACTTCATTGTTTACATATTTTTAACCTTAAAAATAAACAAGGTAAATACTTTTTTGTAGTTAAAAAATAAATAAAACACTTTTTACCCTGGAATTACAACTCTCTTTAAAAATATATTTGATAATTTGTGGGGTGTACGTTTTTTATTTCTACTCAGCATGTTTTCGGAAAAGGTGTTTGGATCCTTTTGAGGTCAAGAAATTTTACGTGAACAATGAAAGAAGAAACGCCCCTCAAAATGTAAGCAAGCTAGTATTAAATCAATTGATGGTTAATCCTTTGAAAGCCAGGGCTTTGCTTGGTATCCAGTTACCTTGTATAGCTTGTCTGTTGAACTGATTGATGATAGGTGAATCTGGTTTTTCCCAATAAGTACTTTTTCTGCAATTCCTTAAGGCCCCTGTTTAAAAGTAGCTCTTTTAAGAGATTTCCTGATTAATGGTGATGGAATGTAAACAGTAGCACTTGGGATAGTATCTTTTGGCTTTTGTGATACTGTGTTTCTTTCAAATGGAAGTTTTTCACTGGCTTATCATTTTCTCTCTGACTATTTTCCCTATAGTTATAGCCACATATTATCAAGCTTCATGAACTTTATAGACTTTGAGGCAAAGACTTTAAGAAACAGAAAAAGGAAATACCTATTATGTTAGAGATGTAGATAATGGGTGAAAATAAATTAAAAAAATTTAATGTTGCTAGTATTACTTCAACAATATACAATATTCAAAGGAAGGCACATTTTTATTTATCTTGAAAAAACTCCTTTTAAGCCTTTTCCGTTTTGCTCTTATAGAGCAGAAACCTTAACCAAGAAAGTTATATCTTTGTTTCATGAATTTAAATCATTCTGAGGTCAGTCATAGCTGAGAGCTATGCCTTTAAGTCTGTCTTGTTGGGATTTGTACTTAAATATTAAATATGAGTTAGAAAGTAGAAGTAAATTGAGGATATCATTATTTCTAAAAAAGATTTCCTTGAGCATATAGGTCACAGTTTCCAATCTTTTAATATTTAAGTGATTTTTTAAAACAATAAATATCCTTATAATGAAACACCTGCCATTATTAAATAGTCTCATTCATTAATTTATTCAACATGCATAATTATCAAATGCTTTTTATATAATCAGGTTTATATATGGTAAGCACCAGATATTTAATAGCAAAACAGTTACAATTTCTCCTCTTTGGGAGTTTATTTATGCATTAGGTCAGTTAATAGATAATTACTGAACACCAATTATGTATCAGTCACTGTTTTATAACCTGAGGTTGTGCTTTGTGGAGAGACAAGCAACACATAAGTACTTAATGATTCAGATAACTTCAAATGAGGATCAGTACGTAAAAGACAATAATACAAGGAGAGCTAATTACCTGGGCTGATCTACTCTACAGATTAATAGAGGTGAAAAATATTAGTATTAATCCCACAGATAAATATAATAATCACCATAAAGGAAAAGCAGAGTGCTGTGATAGCGTATAATTGAGAGAGATGGGACTAATTTTTTGGGGAGACAATCAGAGAAGACCTCTTGGAAGAAATGACATTTGAGCTAAGATTTAAGGTATGATTGACAATATGTAAGAGTTTGCTAGGGATGCTGTAACAGGTGTAGCAAGCTGGATTATTTAAATAACCAGATTTATTGTTTCTCAGTTATGGAGGCTAGAAGTCCAAGATCAAGGTGTCAGCAAGATTGGTTCCTTATAAAAGATGTGAGAGAGAATCTGTTCCATATATCTTTTGGCGATTTGCTGGTAATCTTTGCTGTTACTTGTTGTATAGACATATCACCTTGATCTCTACCTCTGTTAACGTTGTGTTTATTCTATGTGCTGTGTCCATATTTTCTTTTCCTAAGGACATCAGTCATGTTGGATTAGGGGCCTGTCTTAATGCAGTCTGAACTCATATAATTACATCTATAACATTATTTTCCAAATACATCACATTCTGAGGTAGTGGGGGTTAGAACTTTAAAACATATGAATTTGTAGGAGATACAATTCAACCCACAATATTAGGAGTTAGGTGAAAAGAGGGGGAATTAATTAAATAAATTTTATTTTTTTAGCAAGAGAGACCAGAATGTGTGAAGGTCTTGTGTTAGAATCAAGGCTCCTTTGGGAGTAAAGTACAGGTGAAATAGAAACTGAGAGAAATAGTGAAGTGATACAGTTCTAGAGAAGGTAGAATAGATAGGGCCCCAAGACCAGCTGAAAGTGGTGTGAAGGAAGGAGTAATCAAAGATAAGTTCCTAATTGCAGCTGTGATGAGTTAAAGTACTTTTGCCATTTCCAATCAGAGATATCCAGGAGACAGAAATTTCTTTCTGCAGATCAAAAGGAAGTAAGAGGCTAGAAATAAAGATTTGGAGTCAACTGTATTATAGGTCAAAGTTAGCTGGAATTACTCAAGAAGAATGTTTTTAGATGAAAGGGCTGGGACCTAGAACCTTGAAAATCACCCCTACTTACAGAAGAGGCCAGGACAAAAATCCAAAAAAAGTCAAAAGGGCATGCAAAATGATGCAGTAAGAAATACTGGAGGAAATACTGTTTGGAACACCAACTTTTGAGAAACAGATATTGATTGATGGATCCAACACTGCAGGAATCAAGCAGGATGAGACCTGAAAAGAGATCTCATTTGCTGATTTGAGGTCATCAGTGAGCAGGCCAGGCTCATGGAATGTTGAAGGCGGAAGCCAGGTTTGTGTGTGTTTAGGAGAAAAAGGCAGATGAGGAAGCAGAAGTAAGAAGTATAAACTACTCTACTAAGAATTGACACAGGAAGGGCATGGGTGGCATGAAAATTTTCGAAGATGAACCTTAAAGTGTTTGGAGAAGAACTTGAGTTATGATTGAAAGTCAGAAGCAGAAAATCACTGAGGGAAGGGAAAGAGAACTTAAATTTAAGTAATGATACCTAAGAGAAGCATTTCTATAGGGGATTTATATCCTGGCACTTCTCTGGAATTTTCCATTTTTCTAGATCCTAAATGCTAAAAGAAACTTAGTGGAGAAATTAGGAAAACAGGGAAAATATTTTAATTCTCCTTCAAGGTTAGCAATCAAGCCATACATTGCCAATTCAGAGGAACCCATTGACATTAAGTGCAAAGCAAGAGCAAAAAACGTGCACAGGTGTGTTGAAAGTTAAGTGGTTTTTCTGGGAAGCTGGATAGGAGCACATAGGACAGATGATTTCACAGTGGGTCATGCTGGTGGCATTGCCATGTACAAGTATGTATTTCTAGCCCTGGCTAGATTGTGAATCACTCTTGCAAACCAAGTATTAATAAATCTATTCATGTAGTATAATACTGTGTTTGATTCCAGTGAGTGGTGTACCAAGAAATAACAAGTTTGGACAAGAAAATAAATTCTTATCTTGGCAATTGGGATATATGATTCTATTAACCTTAGTAGGATATCTAAAAGGTACATTATTCAAATACTATCTAATAATACTCTCTGAGGATTTCTTTTTTTTTTCTTTTTGGTATTTTTTTATTGGTTCTTTTTTGTTGTACATGATAGTAGAATTTATTTTGATATATTGATACAATCATGTAAAATATCTTATTTTAATTAGGATCCTAGTCTTGTGGATATTACATGATGGTGAGATTCTCTGTGTATTCATATCTGTACATAGGAAAATTATGTCAAATTCATTCTACTGTCTTCCTATTTCTATGCCCTCTCCCTTCCTTTCTTTCCTCATTGTCCAATCCACCAAACTTCTTTCCTCACCCCCCTCCTTATTGTGAGTTAACATCTATATATCCGAAAACCTTCAACTTTTGGTTTTGGGGGATTGGCTTATTTCACTTAGCATGATAGTGTCCAGATCCATCTATTTACCAGCGAATGTTATAGTTATTCTTCTTTATGGTTAAGTAATACTCTATTCTCTATACCACAATTTCTTTATCTCTTCATCTGTTGATGGAAATCTAGGTTGGTTCCATAGTTTAGCTTTTGTGAATTGTGCTGCTATAAATATTGCTGTGGCTGCATCACTATAGTATGCTGATTTGAACTCCTTTGGATAAATAACCAGCAGGAGATAACTGGATGAAATGGTTGGTCCATTCCACATTTTTTGAGTAATCTCCATACTTCTTTCCACAGTGGTTATAATAATTTGTAGTCCCACCAAAAGTGTGTGAGTGTATCCTTTTCCCCACATCCTCGCCAACATTTATTGTTACTATATCCTTAATAATTGCCATTCTGGTTGGAGTGAGGTGAAATCTCAGTATAGTTTCAATTTGCATTTCATTAATTGTTGGAGATGTTGAACATTTTTCATATATTTGTCCAGTATTTGTATTTTTTCTTTTGAGAATTATCTGTCAGTTCTTTTGCCCATTTATTCATTGGGTTATTTGTGGGTTTTTTTTTTTTTTTTTTTGATGTTAAGCTTTTTGAGTTCTTTGTTTATCCTGGAAATTAGCACCTTATCTGAGGAGCAGGGGGAAAAGAGTTTTCTCCCATTCTATAGGCTCTTTCTTCATGATTTTGATTGTTTCCTTTGCTATGACGGAAGCTTTTTAGTTTGATACTGTAGCATTTATTGATTCTTGATTTTACTTCTTGTGTGTTAAGAGTCTTGTTAAGGAAATCAGTTCCTAAGCTGACATGTTGGAGTGTTGGGCCTTCATTTTCTTCTCGTAGGTGCAGGGTTTATAGTCTAATAAGTAGGTCTTTGATGCACTTTGAGGGTGAGAGATAGGGGTTAAGTTTCATTCTACTACATGGATTTCTAGTTTTCCCAGCTATTTATTGAAGTGGCTATCTTTTCTCCAATGTATATTTTTGGTGCCTTTGTCTAGTGTGTGATAACTGTATTTATGTGGGTTTGTCTCTGTGTCTTCTATTCTGTTTCATTGGCCTTCATGCCTTTTGTGCTAATACCATGCCAATTTTGTTACTATAGCTTTGTAGTATAATTTAAGGTCTGGAATTGTGATACCTCCTGCTTCACTTTTCTTGCCAAGGATTGTTTTGGCTTTTCTAGGCCTCTTATTTTCCAAAATGAATTTCATGACTGCCTTTTCTATTTCTATGAAGAATGGCATTGGAATTTTAATAGAAATTGCATTAAATCTGTACATTACTTTAGGTAACATGGTAATTTTGACAATATTAATTCTGCCTACCCAAGAACATGAGTGATCTTTCTATCTTCTAAGGTCTTTTTCAATTTCTTTCTTTAGTGTTCTATAGTTTTCATAGTAGAGGTCTTTCAACTATTTTGATACATTGATTCCCAAGTAATTTTTTTTTTGGGGGGGGGTATTGTGAATGGGGTAGTTCTCCTAATTTCTCTTTCTGTTGATTCATTATTGGTGTATAGGAACGCAATTGATATACGTGTCTTAATTTTGTATCCTGCTACTTTGCTGAATTCATTTATGAGTTCTACAAGTTTTTTGGTGGAATTTTTGGATCTTCTAAATATAGGATCATGTTGTTGGTAAACAGATACAGTTTGAGCTCTTTTTTTCCAATTCACATCCCTTTAATTTATTTCTTTTGCCTAATTATTCTGGCTAGAGTTTTAAGGACTGTGTTGAAGAGAAGTAGTGAAAGAGGGCATCCCTATCTCTTGTTCCAGTTTTTAGAAGGAACACTTTCAGATTTTCTGTTTAGAATGATGTTGGCCTTATGTTGATTGTATATAGCTTTTACAATGTTGAGGTATATTCCTGCCATCTCTAGTTTTTCTAGTGTTTTGAAAATGAATCGTTGCTGAATTTTGCCAAATGCTTTCTCTGCATGTATTGATAATCATGTGATCCTTTTCTTTAAGTCTGTTGTGTGTTAAATTACATTTATTGATTTTCATATGTTGAACCAACCTTGCATTCCTGAGATGAAACCCATGATCATGGCACACTATGTTTCAAATGTATTTGTATGTGGTTTTACATATTTTGCTAAGAATTTTTGCATCTGTGTTCATCAGGGATGTTGCTTTGAAATTTTCTTTCCTTGATATGTCTTTGTCTTGTTTTTGTATTAGGCTGATACTAGCTTCATAGAATGAATTGGCAAGGGTACTCTCATGTTCTATTTCATGAATAATTTGAGAAGGATTGGGTGTTAGTTCTTCTTTAAAGGTCTGGTAATACTTGGCTGAGAATCCATTTGGCCCTGGACTTTTCTTTATTAGTAGGCTTTTGATGGCATCTTCAATTTCATGACTTGAACTTGATCTGTTTAAATTTTCTATATCCTCCTGGTTTAATTTGGATAGGTCATATGGTTCTAGAAATTTGTAAATGTCCTCAATATTTTCCAATTTATTGGAGTATAAATTTTCAAAATAGTTTCTTATTATCCTCTGTGTTGCTATAGTATCTGTGGTATTATTTCCTTTTTCATCACAAATTTTAATAATTTTTCCCACTTTTTTTGGTTTGGTTTATCAATTTTGTTTATTTTTTCAAAAACCCAACTTTTTGTTTCATTGACTTTTGAATTTTTTTAATAAATTTCAATTTCATTGAGTTTGGATCTGATTTTAATTATTTCCTGTCTGCTACTGATTTTGGTGTTGACTTGTTTTTCTTTGGTAGTGCCTTGAAATGTAATATTAGATTATTTATTTGGTGTCTTTCTGTTTTTTTAGTAAATGCTATGAATTTTCCTCTTAGAACTGCCTCCATAGTGTCCCAGAGATTTTAATATGTTGTAACACTATTCTCATTTGCCTCTAAGTATTTTTTTTATTTCACCCCTGATTTCTTCTGCTATCCATTCATCAATCAGTAGCATATTATTTAGTCTCCAGGAGTTAGAGTAGCTTCTATTTTTTGTCTTATTTTTTTATTTCTAATTTCATTTCATTATGATCTAGTGGAATGCAAGGTATTATCTCTATTTTTTTTTATATTTCCTAGGAGTTTTTTTGTGTCCTAAAGTATAATGTATTTTAGAAAATGACCCATGTGATAGTGAGAAGAAAAAGTATTCAATCATTGATGGATGAAATATTCTATATATTGTCTGTTAAGTCTAAATTATTGATTGAATTATTGAGTTCTATAGTCTCTTTGTTTAGTTTTTGTTAGGAAGATCTATCCAGTGGTGAAAGCGATTTGTTAAAGTCACCCAGTATTATTGTTTTGTGGTCTTTTTGTTTCTTGATATTGATAAGGATTTGTTTGATTTTTGTAGATGCTCTATTGTTTGGGGCTTACATATTTATTATTGTTATTTCTTCTTGTATAATCACCTTAAGCAGTATAAAATGACCTTCTTTGTCTCTTCTGATTAACTTTGGCTTGAAGTCCACTTTATCTGATATGAGAATAGAATTCCTTCCTTGTTTACTAGATCCATGTGAATGGTATGTTGTTTCCCAACCTTTCTTCAGTCTGTGGGTATTTTTGCCTATGAGGTGAGTCTCTTGGAGACAGCATATTATTGGATCTTGTTTTTTAATCCAACCTGCCAGCCTTTGTCTTTTGATTGGTGAGTTTAGACTATTTTCATTCAATGTTGTTATTGAGAATTGATTTTTATTCTCTATAATTTTGATTTACTTAGTTTTAATTTGTATTAGTTTCTCCTTTTATTAACTGTTCTTCTAGTATAGTTCCTCTTTCTGCTAGTTTTCATTTCTTCATGAAATATTTTATTGAGTATGTTTTGTAATATAGGCTTTCTTATTGTGAATTCTTTTAACTTTTGTTTATCATGGAAGGTTTTTATTTCATATTCAAATCTGAAGCTTTGAACGTGCCATCCACGTTCTTTCAGAGCTTAGTGTATATTATTCCAAGATCTCCTAGCTTTCTGTGTCTGGGTTGAGAAATCAGCCGAAATCCAAATTGGTTCACCTCTGATTGTGACCTTTGATCTCTAGCACCCTTTACAATTCTATTATTCTGTATATTAGGCATTCTTAAAATAATGTGCCTTGGTGTGGGTCTGTTGTAATTTTGTATATTTGGAATCCTGTATGCCTCCTGTATTTTATTTTCTATTTCATTCTTAAAGTTTGGAAATTTTCCAATATTATTTCATTGAAAAGATTGTACTTTCCTTTAGTTTATATTTCAGAGCCTTCATCTATTCTGATAAATTTGTTCTTTTCATGTTATCTCATATTTCTTGAAAGTTCTGTTCATGGTCTCTTAACATCTTTATTTTCAAGTTATAATATTTTGTCTTCGTTGTCTGAAACTCCATTTTCCAAATGGTCTAATCTTCTGGTGATGCTTTTTGTTGAATTTTTAATTTGGTTTATTGTTTTCTTCCTTTTGAGGACTTCCATTTGTTTCTTTTTCAAAATCTCTATCTCTTTCGTGAAGTGATCTTTCCCTTTTTTGTATGTTCTCTCTGATTTTACTCCCCATATCATCTTTTACTTTGCAGATCAGTTTAACTATGAACTTTATAAATTCCTTCTCTCATATTTCCTCCACTGTGATGTCATTGGATTTTGTTATTGAGGTATATTGGTTTGTTTGGGAAGGTCTGTTCCCTTGCTTTTTCATAATTGTTTGTGTGTCTTCCCACTTATCAGTATGAATCTGAGGTGGCAGAGCTTCTATCCTATGATCTTATAGTATACCTGAAGGTTTCTAGTACCTCACAGTTTAGGGGGAGACAAATAACAACAACTACCGATGCAAACAATGCAGCATTAAGCTGAATTCATAATTCCTTTTATGACATGTACAGTGTCGATTTGCATAAACAAAAATGGTATGGTAAACAATTGCAAATAGTTAAAGCAGTAAGTTTGCAAAAGTGTTTGCTATTTCATAAAGTGAACAGGGAGAATACAGAAGGGATATAGGATGGGATGATTATGAGGGATGAGGAGAGAAAATAGAAGTAAAAATTAAAGGAAGTTTGAAAGAGAGGATAATAAAATTTGGCTGTTAGCAAAAGAAAAGGAGAAAAGAGAATCAAAGAGATGTATACAGGTGAAAAAAATTCAAAACAAAACCAAAATATTACTAATCAAAAACCCTTGCCCTCAAAAGACAGAGTCATGAAAAATAACTACCTTCAAAACTGCTAGAAATGAGAAAAATGAGACAAATATGTATACATACAAATGTCCATGAACCATTCACTACACAATTAAAAAAAAGAAGAAGAAAGAAGAGATGCAAAAAAATGTTCTTAAAAAATTAAGGAATTGTTTTTTTGCGGTAGTCAAAATTGTCTCTACAGTTTTTGTTGTCTGTTCCCAAATATCTTTTCATTTCTTATTGAGGTATGTACTGTGCACTAGGTAGTGGATGCAGGCTGTCAATTCCTTCCTCTTTTTTTACTTGCTCATCAAGTTGCCCATTGAAGTTCAAAATTTTTCCGTTTCCCTTCTAGGTAGTAGGAAATAGATCAGTTTGGAGAATATTGTCTGCTCTATTCTCAGGGTGTGGTCACTGTAGAGTTCTGTGAGAGGAGTTCCCAAAGATAGGGCTCCTGAAGGCAGGGTTTAGGTCTAAGTAGGCCCCAGGTGCTTCCTTGAATGGCCATTGTACTGAAGATTTTAAATCAGTGCACCTTCAGGGACTGGCAATTGTGGATCCATGTGGAGAGATCCTCTGAAGTCTCAACTGTGTTCTACTCCTGCAACAAGGAGTCAATTTCTGCCCTCACCTGCATTTGCCAGCCCTACCCTTTCTGGCCTTCCAGGTTCAGTCCCCAAGCACACAGTCACACCTGCCTGCCCATTCAAATTCCCTGCCTGCCCTAGCTGGGCCTTGAAGCTGCCAGACTCAAAGATATGGAGGGGCCATGGGATCTCTCAGGTTTCTACCACCATATTCCCCTGAGTAAAAAAAAAACTCTCTCTATGCCTGATTTTCTCCTAGGCACACTCTGGGTCAAGTGGTAGTGTCTGCCAGATCTGTTTTTCGTACTCAGCTCAGATTTCCCAGGTCTCTGCTCCTGGACTTGCTCCCACAGCTGACAGCCACAGTGCTACAGCAAGATGTCTTGTGCCTTGGCTCTCCGTGAACAACTGGGAGACCAGTGGTGTCTTTCCTGCATGAGGATATAGTGTAGCACACCCTCTGGATTAGTCTGGCAGTTTCCTTGATCTCTGATTTTTCTGTATCATGACACACCATAGTGCCACCCGAAATGAGAGTTCCCTTTGTCCCCCTACCTGCTTTGCCTACAGTGGATCAGCTCTGGCTGTTGTGGTAGTCAGCTGTGAGCTTTCTTCTTTATTTTATTGTATCTAACCTTCTGAGTCTGCAATTTGTTCTTTTAGTCCAGTATGAAATCCCAGTAAAATCCCTCTTTCACCCACCTCACTGAGAATCTGTTTATCCACTTTATTGGTTTCATGTCAGGGAACAGCTTGGAAAGCAAGCCTTTCTACACCACCGTCTTCAGAGAGTCTCCTCTGAGGATTTCTAGTGTTTGATATTTGCTTCTGGCAGGCTACAGTTCTTTGTAAATACTTTAACAGGACAAATGCAGGAGATCACAATGTGTCTGTGGAACACTCTGAAATAACTGATCTATAATCTGAATTAGCAACGTAATAGGGACTTCAATAGTAAAACCAAAATCAGGTCAAGCATGCAGAATATTTCCATTGTTAAAGAAAATTAGCTCAAATGAAGCGAAACGTATCCTAATGTCTAACTTGGAGAGCACATCAACATCTTTGCAACATAAAAAAAAGTTTTCTGTGTCTGGAATATCTGTCATATGGCAAAACTTTCAGATAGGGAGTTAATGTTTGATGTGTTGTAGGTTGTCATTTTAAAATGGTGGCTTTTAAATATTATTTCTGATGTTTCAATTTTAAAATCATTTTTATTTGACAATTTGTATTAACATTTATTTCATTTAATGTTTTTTCATATTACATGTCTATATCAGGTATAGATCATTTTACATGTTATTAAAAGATACAATTTATCCAAATATCAAAAGATATTGGTTGATAATAATAATAATAAATGATGCCTTTATTATGAAATCTTTTGTTAGAGAAAACCTCTGAAGCTTTTTGTATAACCTTATCATGAAAAATTATTCACTGTATATGAAAATTACTATCACTCATTATTTAAAAACAGGTAAATAAGCTGTGAAAAATACTGAATAATGCATGATATTGAGAATTCCTGCAGATTCCAATTTCTTTGCTAAAGATTCAGAGAAACACTTAGGAAACTGATTTGACCAAGTGGTAGGTTAAAGGAGACAGAAAGATAACTCTGAGTGAGGTACACCTCTTTTCCTTACCTTCTTTCCTGGGAAGGATTTAAGGATGAGTGGAAATTTAGATGCATTTTATAATCTAGAGCATGGTCTCAGTTTTTTCTCTAAATCAGGAGTAACTCATACTTCACAGCTGGTGGGCAGTGAGCTGGTCTTGGCTAGGAGAATGGGGCTAGGTCTTTATGGCTTTGAATAGCTGACCAGGGGTGATCCTGAGAGAGTACTGTCCAGGTAAGGCTCAGCTAAAGCATATGTGGGAAATTCTGAAAAGTTTGTTAGGGACTTTTTATAGGGCTAACCTGCTTGGTGGATTTTTGCCACTACTCTTCCAAGTTGTCTACTGAATAGGGTTCGACTTAGAAGATTGATTCAACACGTTTTATTGTTACCTTGGTTGATATTTATTGTTTTAAGAAGTTATCTAGAATAATAATAATAAATATGAACCAAGGTAACAATATATTAAATATATCAAAGAATAATGAAATTACTGTTACTTTGTGAACAGAATGCTGAGAATATATCACAGTTGTCCTAGTTCTAACTTCTTACATAAATATAGGAAATAATGTGCATTTAAGAATATTATCAGTAGACAGATCAGTGGAACACAAAAGTGTCCAGAAAGATCAACACGTAGGACTAATTGATTTTTCAATAAAGGTGCCAAGATGATTCAATGGAGAAAAAAGATCAGTCTTTTCAACACATAATGTATTCCTTGATCTCTTTTAGGGGAGGGAGTAAGAATCTTGATCTCACACAGCAAATATAAAAATGATCTGAAAATAGCCCATAGACTTAAAACCTAAAATTTTAAACTATAAAACTTTCAGAAGAAAACAGAATCTTTTTGACCTTGATATATGCAAAGGTTTCTTAGGATAAGAACAACATTATTCATAAGATTAAAAATGTTTTGATAAATCAGTTCATCATAAGTACAAATTTCTTCTCGTCAAAAGGTACCATTAGCGAAAAAGCAAGGCACAAAGTCAGAAAAAATTTTAACAATGTCTGACAAAGGGCTTGTATCTAGAATAAAGAACTTTTATAACACAGTAAGACACTACTTAGAAGAAGGAGGAGGAGAAGGAGTACAAAAAAAGGAAGAGGAAGAAGAAGAGGAGGAAAGAGGAGGAAGAGAAAGAAAATGAGCAAAGACTTCAAAGACACTTTAAAAAAGAAGATATGCCATAGCCAGTAAGAACATGAAAAACAATGAACATCATTAGTCATCAGGGAAATTGCCTAAAACCAGCAACAAGATACTCATGAAAACCATCAGAATAACTAAAGTTAAAATGACTGAGAATTACAAGAATGGAGAGAATACAGAACAAATGTAAAATGGAATAACCAATTAGGAAACAATTTCTCATTTTCTTAGTAAACATGCACAAATCTTTGACCCGACAATTCCATATCAACATAATTTAATTACCCAAGAGAAATGAAAACATATGCCCACAGAAACACTTACATATGCATGTTCATATCAGCTTTTACTGTAACAGCTCCAAACTGGCAACAACCTGAATGTCCATCAGTAGGAAAATGGATAAACTACTTGTGATGTAATCGTTTAATAGACTCTCCAGCAATAAAGATTAACAAGACTTATATATACCATAGAGTGTATGAATCTCATAGACATGTTGAATGAAAAACTTAGCACAAAAGATTATGTGTTTCATGATCCCATTTATTAAGGATTAGAGAAGGTAAAAACTAATCTTTGATGATAGAAATTACATCAGAGGGCTGGGGTTGTGGCTCAGTGGTAGAGAGCTCACCTACCATGTTCAAGGCCCTGGGTTCGATCCTCAGCACTACATAAAAATAAATAAACAAAATAAAGGTATTAAAAAAACAAGAAATTACATCATAGGTTGCCTGGTGGGGAGAGTAGGTACACAGGGGTGTAGGAGAACTTTCTGTGGTGGTGGAAATGTATAACTTCATTAGGGTTGTTGGTTTTTGGATGCATCTATTCATTTGTCAAAACTCAATAAACTATGTGTTTAAAATCTATACATTTAACTGGATGTAAATTATACCAGTAAAGTTGCTTAAAAATAAGAACGGGGGTCTGAGGATGTAGTTCAGTGGTACAGAACCTGCTTAGCATAGTTTTTTTTTGGGGGGGGCGGTGGGGAGGTCGCAGGGTTGTACTGAGATTGAACTCAGGGGCACTTAACCACTGAGCCACATCCCCAGCCCTTTTTTATTTTTTATTTTGAGACAGGGTTTTGCTAAGTTGCTGAGGCTGGCTTTGAACTTGTGATCCTTTTGCCTCAGCCTCCTGAGCTGCTGGGATTACAGTCATGCACCACTACACTCAGAAAGAACCTGCTCAACATGTGTATAGCCCTGGGTTATATCCCCAATTAAAAAAAAAAAAAAAAAGGAACAGGATGAAATTATTTAAAAAACAATTCAAATATCAATAGCATCTAGTTTTGCCTGTTTTCAAATACGAATTTGTCAATTAAGTTTGTGGGGTGTTGTTCTGTTTTTCTACAATGGTTTATTAAACCTTCTAAAAAACAATTCAGTGAACCTGTCATGAATGATTTCATTTTGCATCTAATAGTTCTGGTTAAGTCCAGAAATAATGAAGTGGGCCCCATTCCCTCAGGGAAATACTTCTCAATGTCTGTAACCTCCAACTTTCATTTGAATGTTGTTTATTTTTAAAATATATACCAGTTTTCTTATACTTACTTTTTTGTATTTAGAATTTTAAAGTACTCAGCATTTTAGTTGTGTGTATGTGTGCCTTTAAAATATGTGTATATATATTTTGGATTTACTTTCAGAAATATAGTTATTATGTAATCCAAATCATAGGGATATTCTCTTTTTCCATCTAAGTCTTAAATCTTCACAGAAGTAGAACATTTTTACTGTCATTTTTTTCCCTTCTGCTTTGTGTCTGGATGTCCTACAGATGAACTGTTGACATCAGATATTCACTAGCTACATTCTTTGAGAAAAAACATAAACCTTCTTCTTAATCCTCTGGTTTGTAAAGTTTTGGTCCGTTTCTCAGGGCTTATAGCTTACACTTTATGGAAGAAAGTTAACTGCAGGTATATAAACATTGTTTTGAATGGAAAATGTCCATACTAGCAAATATATTATAAAAGTTTAATCCAGTTTCAAAATGTCTTGTTCAGAAGTAGTAAGGAGAATTATTATTTTTTTTAAATCAAGGTCATACATCAGATTTTTGGGGGAGGGAACATTATTCCTGAGGTGTCAGCTTTGGTTTTGTAAGAGCCTAAAGGGAGATTCTTGAGTAAAAAGTGATAAGGTTGAAAAAAAAGAAAATTCTTAGTTTTTAACTCTTGAAACCCTCTGCCAAATTTTTAGTTTAATAATAATAGGAATAATTTTTTCACTTAAGATACTTAAGGATTTAAAACATTTTCAAGTGTCTCATCTCTTACAACCCATACAATGCCTTACTACAGTTAGCAGGGAAGGTATGGCTTCCATGGTAACAGATAATGTGTGAGGTTGCATTTATGATTTGACTTTACTACATATTTTCATTCCCTTACATCATCTGTATATCTGAACTCAACTTCTTATCTAGTTTAAATTTAACTATCTAGTTTGTGTATTTGCACCCTGGTCTGCCTTATCTAAGTACACACTTAGCTGATTTATTTTAACTTTTTGACTATTAATCTTTAATGTTTCTAGAAAAAAATCTTTTTAGAAAATAAATTATAAATACCTTTTTAAGGAAATTCTATTTGAATAATACTTTTCTATGAACATAGGCCTTAAAATAGAATTTATGTAGATGTAGTCCTTAAGGCCTTGAGAAAACCACTGTTCACGGAAGTTATGTTTAATATTTTTCCCATGTCATCAAGGTCATTGTCTGTCTCCCCGAAATTTCAATCTGTTTATTTTCTGTGAGGTGGGTGTCAAGAAAACACAGCCTCAGATTCAGATATAGGGTTCCCCCTGCCCCACGGAAGGTGGCGTTCAATGCCAGTTTTACTATTTATTTATTTATTTTAGTTGTAGATGAGCACAATATCTTTATTTATTTACTTATTTATTTTTATGTAGTGTTGAGGATTGAACCCAGGGTCTCACACCTGCGAGGCAAGTGCTCTACCACTTAGCCCAAGCCCCAGATATAGAGTTTTAAAAAGAGGTTTAAACATGAGCTACTTGTGAGACTGAGGCAGGGGGATTACAAGACTGAGTACTCAGGAAGACCCTGTCTCAACAACAACAACAACAACAAAACAGGGCAGAAAATATTACTCAGTGATAGAGCACTGGGTTCAATGCCGAGTACTCCAAAGAAAAAAGAAGTTATTTGCTTTTATTATTTGCTTGAAAAAGAATTAGAACATATCTTCTTAGTTGATAAATTTTCATGGGTGATTTCAAGCTGGTGAAATGGTTGAGCAATTTTGAACATTGAATCCCAACTTTTATGTACATCTGGCAGTCAAAATATTAAGTCTCTTTAATTGAGTCCAGAGTGTAAGGGCCTTGTTTTATATCATTTGGTCTAGAGGAATGAGATTATTTAACCAGAGTAAGAGGAAAGCAAATGTCAAGTTCTAAGTAGAGCTCTCTTTCTGACTTCAAGAGTTCAAATAATTGACTCAGGAGGCTGAGTCAGGAGGATTGCTTATGCTCAGGAATTTCAGCACTGTCTAGGCAACAGAGACTGTTATGGTTTGGATATGAAGCTTCCCCGAGGGACTCATGTGTTCAAAGGCAGAGCTTTTGGGAGCTGATTGAATAGTATAATAAATCTCTCTCTGGTAAGTGGTGGAAACCATAGACTTGAAGGACATGGTTGGAGGTAGTAGGTCACTGGGTATGTGTCCTGGAAGGGTATTTCTTGTTTCCAGTGTCTTTCTGTCTGTCCTACACTATTTTTCTTTCTCCCTCCATCTTTGTCCTTATCTGCCTCCATGTCTTTCTTCCTTCTCCTCCCCTTCTTCTTTCTCTTTCTCTCCCCTCCTTCCTGGCTGCCTTGAACTGAGCAGTTTTCCTTTATCACGTCCTTCCGCCTTGATGTTCTTCCTTACCTCAGGCCCAGAGCAATGGAGCTGACCAACCAAGGACTGGAACTTCTGGAACTATGAGCCCCAAATGAATCTTTCCTCATCTAAATTGTTTATGTCAGGTATTTTGGTCACAGTGAAGCAAAATTAACACAGAGACCCTGTCTCCCCCCCACGTCTTTTTGATGGGACCAGGGATCTAACCCAGGGCTTCATGCGTTCTACACAAGTACTTTACCATTGTGCTACACCCCTGCTACAAGCCACAAACCCAATCCCTGTCTCTTTAAAAGACAGAGGGAGAGAGTGAGAAAAAAAGACAAGTTCAAATAATTTTACTATAAAGTTTGATAAACTTATATTAAAACAAGTAAACTACAGGTAGTTTATTTCTTAAAATCATAGTGTACTTTTCCTTATTAATCCTTGGAATTGACATTGAATATAGCATAGTGGTTAAGAATTTAGGCTCTGGGTGCTGGGATTGTGGCTCAGAAGTAGAGTGCTTGCCTAGCACTTGCAAGACGCTGGGTTCGATCCTCAGGACCACATAAAAATAAATAAAATAAAGGTATTGTGTCCAACTACAACTAAAAAAAATTTAAATAAAAGAATTTAGGCTGGATTCAGACTGTCAAGTTTTGAATGTCAGTGTTGCCACTTTCTCATTTTGTAACTAGGGACAACTTTTATAAGCCTTAGTCGTCTTATTGATAAAATGAGGATAATCATACTACTTGCCTTTTTAGGTAAGATGAAAATTAAATGATGTAATATATGTGAATATAATATATGTGAGTATAATATGTGTAAATATATGTTTGTTATACTTACATATTGATGATACCGTTATTTGGGTTTGTCTCATGTCAATATGAGATACATAAAAAAGAAAATCTGATTAAGTGGTTTTGACCTCACAATTTATTGATTTTTAGTGTTTCCATGTTCTTTTTTTTTTTTTTTGGAGAGCCTATTGTGCAATGAATTATGATATGGAAAAATTGTGATCCTCAACAAAATTGTGAATCGGATAAAATATATATGGATAGTCTGGAAGATTGCCACTTAACTCTAGTTATGCTTTTAGTTATGACCACAACAATCAAATAACCCAGAACATACTTTTAAGGTAGAATAATTAGAGATAGTGAATAAAGATGAAAGTAGTAAAGTGAATGATGATCTTACTTGATTGCAATATAATTCCAGTTGAGTTAACTAATATTTTATGATCAGAATGCGGGGTAGGAATTGAAGTTATGTACTTGGTTGGGAAATTTGGGCAATATTCTAGGACTAGAGAAAGTATTTTGTTGTTATTTTTGAAATGAGAAAAATAAAAGCCTATTTATAAGCTGATGGGAATTATCCAGTAGAGAGGGAAAATTTTATAAGAGATAAGAAAGATAAGAATTATTTGATAATCTTCTTGAATAGGGGAGAGGGAATAGAATCTAATAGTGGAGGGTTGGGCCTTCAAAGTAAGGAATAGTTATCTAAAAGGAAAAGTATTCACAAAAGATAGGTTCTTTATCAAAAATGAAAATCAATAGTGATAGTAGTTCTGGTAGATTCTGAAGGCAGTGAAATGATATCTTCAAAAATAATTCAAGAGTCAAAGTGAAGGGGAAAAAAAAAGACATTTTGGGACCTGCAGAAACTGAGGATAGATATTTTTGCTGAGGCTACAAAAGCATGTACTCCAACTAGAAGTAAATTGGCCATATGGAGAAAATCACAGGCAAGAATCCATATGAGCAGAGAAATGGGATTTTGGTATGTTAAATAAGTATTAATTATAAAAAGTACATATTAAAATTCAATATTAGAAAATTTGAAACAATTTTAGTATAACAAATTGCTTTAAAGTATTGTTTCACTGTTTAGGAAATTCAGGTGTTTTGTGATATTAATCTATACTGTATTTTCATCATGTGGGATTAGGCCCCAACTTTCTTAATAAGACTCCTTTGGCACAAGAATTAAAACCAAGAATCAGTAAATGGGATGGATTCAAACTAAAAAGTTTTGTCTCAGTAAAAGAAACAATCTGTGAGGTGAATAGAGAGCCTATATCTTGGGAGCAAATCTTTAACCCTCACACATCAGATAGAGCAATAATCTGTAGGGTATATAAAGAACTCAAAAAGTCAAACACCAAAAAAACATATAATCCAATCAACAAATGGGCCAAGGACCTGAACAGACAGTTCTCAGAAGAGGATATACAATCATTCAACAAATATATGAAAAAATGTTCATCATCACTAGCAATTAGAGTGGTTTTGATTTGCATTTCTCTAAGATTTCATCTCACTCCAGTCAGAATGGCAGCTATTATGAAGACAAACAACAGTAAGTGTTGGTGAGGATGTGGGGGAAAAGGTACACTCATACGCTGCTGGTAGGACTTCAAATTGGTGCAGCCAATATGGAAAGAAGTATGGCAATTCCTTGGAAAATTGGGATTGGAACTACCATTTGACCCAGTTATCCCTCTCCTTGATCTATACCTAAAGAACTTTAAAACAGCATACTACAGGGACTCAGCCACATCATGGTTTATAGCAGCACAATTCATAATAGCTAAACTGTGGAAACAACCTAGATGCCCTTCAATAGATGAATAGATAAAAAAATGTGGCATATATATACAATGGAATATTACTCAGCAATAAAAGACAATAAAATCATGGCATTTTCAGGTAAATGGATGGAGTTAGAGATAATGCTAAGTGAATTTAGCCAATCCCAAAAAAACAAATGCTGAATGTTTTCTCTGATATAAGGATGCTGATTCATAGTGGGATAGGGAGTGGGAGCATGGGAGGAATAGGCAAACTCTAGATAGGGCAGAGGGGTGGGAGGGAAAAAGAGGGGGCATGGGGTTAGAAATGATGGTGGAAAGTGATGATCATTATTATCCAAAGTACAGGTATGAAGACACGAATTGATGTGAATATACTTTGTATACAACCAGAGATATGAAAAATTGTGTAGTAAGAACACATTCCACTATAATATATAAACAATAAATAAATAAATGAAAACACAAAAAAGAAATGTAAATGAAAAATATTTAAAGTATTATGATAAATTTGATGGCTAATTCCATTTTCATTGTTGAATTCTCAACTTTCTATTTGTTGCTAAACTTTATAAATCTTAAACTTTGACAAAATGTGAAATCAGAAGGCATTAAAATAAATACTTAATGAGATTTTCATGAAACATTTGGCATAAATCAATAAAAAACATAAAATAAAATTAGAAGGTACCAGATATATTTGACATTACTTTCCAAATATACCAAAGATTAGCACAGTCCCAAGCTCTGAGATGCTTGCTCAAAGGCTGTGGAAGACATCTACTCTTAAAAGACTTTTGTGGTTGGTTATTCCTTTGAAAGGAGACACTACAGTGAATAAATACCAAATATGTGATTAAATGTATTTTAATTCTCCTTATCTGATTTAGTGTTTGTGTGGCAATAGTACTCATTTCAAGTAAATCCTAGCACTTGAGCTATGTATTTCTGCAGTTCAGATCCCTTTTGTAGAAAAGTAGTCTGCTTATTCATTTTCCTAATCACAAAGGATGAAGCAAAAGCTGAAGACTATTCTCATGTCCATTATGTAAAGATTTAAATTTAAGCATATTTTAAAATCATTTAGAAAAGAAATTTAAGTACCTGACAATGTAAGGTTTGTTAATATGTTTTTTATTTCCAAAAGCAAAAAGTGTATGTCTGAAATGCTTGTTAGATAGAAAATATATTTGTGTGAACTTCCTGAATCTGTGGCTCTTAATCATTTAGCCTTTGATATAGTACAGCCATTTGTTACCAAGCCATTTGTTCCAAACTATACCCAAGATGTTATTTATATATTAACATATTTATAGACATTTCAGTATTATTTAATGTCTTAGTAGTAATGATATTCAAAAGTGGATGAAGTTCATTTTTAAAGCCTTTTCTCTTAATATGATACTTTATATAAAATCTAGAAAACAATTTAGCTATTCAGTGACTTGTGTTTTGATAAAGTGAGTTCTACTCATTCAGTTATAGTATTAGAATATTTTACTTTTTAACTATAGTAGAAAAACAATCTACTCATGCTACAAACATGTTTGCTGGTAAATGCAAATCAAAGAATTTATTTCAAGACTACTTTTATTGACATTTTAGATGAGGTTTTTATTATTGATATTATCTAAAATAAAAAGAATTAAACAGCATACACCTATTTAAGAAGCATAAAAACACAAAAATGAAGTGGGTTATGACATAGTAAGTGTTTTGTTGGGTTAACATTTTATTTTATGAATAGTTAAATAATTTAAGAAATATTGCTTTCCTTAAATTTTAGTTCTAAGTCAGACTAGTCTGAAATGCATATTAGTAATGCTTAGGATGGAAAATATACACCTGTGGTAGAAGAGTATGTCATAGTAAATATGTTTATACAGCTGTGTGGTAATGTTAGTTATTACAGAGTATATTTACGGAATCATGTAATGAGCCTCATTTTCAAACAACCATTAACTTAGAAATAACTAAAGAATAACTTTGTTTCTTAAATTCAGACTGTGCAAACAATATATAGCATCATTGTAGCTGTCCTTTTACCTGAATGCATAAATTTGATCATAAATATATGTTGCCTAATTTCTGAACAAATTCAGATGTCTTCAAAGACTGTTTTCTTATTTATAATTTATGCTTTCATTGCTTATAATACCTACTCTTTTAGTACCAGTCTGTGCTTTCATTAAACTTTATTGCTCTTACATGGACTCTTCTGTCAGGCTTTAATAAAATTATAAAATGGACTTAATGTGGTCTGTGTGAAAGCTTCCTTTATCATTAATAAATTTCATTTATTCCATGGGGTTATTGGTTTTGGATAACTTGCATGACTTCATTCAGACCTGCACTAGAATGTGAATTAAATATTATTTAAAAATTAAGCAAGAGTAAAAGTATTTTAAAATAAACTCATAGGACTTTGAGGATTTACAAAAATGTTTGATTCAAAAGAGCAAGTAAGGGACTGGGAATGTAGCTCAGTGGTAGAGTGTTTGTCTAACATGCATCAGGCCTTGGGTTTGATTTCCAGCCTAGCAAAAGAAAAAGTAAAATGTATCATTACAGTGTTGTCTGTAAATATATATATTTTCCTCTGAAAAATTTAACAGACTGTAGATGGTTTCTCCTTTTGTTTAATTTCTGGGCACTTGCCATGTATTGTATATTCAAATATAAAACATAGTTTTATTTCATGCCCTCAAATATTTTAGTTTCCTTTTACTTGGAGAGAATATCAAGCATCAACTTGTAATTATCAAAAAATACCTTTTTAGAAATCTGTATGAGAAGAAGATAATGAAAATCTATTCAAATCTATAAATTTGCAAACATGCAAATATAAAAGCAGCTACCAATCACCCATTTAAGGACAAAGCAGAGCATAAAAACACAAATAAAAATAATGTGGATTATGATATATTAGTGGCATCCTTAACTCTTTAGAACTCTCTAAAATGCATACTAAATTTTAAGAGATCCAGTAAAGAGAATATAGTAAAATCATTACATTTCCATTTCTATTATGTAAGTATGGAAAAAAACCCAGTTCAGTGTGCTCTGGAGTCAGTACTTTTTTTTTTTTTTTTTTTTGCTTAAACAAGTTAATTACTAAAATGGACACAGAGCCATGGGGTATTTGGAGTTGATTTAAGGTTAATTTTGGAAGATTTTGACCTGGATCTTTTTTACATCACCTAGTACAATGAGTAATACATGACAGGTACTTCATATGTATTTACTGAATTAATGAATGAATAAATAGGAGTTGATAAAGAAAATAGTGGCCATTGATTTGCAGATAAGGAGAGCCTTCTAGCAGAGGGAGAACTAAGATGAGATTTTAGTGGAGGCAAGAACTATGAAAAGGTTTGCTAGGCTGGCCAAGAGAGAAGGTCCAAACAAATGAGGACTTTAATTATCAGATGACCTACTATTAAATTCAGTAGTTTGAACTTTGTATGATTGCTCTAGGTTATTACATGTATGAACTGGAGAGAATTAATTTGATTAACTGTAGTGGATGTAGTAAAAGAGGAAAGAAGCTAGACTAGTGGTTCTCAAGGTGTAGTGTTCCAGCTAGTAGCCTCAGCATCATCTGGATGCTTGTTGGAAAGACAAATTTCGGAGCCCCCAAGAACTCCTGAGTCAGAATTTCCCTGTGAGGAGCGGAGAGAGGGCATACCTAACAACTGTGTATTAATGAGTTCTCCAGGGGATTGTGATATCAGCAGGCTCACATTTGAGAACTACTGGGCTGGAGGAGGAAAATCAGATAATGGGTAACAGCAGTGAGGTTAGATTCTATAGAAACTGCATGATTTAACAGTTTGATTACATAGCACAGCTATGCAGGAATGATTAATCACCGGATATACTGAATTTTTAAATGAAAGAGATGTTTGTATTTTGATGGAATAAAGGACTTCTTTTATCAGTTACACAGAGGTAACTGGAGATTTATTTGGAAAGTACAGTATGAATGTTAATAATAGAAACAAAACTAGCTCAAACCAGAACAATATACTTTCATTTTGTTGTTGATTCTTCTACAAGATAAATTTATAAGTCAAAAAGGTTGTGTGTTGGACAGAGTTAAAGGCAACTGGATGTTCTTAAGCATTATTTTTTATTGAAATCAATAACCTAATGTTTACTTTCTCTATGCTATCAATATTTCAATGTAAAATAAGTCGAAGCCCTGTTCAGAATCAAAGATTATGTTCTCTTAGTCACTGCTGAAGATACCTTCATGAATTTTCACTTTGAATCTCTCTCTCTCTCTTTTTTTTTTAAGTATTACTCTTCTCTTTGTGGTGTCGATATACTACACTTGCAAGTGTATTGTATCCTGATGTGATTTGGGATTTTGGGATTCACATTATGTTTCCTTGTGGTATATATCTCCTACAAAAAAAAAGCCTCTTAGGATATATTACTTCTAAGGATGCTAGATGGGTCAAAACATCCATTTTCAGTTGAGTCATATTAACTTTTTTTTTTTAAGAATTGTATTATCAATGACATATGTAGACTACAAAGGAAGTCCGAATTAAGTCAGCACCATTTAGTAATTTCTGCCTCTTTGCTCACTGAGTTTCTTAAAATTTTAATTGTTTTAGGCTCTGCTAGAGTCTGTAAACAACTCAAGATGACGCCTGGCATTTTGCAGAGGGAGTAGTTTGTGAAGTAACGCCAGCGAGCCATTAAGTGTGGAGATTCCTTATTGGTTGACTGCTGTATCTAGCTTATGTTAATTAAGATAAGCTGTGTGTAATGTATAAATACCCCTCCAGTCCTACAATAAACGGCTCCCACTCCTGCTGTATCAATGTACACAAGTTGCTCGTCACCCCCCGGGTTATTTTGCTGCAGCCGGACTGCGGCAAGGCTCATTATGAATTACCTAGTAAATTATTATATTAATGTGACTAACATAGCGTGGCTGTTTTTAATCAAAGCAAATTACACCTATATCCCACCAGGATTGCTTATGAATGTTATAATTCTCGTGTTACTCGGGATTCCATTGACACATTTTCTTATGTGCTCATATTTTGACACTTAGCATGTTAAAGTTATTTATCAAGAACCTATTGTGGTGGGGCATGGTGGCACACCCCTTTAAACCCAGCAGCCTGGAAGCCTGAAACAGGGGGGTTGTGAATTCAAAGCCAGCCTGAAAAATTTAGCCAGGCACTTAGCAACTAAGTGAGACCTTGTCTCTAAATAAAAAATACAAAATAGGGCTGGGGATGGTTGAATGCCCCTGAGTTCAATCGCTGATTTAAAAAAAAAAAAAAAATCCTGTTCTGCAGTAGCCACCATGCTAGGCACACTTAACGTGTAAAGAAGAGATACAAAAGAATTCTAGATAGGATGGCTCCAAAAAATGTCGTGTTCCAATATCATTCCCATAAAGCAATGAGACAGTGTAAAAAGAGAAAACTAAAATGATACAGCAGTCTCTGAATCAAGACAAAGACTTTTGGGAACCCTTCTTGTAGGCACTGTGGTATCTATATTGAGAGAAGTGAAATGGCACCTATTTCAGTTTATCTTTTTTTTTTTTTTCCTTCTAGGCAAACTCTGGTAATCTGTCTTCTCTAAGTAAGCAACATATATTTCCTTAAGAAGTTAAAAGTAATTCATTATGGAGCTTTCTTTTTTTTTGGTAAAAACAGGCTGCCTTCTCAAGTTGTGTGTGTGTGGCAGGGGGTGTTTTCTGATATGTTTAATTTAGGTTATTTGAAAGGTTCCACCCTTTGTGTTAAATTAACTCGAAGACCCTGCCTTTTTTTCACTTTGTCCCTTCATTGGTCTTCAGACCAAAAAAAAAAAAAAAGGCTGATTAGACATTAGTATAAAGTAATGATAACATAATAGCAGAGAGAATCTTCTATAAACCGAAGCTTATTGTCTGCTAACAATTTGAATTATCTATGAGACAAAGGAATCCCTCGAAGAGGATGAGAGAACTCGGGATTTACTGTGATGCAAGTATAAGACTGTGTAGAACAAGCGGGAGATCTTGAAGAAGGGATGCCTTCTAGTATTTTCTGAATTCTTTTAACAGAGCTTATTTTAATGAGGGAGTGAGGTGGCAGGTGGCAGGTGCCAAGTCAAAAGAGGAGCAAGGAAAAGGTACAGAGTTGTACATAGTTGGCTATTGCTACATCCAACACTCCTAGGATGTGAACACAGGCCAGAGCAATCTGAATATCATCTCTGGGATCCCAAGTACTTGCACTTCTCTGGATTTTTTTAATTTTAAACTTTACTAATTTGCTTTAACCAAGTTCTGTTTGTCCAGAAGTTAAATGGATGCTTTGTGGTTATAAGGAAAAATAATAAAGGGACAGGGGTACAGTTCAGTGGTAGAGCCTGTGCTTATTAAAGCAGGCATGAGGCCTGTAGTTTAATCACCAGTACTGCCAAACACACACACACACACACACACACACACACACACACACACACATACACATATACACATTGGAACTTTAAGAAGAACCATAGTTTGCTGCAAGAGGGGTTAATCTTAACTTTATAATTGATCCATAGTTATATACAGTGTTTCAGTTTTCCCCATTTGTGTTTTTTTATCTTCCTAATAATTGTTTTAGAAGCTAGATTACTGCTCTGCATTAGATTATAGCATGAAGCACCCGCTTTTTTCTTGGATTTGACTATCCTCAGTGTCATATTTTGTCTTCTCCCTCAGTTTCTGATTTTCCTTAGATTGCCTTGGTTTCTGCTTTCCTTCTTTCCTTCCTTATTTGTTGTGTGTGTCATAACATTTGTCATCTTTGTACTGCTTGTGGCTGTTTTCCATTTCCAAGACCCCCTTTGCCATTTGCTTTCTGTTATTTCCTCATTATTCTCTTCTCTATTCCTGTGTGCCTTAGTTTCCTCATATGTTGAACTCTTTTTCTAGGGGTTAATTATGTAGGATTGACTCATGAATTAATCACAGTGTTTCTTTTTAACTTTAATTTATTCTCAGGGTTTATTAGCAGAAAAACAAAAGCAAATCACAGTATATTCTTAAGCTTCAGTAAACTTTTGTTGAACTTATTTGGTTATTTGAGGTTTCACTAAAGAATGTAGCCTAGAAAAATAGCATGGTTGGGATGTGCTTTCATGTCTGAGTATTGACACATGATGTAGTGGGAGCAAGAATGAAGCAGAGTCGCCATATGCAGTGATATAATCTAGGAATATGAGACAGTTTATGTGACTTTCAGCCCGTTTCACTTGCTAGTTATAACAGGAATGATAAAAACAACCTGTAATCATAAAGACTTCTGATTGTACTTTAAAGTCTTGAACATAGGGAAAAAAAAGTGATTGGAACTTAGTACATTAAAAAAAAAAGGTTTATTTTGATAAGAGAAATACAGCCTATACCTCACTTCCATGGTACTTGGTAGCTACTTGTGCTCTCTTAAAAGGTTTCCTTGTGAAATAGTTAGAAATGAAGTATAAAGTTAAGACTAAATTATTTTATAGAATATTAAAGAATGAAGCAATGATCCGCTGAGTTTTAATTTGCTTTTATCTATCAAAATATTAGTTTACATGTATTAGTAGAGATGTTAGTATTAGACCCATATTATCTAAAATATGAACTTACAAGTTAAGAGTTTATTTGAAAAAGAAGTTGATCTATAAGGTATTTAAATTTCTTGAATTATATTTCTTTTATAATTATATCTTTATTTATTTAACAGTAAGTTGTCCTTAATGAACATCCTTCACTTTGCTTTTTCTCTTTCTTCCTTTTAGTGTTTAACTTTTAGTATATATATAAAAAAATAAAGTTACAAGTTATTAGTGTCAGTGAAGGAGTAGATAAACCTCCAACCTATGTATTTTATTTTTATCTCAGTAGTAGAGCACTTGCCTAATATGCATTAGGCCCTAGGTTTGATCCCCAGCACTGCAAAATAAATAAATCGGAATCTCTTATTAATATTTTTTGGGGGATAATTTTTATAAAATCTGAGTTTCAAATACTTCTTGTTTCTGTACAAATTTGTGATTCAAACTTTTTGTTTAGATTTAGATCCAAATGGGAATGACTTGTTTTAGTTTCGAATTTGTACTGGAGAGTGAAAATATTTTATTGTTTTCAAAGACTTTCTAAACAACAACAAAAAATTCGGTAAGTAAGATCTGCTTATATGACTAATACTGTTATGTATTTGTGTTAGTCAGCTTTTCATCATTGTGACCAAAATACCTGGCAAGAACAACTTAGAGGAGGAGAAGTGAATTTGGGGCTCGCTGTTTCAGAGATTTCATAGGTCTGGTCTGTGGTGGACTCCATTGCTGTGGACTCCATTGCTCTGGGCTCAAGGTGAGGCAGAGTATCATGGTGGAAGGTGCATGACGGAGGAAGAAAGCTGCTCAGCACTTGGCAGCTAAAAAGCAGAGAAAGAGAGTACTTGAGCATTTGCAGAAGAAACCAGGGACAAAACATAATCCCCTAAGGTATACCTGGGTGACTTGCTTGCTCTAGCTACATCATTCCTGTAGCTTCACTTTGGACTGGAAGCAGAGAGAGTGGCTTGCAGGATGGCCAGATCGTTACTCAGAAAAACAAGAGGGAAAGGGAACCAAAAAGTTGCCAACTACAGAGCCTCCAAGACTTTTTATGACCATGGAAAGTAGCTTTACCCCAACTTTCATGAAAGGGTTTCAAATAATAATTGCTATCCAGTGGTCTATTCAGATTGTTAATCCATCAGCTGGATTAATTCACTGCTGGGGTTGAAGTCTAATGATGTCACCTCTGAAATTCCTGCATTACCACATGGACTTTTCAGGGTACACCTCGTATCTAAACCATAATAGTCTTTTTCTTACCCAGGCTTATGTAAGCTTTCTCTGATTCCTGGTGATCTGAAGGATATCATTAGAATCTTGGGTTGTGTAAAATTCCTTACTCCTCTATTTGAAGTTAGTCTTGATCAAAGGGACCAAGATTTAAGTTTGTAAAAGGAACTTTTAAAAAATAGAAACTCTTTTAGGGGGATTTGTGCAAAATGCTCATTTGAACTTTTCAAATATATAACCAGAATCCAGAAATAAATGTGTATTACTAGACACAGATTTAATTGCCTTGGAAAATATATTACACTGAAGGGATATTCATTTTATGCTTTGAAGTTGAGTTCAGCAAAAAAAATTTTTTTTCTTGTGACCTAGTGAGATCTGTACATTATTATTATTAATTTGGATTGCAAGTTTTCTCTGGAACAACTCAAGGGGTTTTGCCTTCAGAAAGAAGATGATACAGGCACCAGGATCTTAAATCCTGATTCATTCTGTTCACCTCCCTATTTCTTTTCATTTCCCCTCTTGAAAGGGGTGCAGAGTCATTTATCATTGTGATAATAGACACCACAGATACTATTAGTCATGAATATAAGATCCTCCCCCACCAAGAAATCTAATGAGAGATTCTATAAAATTTAGTCCCCCACAGATGTAAAGAAGTTGAGATCATGGTACAAAGACCAATAATCTTTCCTTTATTGACTTTCTAAAATCTGAGTTCAGTTGTCCTGAACTCTGTTTCTGATTTTTTTTTTTTTTTTTTTTTTTTTTTTTTTGGTCAGTGTATTCCTATCAAAAGTGACTGTTGTAGTTTGGATCTTAAGTGTCCCCAAAGGCTTGTGTGCTGTAAGGCATGGTCCCCATGCCTTTGTGCTATTGGGAGGTGGTAGAACCTTTAAGAGATGGGCTAACAGGAGTTTTTCAGGTCATTGGGACGTATCCTTGAAAGGGTAGTGGGACCCCAGGCTTTTCCTCTTCCTCTTTTTTGCACCCCCAGTCATGAGGTGAGCAGTTTTACCACACTGTCTGCCTTGATATGCTGTCTCACCAAAGGTCCAAAAGAAGCAGGGCCAATTGATCATGAACTAAAACCTCCAAAGCTGTGAGCCAAAATAAACCTTTTCTCTTTGTAAGTTAATTATCTCAGGTATTTGTTTTAATGACAGAGAGGTGGCTAATGCAGTAATCATCATTACAAATATAATCAGACATTGTGAAAAACAATTGTTTCTAAAAATTGCACTTTGATGTAAATAAAAGGTACATTTTTAGCTTCATACAAGATTAGGGATTATTTTAGAGATTCGTGATAATTCTACTTGTTCTTATAAGGGGATCTAAGCTTGATCCTTGAGGCTGGATATGACTCCTTGCAAAGCCAGCAGGGTGTGGATGTGTATTACCAAAGCATTGCACTTGGCAGAAGAAGGAATGAATACTGTATTGCCTAATATCCCATAGGGATGGGAAGGGGGATGCATAATGTTCCTTCTTAGTGATTGAGAGCTGTGTAATGCATAAGGGAGTGTGACTTGAGAATAATAAGTAGAGTACATACTCAGGAATTCCTGATCACTGACTGAAATATACAGGAAAGCAAATACTGTTGAGTGACTCAACAAGGCAAATAATCTTAGAAACAACAAAGAACTTCCTTATTTTATTTCTGTGGCTCCTCGACATTTTTTTTTTTATCTTTCATTTTCTTGTATTATAAGGTATTGTCAATGACAGACCTTTGCAAAGTATAAATACTGAATATTATTAAATATTGTTAAATATTAATAAGCATTGTGATAAATGTCTCTTTTCTATTTAAGACAAAGATCATCTTGGTGATATCCTGTTTGTTAATATAACTCAGAACTCTGATACAATGATCTCCATAGTAGATAAAGTGCTTTCTTGCTACCAATAATGGCATAAGATTATTTTTTGTTGTTATGGCTTTGTAATTTTGATACAGAATGCATATCTATCCCTTTTGCTGTTTTTACATTCAGTGCCTGAACCAATGCTTGTTACCCATATCACGGTAACTTTCATTAAGATTATATTGTGAGTTTTTAATAAAGGAATATAGATATTTAAACTCACCTTATATATTTTCATTTATGTTTTTTTTTTGTCAGAAATATTGCCATCCTAGGTTATTTGAGTAATGCTTAAAGTATGTTAACAAAGAAACCTGTGAAATTTTCCTCTCCAAAGTTGTTTAAAGTTGAGGATCCTTTAAATGATTTCTGGAAGCTTTATCTTGCCCTGGTTACAGCATTCTGAGTCTTTTGGGGATGCCCAAAAGACACATATCATAGTACATGAATGATGGCTTGATATGGTCATAAGAATAGCTGACATGTCATGTTCATGCTTCACAACACTGGGGCATTTACTAGGTGTATTCTGACAGATGACCCTGAAACATCTACCATTCATAGGTGGTAATGTCAACTAGGACTTGCCTAGACTTTCAGTATTGGGGTTTACAGTGAAAATGCCAAATATTCCCTGATCTTGAAGACCAGTCATTTTGATGGATTTGTTTCTATGGTGTTTTGTTTTGTTTTGTTTGAGACAGGATCTTACTATGTTGCACAGGTTGGTTTTGAACTCTTAGGCTCAAGTGATCCTCCTGCCTCAGCCTCCCATGTAGCTGGGGCTGTTGACATGCACCATCATGCCTGGTGCCATTTCAGTGTTTTTGAAGTAGCATTTCTCAAGTGGCATTTCTGACCTTCATAACATGTTGCCCTTAAATATATTGAGATACCCTTTTGCTTTATGGCACTTAATCCTAATTTCTAATGTATTCCATTTATAAATGAGTTCTTTCAGCCAGGCCTTTGTTTGGAGTCTTAACACTGCTATGTTGGGATATTTTAAAAGAGTTTTTAAAAAAGACTGAGGTAAAATATTCTACTGAAGTTCTCATATTCTTAAATTTTGATATAAATAAATATCCTTTCTCCTTTCCCATTTATTATTTCATTTCTTATCTTTTTACAGCCATCTCACAGAATTTTATTTCATATAAACAAGTTTCTGAAGCTGGACCTAGCATGACATTTATAATTTTGAACTGTTTGAACTTCTCAATAACGAATGCATGTGTTTTCAACATATAAAACAACTCCCTCTGCATTCGTGAAATACCTTGCTCTGTGTCTTCTGTCTTAGAGTTTTATTCCTTGCCAAAAATAATATTACCACATATTACAAAAAGAATAAATGAATAAAGGGGATTTGAATTTTATTTCTTTTTTCCATACAACTTCATTTTACATCAGAGGAAGTGATGAGACACAGTATTACTTAATCTAAGCCTTTAGCAATGATGACAGGTGTTTGTATGCAGATGACACATTTATTTTCCTCTAAAGTCTAACTTTTGGAAAATTAATTTACATGTATTTTTATTTCATGACATAAGAAAGTAAATGTAACTTTTCCTATAAATATTCAAAGTTTAGCTTATGGAAATTTTGAGTTTACTAGTCATAACCCCTCTTTATATATGAATACCACATTCATTTAGATTCAGTTTAGTTTGGTAACAAAATACAACTAAAACCATTAAAAGAATGTTCTAATTAGATTAGAGTCAAAGCAGAGTGGTCTTCATTTTAGGAGTAGATCTTCTGCCAAAAGCTTCTATTGTAAAAGTAAAATATCACATTTTGAAATCCTATATTGCAAACCAAAAATATTTTGGAAACTTTCCAGAGCCTGTGAATGCATTGTGCTTTGTTTTTAAATCCTCATGCATCACAGGATTATATTCTTATATGATCTATCTATAATCTCACTATTTTGTTATGGCTGAGGTGATTCAGCTCATTTTTTATATAAAGCTATCAAATCTGAGCCACATAACACTATGCTTTTTGTGAAAGAAAGTTCACCTGAATTCTAGTATGAAACCTATAATAAAGTGACCTGCTTGAGTTAGTTTTCCCTTTTAAAACAAAGATTTTGTTTTTAAGTACTTTTTTGGCTTGTGTAAGTGGGGGACTTTTATTTTTGCCTCTATTTTAGTACTTTTAAGTTCTTTTTCTTTGCAGTAAAATGAAAGAATACCTCTTCCCCCAAATCTACTGATGTTCATACTTTTTGCTTTAAAATATGTACTACAGTTTCCAATCTGTTAAAATTTTTGATAGTTTATGGATGAATTTTAAGTAAATTACATTCTACATGACAAAATACATTATTGACAAAATGCATGTAGTTCCTAGTTTTTAATCTAATCAAGCAAAGGATATAGGGAATAAAAGCTAAGATTTCCAGATTCGCTTGTTTCTAAGATGCTATTAAGGAAATCATATTGCTGCAATAAGATTAATCGGTTATTGAGTAGAAAGTTTGTAGGCTATTCTGCGTAAATGTCTCATTATGGGAGAAAACTTTTTTTATATTTTCATTGTTTAAAAATGTTTCTGCTAATGCCAAGGAAAATCCTGCCTAAGAGACAAAACAAAATAAAAACTGCCGAAGAATAAGTTTGTATATTCATCTCTGAAATGACCTCTACTTCTTTAGGGATAAAAAGGTGAAAAGCCAGTTACTGTCATTCCTTATTAATTTAGTAGTGGTTTAGTATTCAGAATTTAAAATCAGAGAATATTGCAAAATAATGTTGTCATATTTAAAATATATTGAATTGTGGCTGTTGTTTTTCTCCCACAACCATAGTCAAAATGGTTCCTGGGGTCCATATAAGTCAGCAGGAAAATAGTATTTTCTATATTGAATTTTATTTTGCAAACTACATTTCAGTACATTTATTCTGCTGAATAAAAGATATATGTGATAGTAACAAATTATAAAATGTCATTTATTCAATGAGCTTGTAAAGTATAAGCATTTGACCTACATGGTATAATGTACTTTATATCACTTCCTGAGAGGTATGAAGATAATAGAGCCTGTGCCTTTAAGTGTAGATTAAGAAGCCAGAAGAGAAATTTAAGTGACTATGATAAAAACTAAAAAATCCACATTTGCTAAGTACTGCAAGAAAGATCTTACAGTCATATGATGTAGAATAGGACCAGAGAACTCTGGTTTGGATAATCAGAGAAGGCTTTGTGGAAGACATGTTATTTGCCATGTGCTAAAGGAAAGGATGGGGTCGTGACAGTTGGAAATGTGATTAGAGGCCAGAGCTGGCCGGAGGAATGGTGTTAAGTATTTTGAGTGTGTGTGAAGCTTGTTTGGAGTAAATTCTTTTTGCAAGGGCACTGAGTAGAAAGGGGAAGAGTGTAGGGAATGGAGGGTTTTGTGCACAGGCTAACACATTTAAACTTTGCTGGGGAGACATAGGGAAGCTGTTAATGTTTTCTGGACTATGGAGTAACTTGATCAGGTCTGTCCCTTGTAATGATGAATCTAGAAGCTCCATGTTGCTTAGATTGGAAAGTTAGGAAACTATGCATAGGGTCACGTCTGTTAGAGTGTTGCAATAATTCAGGGAAAAATGAACTAAGAAGCAGAGGTAATGGAATGGAACGGATGGGTGTATGTAACAGTGGCTAGGTTTGGAGGAAGAAATGAACAAAGTTATACAGTGGTGTAAAGATCAAAGATGACTCCTGCTCTAGCTCAGAATGCAGCATAGATCAGTTGTTTAATAAATAAATATTTAAGTGAAGATTATGGGCTCAAGTGCTTGAGAGAGTGGATAGAAACAAGAAAATCAACAAGTTGTTTGATGATAATTAGATTATTGAGTTTAAGCTACTAGAAGGACATAAAACTGAAATGTTCTTAGCAGAAGCTGCAAAATGGAATTCAGAAGTTGTGATGATGTAATCAGGGAACAGCAGAGAGGATAAAGGACAAGATGGTTGAATATTGCACAAAGTTTAGAACAAGAGAATCTAAAAGATCTGCCTAAGAAAATGGAATAGAGATTAACAAAGATAATGGGAACTGAGTAGGAGAAAAGTATTACCAGCAGAATTGGGAAATGAAGAAATGTAAAGAAAATGAGTATGGAAAAGGACCTTTGAATTTCATTTTTGAAGAAAGAGTTTTATTAGCTGGTGGGTAAGGAGATGGAGCAAGGCCTGAGTATTGTCTCGCAGTGAAAAGAAAGGAAAAGTAGCCGGAGAACTAACAGACTGAGGAAAAGATTTTTTGTTGTTGTTGTTTAGACTGGAGGAAAACTTTACATTTTTTTGTAAGTAAGTGAAGAAAGAGTTGACAGACAGGAAAAGATGAAGATGGGCTTGGGGAAGGAGAATGAGACAGTAGAAGAACATGGTAGTCAGTGTCTAGAGCTGCACTGTCCAATAAATCTAGTTGCAGTGATGGAAATATTCTCTGTCTGCACTGTCCAGTTCAATACCCATGAGCAACACATGTGACTATTGAGTGCCTAAAATTCAATGCTGACTGCAACTGGGCACTAAAATTCTAGTTTTATTTAATGTGAATTAATCTAAAATTAAGTAGCTATATGTGGCTTGAGGCTGCCTTTTTGGGTAGCAAAAATCTAGAATAGTTACATCTACCTAGGGTAAGTAGTTAATTTACCAAAAAGGGTCAGACATTGTGAAAACTAAGGGACAAGTTCCAGAAAAAGTTCAAGGTAGAGATGGTAGTGTTGAAGAAACTAATGATCAGATAGTTTCCTTCTTTACCACAAGATATATACTATTACTTTCTGGGAGGTTTCAGGTAAGGAACTTGGGGGGAAAAATTTTTGGCAATGTCTGTGGGGATTTCCAGTGGAGAATCTGTGGCAGATGAGATGAATGGTAGCAGTGTGGAGTGCCCTCCAGAGGTCAGAGTATGCACCTCACTCTGCTTCTTGGGGTTGGGAGGGTGAGGATAAATGGGGAGATAGGGAGAGCAATTTTAGGGGAAATCTTTGAAAGGCTTGAGTGCTGGTCAAGTAAATCAATACTCAGCAAGTAAAAAGTAGAAAAGACATGGATAAAGACTGGAGTTGGAGGTCATGATAAGGGTAAAGAGCCAATTCTTTAGGTGTCAGATTGTGGGAGATAAATAAGGCCATACAGTTTTCATTTTTAAGAATTGTATATTTGGTATGTCAAAATATATTCTACTGTCATGTATAACTAAAAATAACAACTTTTTAAATGTTAAAAAAAGAGTGGTATATTCTGGAGGTAGAAATTTCAGTGGGAAATGGGAAAAGAAAGAAGCAATAAGATTAAGAATGGTCAGTTGTCAGATGAGAGGCATATATAAGATTGATGCACACATTTCTAAATTCAGGGGAAGAAATTTAGCACACCATGATTATTTTGGTTTTGTTCCAGTTAATTTGCAGTATGGTATTTGCTCCAAATTTGTTAACTTAACTTTGAATGTGTAGTTTTTTCTTAACCCAAATTTGAAAAGTAAGACTTGGATTTATTTTATATATTTGTAGTGACATCCAAATTCATAAAAACTGAATGCAGAGCCTGTGAGATCATATTTTCTAGTGTTTGGATTTTGTAAATAGGAGCATGTAACCTCTGAAATAAGTGACTAATTCTAGGTTATATAGCCAGTTGAGTGGTAGAGCTGAGATTGGACTTGCAAGTCTACATTGATTCCCTGTTCTAGGCTATGAGTTGAACATCATCATGTTCCGGTCTGAGGCGTCCAAGGGTAGATATCTAATCATATGTTACTCAGAAACATTAAAATGCAATATAGAATATTGTCTGTAGAACTTTCCTACGATTGGTTTTTCTGAACTCATACTTCCAAATAACTGAACTATTGACTTAACCCTACTGAAAGAAGAAAATCTTGCTGAACCATTCATCTACTGTCTACTTTAGATTATAATTTATTTGTTCCTAACTGTTTTGACATTTAACACAAAGAAAATAGACAACAGACAGAACTTCTAAATGTTAATAACCCTAACAAAATCTGGAATTGAATTTTGGGCTAGGTTCAGCTGGGAAAGAGTTTGTTAATCAGCAGCTGTTTTTGTACTTTTTAAAAAGTACCAAATGTGTCTCTCCTACCAACTCTTATTCCCTTCTCCCTACCCCTTACCCTCAGTCTCTCTGATAATGAAGACATATACCTAAGTTAAACAATCTGAGGAGGAAAAAAAAATAACATTGTTTTCAGAAAATTTTAGAACCTGTAAGCTTACTCACACTCTTCTTTTTACTCTGCCTAATATATTGAGAGACATATTGAAGTGATTAGAAATAAACATGATTATTTATGAAGTAATAATGTATGCCATGTAAAAATACCAGAAGTTTACTTTAAATTGTCTATTTTTACATGGACCTCATGTTTCAAATCAAGTGATTATATGCACAAATCAGTTAACTTTGCTAAAAATGTAAATAAGGATTTACAAGTTTATGAGATAGAGAGTTCAGGTCTTTCCTTTCTGTGATACCTTAACTAATTAAGGAGTTTCCTCTAGTAATTTATGGAATCAACAACTCTGGAATCTTTGTGTTTCTTGTAAGGGCAAACACAATTAAACAGGATATCTGCTTTTCCAAATTCAACCAGAGTACCGTTGAGATGAACAGAGAACATTAAAATACCTTCATTTTCATCTTAATTCTTTAATTCCTTATTGTCTTGGGATTTTTAGATCTTATAGCATTTGGCATATGTATGACATGAAATCACCACACTCTAAGATTTCAGGGACTGACATCATTACATTTTTACTCCAGTAAATAATTTTTCTGTTTATTCTCTCCCACTCCTTTTTTCTTCTCTAAGACTGGCTCTGTTTTAGGTATAGTTAGGAGATTAAGAAATGAAAATTACTTTTTCTACCTTTGAGGAACTCAGACATGATTTTTAATACAGCATTCTCAAAATGTAGTACAGTGTCATCTGAGGATTTCTAGAAAAGCAAATTCCTAAGCCTCACCCCACACCTTCAGCATCAGAATTGGGGTGATGGAACTCAGTAATCAGTGTTTCTGTGGCCCTTCTGGGAATTATTATGAATCAAGTTGAGAGCCACTAGTTGAATGCTTAGTTCTTCAAACCTTTTTATTTTTTTTTTATTGAGCTATAATTTACATACCCCAAATTCAAAATGTACATTTTAAAATGTACATTCTATTCAGCAGTTTTTAGTGTATTCACAAGATTATGCAACCATCACCACCATCTAATTCTGGAACATTTTCGTTAGTCCAAAAGAAACTGCATACCTATTAGCAGTCACTCTGCATCCTCTGTCCCTACCCCCAGCTTCTGGCAACTACTAATATACTTTTTGTCTTAATGAATTTGCCTGTTTTGCATATTTTATATAAATGGAATCATGCAATATGGGGCCTTTTGTTTCTGGCTCTCAGGATAATATTTTTAGGGTTCATCCATTTTGTAACATGTATCAGTGCTTCATTTTCATGGCTGAATAGTAAGTATTGCATTGTACAAATATACCAAATTTTGTTAATTAATTGATGAGTTGATGGATATTTATGTTGTTTCTACTTTGTGGCTGTTGTAAATCTGCTGTGAACATTTATGTGCAAGTTTTCGTATGAACATGTGTTTTCAATTCTCTTGAGTATGTAGACTCAATTTTCACTCTTTGTTACATCCACAAAGTCACTGCAAACACTGAATTAATTAATACAGAATCATTTCTTCTAGGACAAATACAAGATTAGATTCCTGTGAGCCTCTGGTCATATTTTCATCACATGATCAATATATAATATTGCCTTTTGTGTGATTTGGTTTAAAGACACCCTATCTAGTAAATATTGTTGATTCATTAACATTGAACCCAATATTTAACAGCACTATAACTGATGCCTGAACAAAGTTTATTTTGTATTTTCCTCTGAAAGGCACATCACAGCCTTCTTGCCTTTAGAAACACTAAAACACTAGGCAGCACTTCAGCACTATGCTTGGGGGCCATTTAAGAGCAATTGAAATCACCACCAAAAAGCACAAAAAATGTAGAGGTTCGGGGTTTAGCTCAGTAGCTGAAACTTGTATAATGTGTGAGGCCCTGGGTTCCTTCCCCAGCACTGCTACGAAAACAACAACAACAAAAAGATGCAAAAAGTGAGAAAAGTGTGGTGCTAAATTGACCAGAAAAGGGGACCTTGTTTACTATATGAGAGCCAAACAAGAAAGTGTTGTGTTGTTTGACCTCCAATGGGAATATGTGCGTCTAACAACTTAAATTTTTTACTACTCTGCACATTATCTTTTAAAAATAAGTGTGAAAAAACCCAAATATTTTAGGATTACAAGTAAATTATAGGGCAAATTTGCAAAAATGAAATCTGCAAATAGTGAGGATCAACCGTACCTAGTAGTAGAATTGCAAGGTATATGCTAATTCTGTGTTAAATTTTTTTATACTCTTATTTATTTATTTTTATGTAGTGCTGAGGATAGAACCCTTGCACATGCTAGGTGAGCACTAAATAAATTTTTGAGTTTTTCACAGTGGCTACATAGCATTTTACATTAGCACCAGCAGCGTATAAGGGCTCCAGTTTCTCTATATCCTTGACAGTACTTTTTTTTTTTATTTTGTTTTTGTTTTTCCTTCATTATGGCCATACTTAGGGGTGTGAATTGGTAACTCATTGTGATTTTGATTTGTGTTTTCTTAAATCACTCAGGATGTTGAGCATCTTTTCATAGGCCTATTTGTCACTTGCATACCTTTGGAGAAATGCCTGTTCAAAAATTTCTCTCTTAAATTAGATTTAGTGTTGAGTTGTAGGAAGATTTTAAAAAACATATTCTGGATATTAGATACTTAAATATATGATTTGAAAATATTTTCTCCCATTCTGTGATTTTTTTCCCACTTTTTTGGTAATGTTTTTTGATATAAATGTTTATTTTGATGAAGCTTTATTTTATCTCATTTTCCTTTGTGCTTTTGACGTTTTTGAAAGCGCAGTCTTTATATAATTAACTAGTCAGTGCTAAGAGAATTGTTCACACATTTTATTATTAAAGTCATGAAGAAGTTTGGTGTGGTGTGATGGTACAAACCTATAATCACTGCTATTCAGGAGGCTGAAGCAAGAGAATCACAAATTTGAGGCCAGCCTGACCTTGTTTCAAAAATAAAACTTAAAAAAAAAAAATGGCGATGTAGCTCAGTGTTAAGAGAACTTGCTTTGCATACTAGAAACCCTGGGTTTAATCCCAGTACCACAGGGGAAAAGGGAAAAAAGTCATGAAAAGTTGGATTTCATGGTTTTAATAAATTATCACTTACTTGCTAAGGGATGCCTCTTGTAAAGCATTTGTTTGTAGGTATTTATGAGGTTTTTATGTTGTGATTATAGAATCTTAAATACTGGCATCATCAGGACCATCCATTTATAAAAAGTGTGTTGGATCCATTTAACAAACTGCTGTTTTTGTTTAGGATAATTGAGGAAAAACACTTATAACTGCTTCGACTAATACTTTCCTCTTTAAAAAAGAACACTCTGGTTCTTCTTTTAAAACTATGAACTTTCTATCCCAAAAGCAGAGTCTCAAGAGCCATTTGTGAAAGAACACAAGAATCCCCGGAACTTGGAAATAAACACGGATTGGTGTTTATTTGTGTTAGTTTAAATGTAGTAGCCCTATGTGTCAGAAAACTGAATCTGTAACACTTAAGTTAGTCTAAGCAAGCAAGTAATATCAGCTAATGTGGCTTTAATCTACTAAGTAACTTTAAATCCAAAAGATCAAAGGAAGTTATAACTAAAAACAGTCCTTGGTGCTATTTCCCTGTAGAAGCAGGAAAAGGCTAGAAATTACATGTCACCTTCATATCCTGGCTTGCTGACCTTGTGCTCAGATCAAGTCCCTCTGTATGCCAGCTGTTACCATTATTAAGACCTTGCCCCGAGGGGTTAAGTAGAAGAAAAACTCTCCTATCCTATAGGCTAGCCAACACCAAAAGTTCCAGCCCCTAACATGCCTAATTCAAAGCAATCTGCATGTGCTGTCATTCAGTCTGTCCAGCCGCTCCGTGGAGCTGCTCCTGCCAACTCCTCGCTTTCTGTTGTGCTCTGTTCCTGCAGCCAGTTACAGCTGTGGCTACTGCAGTCATTTGCAGACCAAACGGAGCCAGAGAAGTTTCCTCTTGTAACAGAAAGGTAGTATATTTATTCTTGCTTCAGTGTGTGTGCATTTGTTATTTTGGAAGAATTTATTTTAAAACTGAACTTAGTTTCGAGGGTTGTATTTAAAATTCTAGCTCACTGTTTTATCAATGTAAAGTTTGAATGTCATTTTAATGCATTAAAATCTTTCGAAGTTTATCTGAATTTATAGTCTAGCACAGTAAGATAAGGTCAGCTATTTCTTAAGTTTATTAAAATGTGGTGCTTGCTTTAGAAAGTTGGAAGTAAACCTAAGATTTCAAGTACTATGTGTTTCTTATTTTGAGATTCTTGTTTAATAGCCACAATCTAAATCAGAAAATTTTGCAAATATGTGTTTCTATGATGACCAGTCGATAGAAAAAAATAGCTTTAATCACTTTGTGAATTGAATATTTTAAGAAAGTAGCAATTTAGTATCTTCCAACCTATAAAGAGAGAAGTTTGGTGAAGATACCTACTTACTTGGGAGCTAAGTTTCAACAGCAGGTTTAATTCTTATCAGTGTTCATTTCAAACACAGCTTGGTGCACACCCTCATGCTGTATTTGAGTTGATTAAATGTTTCTTGTATTGCATGCATTTTACTTGATGATAGCCACATCATGATTGGATTTACCACTTACAGTGCAAGTTGGAATGTAGTTGCTATATTGACTTTTGTTTAAAATGAGAATGGATACATTTATATGTTACTGGTAGAACAATTTAAAGGACTTCAACTTGCAAAATGTTTTATGTTTGCTTGTGAAATGTGAATTTAAAAACGTAAACAGAAAAATTCACTGAAAATCAAAGTATTTCATCCTGATTACTGATTGACCAGAAATACCTTTCCTAATAACGAGAAATAATGACCATGCTTTACAATTTGCTAAAAATTTAACAAGTAAATGTTCCTGTTGAAAGAAGAATGAACTATGCTCTTTTTGCCCATAAGAGGATTATTGTACATCATAGTATTTATAATTAAGAAGACTCCAGGGCTCTTTGATGGCTGGGAAATGACTAAACTAGGTAAATAAGCTCTAAACTAATGAATGTTACACTAGTGGGCAGAGGTTTACTATTTCCCATGGTTCAAGTGTCTCCTGACATACTTCTGCCTTTTAAAATGTTAAAAACAGTCTTTTGCATGATATTTTTTAGTTTTTAGTTTTTGCATCTCTGGTAGACTATCCTAGAATGTTTTCATTGCCAAAATATTGAATCTTGTAATATTTTATGGATTATACTTCATATGGAACTTTTTGCTTTAATATAGAAAAATAAGGGCAGAATATTTTTATGTATCTTCCACGCTTCATATAACTTACATCATAGACCTGAATTTCAGAATTGTGAACATGAACTATTTGCATTGATTATGAAAACTATATGTTTAAATATCTGAACTGATTGACCTACAAAGCAGTTTAGAAAATATATGTTAACCTTGCCTCAGTCTAAAAGATAATTTGTCTTATGAAATTGATTCATCCAACTTTTAGCTTTAATCCCACCTGTGTTTGTCACTTATATTGAACCAATTGAGCAACTCTTGGGAAATCTCCTTTCAGTGTTTATTACTATGCCCCAGTTCTTTACCTTCCACCTAACTGCTTTGAGTTCTGGGATTGGATCTGAGCATTCTCACTGCATAATTCTTTATATTGTGGATGATGTGATGGACAACCTTCACCTACAGAAGATAAGAACATTTTCCAAATTTTTTTTAAATGTAGTTCCTGATCATATCCTAACATGAAATAAAACTGAATTGTTTAGGATCAAGACACATGAACAGCTTAGCCTATCAGCTTTTGGTCGGGGGGTGGGGGGACCACCAAAAAACAAATAAGCAAAGAAAAAAATGTACATATAAAACAAAGCAACTGAAGGCTAAAAAAGCTACCCTTGGTGAATAGAGTGGCTCTTTGTTCTCTCCATCCCAGTTTCTATTCTCTTATTTTAATCACTGTTATATAGACTCACATTTAGATATTAAGAAAACTATTCACAAGAAACATAGTAGGTGCTTCTTATGAGATTGCTAAATGTTTACCTACTGAACTGAAAAGTATGACTTAATTACCTTTGTAAGCAAACAAGAATCCCATATCAACAGTTCATGCAATTATAATTCATCTGAAACATCCAAGAAAGCATACAGCACAATTCACAGACATTTGTAGTGATTATTTAAGTAAGGGATAGGAAAAGATTTGTGAAAATTGCATCCAGGCTTTTACTAAAAAGTTAATTTATTGGTTCAATTCAAGTAAGAAACAAATCTTGACAAATTTGATGTTTTTCTAAGCTTAAAACAAATCCGAGTCCTTCAAATAAAAGGATGTTTTTAGTTGTGTTTCATGCGAATACCTTAAGTGATGTTGCCTAAGTTGCTCTGTAGACTAAAGGATACCCTTGAGACATTATTTGCTGGACTCTGCAGGGAAGAACCCATTCGGGAAGCTGCTCTAGGAGATTTGATTTGCTACTTCTCAAACTTCACAAAACAGCAGGGAGTGAGGCCTGGTATCAGATACTTAACATTTGTGGGAAAAGTTTAGATAATTCTAAGTGTAGTATTAAAACAAAACACATTACCATCTAAATCAAACAACTTTTAAGAGCTTTTTTGTGATTGATCTCAGTTTTGGGCTTTATGAAAGACATTTTTGAAATTCTCTCACATTCTTTATCTTCACAATATGTGGGAGGAAAATGTTCTTGGTTTGATTTACCTCAGTGATGGTTTTTTCCTTTGAGCTGCTAAATTTTGAGGTTTTTAGATGTGTGAAGTATTAAACATCATGGTGTCTTTAGATATGCTTGTGATCTGTTTCACAAAATTAGTTAAGCTCAGAAATATGATCCTTTTTCTACCGGGAAGAGAGGTATATAGTGATACAGATAAATTGCTCACTTGTAAAACTGCCCGTTTTGTGATTTTAGTAAGGGTAAACTGGATTGAGATGAAATCTTATGACCTAAAGACAGACTTACATCTTGATGGTCTTGTTAACTACCAAAACATCTTGGAATTCTTCTTTGTCAGGGATGTGAAGCTAGAGAATAGACTTGTCATCTGAAGACTGTCTTACCTTAGTATTAAAAGTTTAAAATGTAACCAGAAATCTTTTTCCCCCTTCCTGACATGAAACTTGAGGGAGTGTGCTCTTCTATTAGAGGAGCTTGAGGCTTCATTTTAAAAACTGACCAGAGGTTAGGGACATACTTTTGCTTGAGTGATAAACAAACTCATTAGTCAAATTAACTATTTCCTAAACATTGGAAAGATCTGCAAGAAATTGAGGTTATGTGGCAGCTTATGTCACATTATTCCATGTGAATTCTGCACAGCTATCTTGCTTACGAAGCCTTTTCCCTTACTACATCCTTGCCCTTACCCTTCCAACATAAGAAGTAGGTTAACCAAGAAAACAACTGGAGATAGCTTCAGTACTATAAACCACATGTAACATGGAATACCAAATCCAAAGTTTTTAAAATAGGCAGCAGTATTTTGCATTTCAAGCAATATTGTCTGAATGCTGACTATTTTGAGTGAGTTATAAATTGATGAGGATTAATTTATATAAAGTATAAATCAGTGATTCTCAGCCTTGGCTGCATATTAGAGTCATCTAGGGATCTGTTTAATGAAATTAGTTAAACTCAGAAAAATTCTTAAAAAATACTTATGTCCAAATCACTACAATATGAATTAAGTAAGAACATCTGGCTAGGGCCCTGTGTCTGTAAAACTTAATATACATATGTATATTTTTATACATTATAAAACTATAATTTTATATAATACATATCACAATATAGAATATAATATTGTATATAATACATAAAATATATATGTAAAGATATATAATCTACATCCAAAGTGATTCTAATGTGCAGCTAGGGTTGAGACTGATGTAATAAATCTGAGATTTTGTGAATATTTGTTGTATTTATTACATTCCCTTAAAGACTAGTAGCAGATTCTAGATAAATTTCTTGGTTGGTTCTTGAGTAGATGATTACTTATAGAATTCTTCTATAAGTAATTTTTCTAGAATTTTTTAAATGACCATAGTTTGACATTTCTGAGTATAGACAGCTTTAGTTTTACTTTACGTATTCTTGGTTATACAAATTGGTATCATTCTCCAGACATTGGATTCAAAAATAATTAATGCAGCTAAATAGAATTTAAATTCATCTGAAATACAAACTCAGATATTCCCCACCCCTCTCATTGATGCTTATGGATACAACACTAGTGTGGGGAGAATTGAATGATAATTTCTGTAGATGAACTTGGGAAAGGAATCTCTGAGAATTGCTCTAATTGCAGTGCTCTTGAAATACCTATTTAGGAAGTTAAGTGTTTATGCTAAATATATATGTTATTGACATCATTTATTCCAGATTGGAAAAGACAGACTTTCTATTAGACCTATATGTAACTTCCCACAGGGAACTAGTAGAAAAAAGTACATTAGACATAAAACAAACAGAAACATGAAATTGATATTTCTATAGCCCTAAAATTCTTTATATTTAGCACATGTATAAATTTCTGCTTTGATAACCCAACTAATTCAGTGTTTTCATATTTGCTATTCTACATGTGTTATAATATCTTTCTAAGGTTATTTTACTTTTATAACTTTTGTTGAAATATGGGTTAGAGATTTTGACTAGCAATTTAATTTTTCTTCTGTATCATTAAGCTGTTTGTAAATTCCAGGAACAGTTTTTTTTTTCATAAAAAGTGAAACATGTAACATTTGCAGTTTATTCTCTTTGATGCCTTTATCATTTTATATATATGATATATAAAAATATATATAAATATATATATACCATGTATATAATCGTATTTTTCAAAATTATAGAAAAGTATATTTAATTTTCAAAGGTGGTGCTTGTTATTACAAATTGAGACTATCTGATTATAAAGAATTATGATCCTTCACTTTCAGAATTCCTAGAGCTTGGTGTGGGGAAAAGCATACTTGTATTCTTAAGAAATGTAGGGTTAGTGGTTTGGATCTCCAAAATCATAATGTTTTTTCTTTGGAAAATGGCCTCTAATTTGTTGCAACTTATGCTTATGGGGGATAATAGTATAATATTTTATTTTTGAATAGTTCTTTTCAATGTATAAAATGTTTATAAATGATTAGGTAAAGATATTTATGAGTGTTCTTATTGAAGGAGAATTTAATGGTAAAAAGTTCATGAACTCAAAGAAAAATAAAATTTAATTTGTCTCAGAAGGGAAGAAGATTATATTTCCCTACTTAAAACCATCCTTTTAGTTCAAGGGCCTGTTTCTTTGATTAAAGATAAATATTTTTCTGTCAGGTCTGTAGATTATATTATTTTGAAAAGTTCAGATACTTCATGACAACAGTGATCAATCCATTGCCTTGCTTTGTCAAGTTTGCATAACAATACATGGATGAGTAGCACCTCCTTAAATTAATGAAAGATGTCTCTGATACTCTTGACTGTGGAATTGTAACTTTAAAACTATCCTGGGAAATACTGAATTCAGAGGCTATTTTTCACATGGGCCTCAGGCAGAGTTTTATATCAGTAGTCTCTAGTGATCCTATAAACACCAGTTGAACTTGGCTTTACCCTGAGGTAATACCATCTTGAGGTAGTGGAAAAGCTTACCTTTAGAAAAGTAAAGCCGGCCTGGGATTGAATCCCAATCACGTGATTTGGATAAATTACTTTAATATTTTTGACCCTCAGTCTTCTCTGTAATGGGTTCAATGGGATCTTCAGAGAGGGATTGAGAGGAAAGTGCTTGACATAGTGAGATGATAGAAAACATTTTTAATAGCATTTTGTGGGAGAAAATATTCCTAGAGACAAAACCTGGCTGATGTCCTTCTGTCATCCAGCTTTAATAGCCCCATTGCAGAAAATGCCTAATGTATATGCCTTTGTCAGTTTTTCTTGTCATTTAGAGAAACTATTTCACTAGTTATAGCCCTAAATTTAATAGGGTTCTGGTGATCGGAAGTGGGACCATCATTTTGGGATAAACATCAAGCAGTTTTAGAGGAACCCTTTCATATAAAAACAGAATTGGTAAATAGTGATAGGTACTTCCCAAATTGCCTTTATACCCCTTTTGTATACCCATCTTCTTATATTTAATACCATGTAAGAAGAAACAAAATGTGTCTCACCCAGTTACCTGGGCAAAGTGCTTCAGTCCGTTTACATCGATTACACTAAAGATTAAAATTCTATCAACTCTAATTTTCATGCACAAACCAGTGTGGGAATCATGAGATAAATCGAAAATAAATTTGATTATCAATTAGAAGTTCTGTTAAAGGTTGTTACTTTTCTCTGCCCTAATTAGAAAAATTGACCTTTATCTCTCGGCAACTGTTATTATTTCTCTACTTGTTTTGTTCTTCCTACTTTAATTATGCATTATCTTGTCACTAGTTAAGCCCAATTCTTTTGTAGCCTCCCCACCTAGTTTGTTGTTTTGCTTTGATATGAAAAGTGTGTGCCAGGGACAACAGCACAGGCATGTTGTTGGAGGCTTGTGTTCCTACTCCAGGTGGAAGCATCAGAATCTGCTTTTATCTTAATTCCCAGGTTAACTTTATGTTTGGAATTCCTGGGTTAGTGCTTTGTATTTTCATCTAGTGAAACACTGTTATATGTAGCTTTCTTCTGGAAAAAATGGTTGGCTATATAGCATAGAGTCTTCTTGGTGACCCATTCTTGCCTTTTATTCTTAAATGTATTGCTATGAATCTGGTGAAGCAAAGTATTACTGTAAAATACATCATCTGAGCTTACCAAAAGTAGCTTAACAGAAAACTCTCAGCCTTGGCATCAGGATTCCTGGCCTCACCATATGCCATCAGTGTAACTTTGGGCACCTTACTTAGAGTCTCTGTGTCAAGTTCTCTTTTGCAAAATGAAGTGGCAATACCTGCCACATCTGTTTTTCTGAGGGCTATTAAGAGGATCAACTCAAGTGAGATCATGTGTGTGAAAGTGCTTTGGCACTACCAAAGAGGTGTACTATTGTAGCTGTTGATGGGGACTAAGATGTTGTTCCTTCAGGCTATGTAGGCCCTATGTTTGTTAAGGATAGTGATGGCTTTGCTAAGTGGTTACTGTGGTAATTGGAACAGGTCTGCGTATTCTCTTCAGCGGTACATTTAGATTTTAACTTGGCAGTTTTCTGGCCAGGCTAGCAGTTCTGATTTTCAGTTCCAAGTAGCTGATGTGAGTTATTTTTTTTTAAAATGGGATTTAGATGATTTGTATTCTGGGAGCTACCTAAATAGTCTGATTGCATTCTTTGGATAAATTATAATTATATTTTATTACCATATGTAGTATATCTATGTTCATGAATAAAATTTACAAATACAAGCAGATCCCGTTATCATTTTATAACATTTTAATGACATGCTCTTTTTTGTCTTTGAAGTATGATGATTTTGTATATATTATAGGTTCATACTTTTTGAGTTCCAGACAAATGTAGGATGTAATTCTAATCACATGAACTCTGGTGACTCTACACACACACACACACACACACACGCACACACATACCCACACTCACTCACTCTGGATCCATACCACGTAGGTTGTTCTACATCTAAGTTTTATTTGCACATAATGATGTTTTTTGGACTTCCTTCCAAATATTATATCCTTATCTAACCCACTTTTTTATTGGGCAGAATACATAAGTTAGAGTTAGGCAGAAATTGTCTCCTGTTGCTGATAAGTTCAGTTGTTTCTTGTTTTCACTGTTACTATGCTACAGTCAACCTCCTGATGCATACATACATCAAACACATTGTACAAGTATATCCAAAGGATAAATCTCTAGTTAAATTGTGGGTCAAAGGATAAAAGCTTCTTAAATTTTGATAAGTAGTATCCCTGTCACTCTCTTACAAGGTTACACCAATTGGCATTTCTAACAAATTTAATTCTAAGAAGAAACCAAGACTTAGAGACAGTTTAAGTAACTTGACCCAGGTTCTCAAAGTTGGTGACTTGTAGAGTCAACTTTCAAACTCAGACCTACCCATGCTATCTCTTCTCAGCCATGAATATTTCAGTTGCCATTTTAAAGCATAATTTTGGCTTTAAAACTAGGAAGCATCATTCCATGTCTTTTTATATGCTCATAACTCAAATAAATAAAAGAAGCAGGGTGCAGTGGTGCATGCCTATAATCCTAGCAGCTCAGGAGGCTGAGACAAGAGGATTGCAAGTTCAAAGCCAGTCTCAGCAACTTAGTGAGACTCTGTCTCAAAATAAAAAATTAAAAGGATTGGGGGTGTTTCTCAGTGGATAGGCACCCCTTGGTTCAATCCCTAGTACCAAAAAAAATTTTTTTTAAATGTAATAAAAGATGCTTCTTGCCAAAGACCAGATAGCCTCCAAACTGCTAAATCATTCAACATAAAAATGCTACCTGAAAAGGAATAATGATTATGAGTGAGATTAGTAGCTTTGGGTATAATTATATTGGTACATGATATTCATGGACAGCAGAAAGTACACCAAAATATGGTTTCCATCCCACCTTGAGCCAGTGACGCAATAAAGCTTTCCTTTGGCATCCCCTGTGTGTTATGGCCCAAGGGAGAACAGGTGGTTTCATCATAGTTGCCTTGGAAAGTTTTTCATTTTGTTTGACCCAGAACTTATTTCAAAATTCCACCAAAAATACAATCATTAATGCATTTGTAATCACATACCATAATATTTATTACAAGTGTTTGACATAAGTAAAGGGTATTAGCATTTTCTTTCAGGACTTCCTTTTTCCATTTCTTTTTATTATGTGTTTTTTTCTTATATCTTGTCTGCTTTACTGTTAGTTCTGTTCATCCTAAGCTTAGACCACATTTTTTTCTCATTTGTCTCAGTTCTAAAGAAAAAAAAAGTGTTTCTCTGTGTGAACCACAGGGTCAGCTCTTAACTTCAGATTGAAACTGAACCCCTACACAAATACACACACTGATAAGTCAGAGACATTTCTTAACTTTCTGTTTTTGCATCTGTGTGTGTGTGAGTGAATGTGTTTCCTTACTTATGAAATTATATTGGTTTTTCCCATTTTATGATTAAAGAAACTGAATCAGAGAAAGCTGTGTTTCTTGCTTCAAACACAAGCCAAAATCAGAGTTCAGATTATTCTTTATTATCCACTAGTTCCTGCTTCATTACAAGAAATATCCCACTTATAAAATAGGTTGGGCTCAAGAAGTTTGTTTGTAAGTCAGTTATTTCGTACTTGATCTGCATTTTGCCATGGTGGAAAAAAAAAAATGTTTTAAATGGTATTAAGTCCCTCAGCTAGCCTACAAGAATCTATTTAACTCTTGTGTAACTACAAAATGTGTATTTGCACTAAAAATAAAAAAGAATGGTAGTTATGATTCTGTTTAAAAAGAAAAAGGGAAATTATTTTCCTTAGGGATGCATAGACTTAATTAGAAGGTAGAGAAACGGGTGAAAATAGTGGAGAGTTTAGGAGAGATTTCAAGGTACTTCTAAGGGTATTAGAAGTTGATAGCACTGTCCCAGTTTTTCCTTTAGAACTTTGAAGATGTTTGTTGTTGTTAGATGCTTCTTACTAACATAACTCACCCACCAATTGTGATTAGAATCAATGGGATTGACTGAATTAAATTAAAAAAAAAATAGATGATCTGAGATGGTGTATTAGCCAACCTGAGATGGTGAAAAATAAACTGGCAAACCAGTACTTCTTCCTTCTATCCTGATAGAAAAGGCAGGAGTTTTTTGTATTTTTTTTTTCTTTTAGCCCAGCAGGTCCCATCAGTGGGGATAGCTTGGCTGAGGTCTAGAGGCAGCTTTGGAGCACAGGTTGCAGGTGGAGGCTGGAGAATACTATGCTTTCAGTAGTTTCTGTGTGTGAAGTGTTTGTACCATGGCAGTTTCTAATTCTGGACAATCATTTCATTGATCTCATCTAGCCATTGCTTCCTACATTGTCTATCATAAAATAAACATTTTAAATTTCAGTTAACTTTTTAAAGAGGCCAGCCTTCTCTAAATGTCCTTAAAACTATANACACATTATATATATATATATATATATATATAAATTAAAGGACATTTAGAGAAGGCTGGCCTCTTTAAAATAAATAAATATATATATATATTTTATATATATATTTTATATATATATATAAAGTTTTGCTTTGTTTTGTTTTCAGAGGATCAGCATATAGCTCATCCTTTTAACAGCAAAAGGGAGGATATGTTCTTCAGTAAACAGAAGCTTAAGTGAGGGGCACATTTGGAAAGTGAATGAAGAATGATTACTTTGTGCCTCCTGGGCCAGATTAGTGTTCTTATTGGACACTATGCCTACTCTGCTCTCCAGCAAGTTGCACAATTCATTTAATTACTTTTGCTTTGTGTTGGACATATTAATTGAGTATTTTATACTGGTTATGTGTACCCAAGAGTGATTTTATGAAGGTTAAAGCAACTTTATATACTGCAATTCAGAATTCCACTAGGTGGTCATTATAAGAGGAAGTTTGGGGATTGGTAGGGAAAAGTAATTGTAATTAGGTAAGTAACAACTAATTGATTTTTAAAAATACTTTAAAATGTTTTTGTCTTTCTACTGAAATGATATTTAGGAAAATTTCTAATCCATACCTTAATTCCTGTATTTTTTATTATGTGATGCTTATTTAATTGAATGTGTGTGGGTTTTATTTGAAAGGTAAATAAACTAATAATGCTAAATTCTCATCCCAATACAATGATACCTCCTGGGTGCCAGTATTTAAAGTTTTTTGTATTCTTCTCGTATACTCTGCTCCAAAATACTCTAGTTGAGTAGTTGACACAGTAGGTAAAAATGTGCATTAGACTCCTCTTCATAGGTTTTTTGGTTTGGTTGCAATGTATTTAGACCAAAATTGGCTACCTGTGTTTATTTGTTTTTAATATTTATTTTTTAGTTGTAGGTGGACACAATACCTTTTTTTTTTTTTTTTAATGTGGTACTGAGGATCGAACCCAGGGCCTTGCATGCACTAGGCGAGCACTCTACCACTGAGCCACAATACCAGCCCCTGTGTTTCTTATCAGAGGTGTGGAGAGACTGGAGAAAGATTTCTTCAAAATCTGTTTTGTCTGCTTAGAAGTAGTGAGCCAAAGGTTAGTGAGCCCAAAGTATGTACCCAAAGTACCGTGCCCAAAGGGTTCGTGAACCAAAGTATGGTTTTCTTTTTTTCTTGTTGGCTTTCATGTATAGGTTAAGTAGACCAGTGGCATTTAATGACCTGTTTTTCTTACTGTGAATTTGCAGATTTTGTTTTTATGTTTCTTAGAGGAGGTGGGGTGAACTAGCAGAGAAGAAGGAGTTTGTCTGTTTTTGTCCTTGTTTGTTGACTAGACAAGCATCCTACTAGTAATTTGAACATGTAAGGGTTTTCCTTTATATTGAATGCCTGAAGCCTTTGGTGAAAGGAAAAAAAAATGTAAGGAAAAAACTTTCATCTGAGGCAGATCTTACAGTAGTATTGTCACAGAAGAAACTAAAGGAGTCCTGGAGAGGGAAACCTCAACTCAGAATGAGTTGGGTCCTAGACAAACATCACAAAAATGAATTAAAGGACATTAGTTAGAGGCACAGAGATTTATTTAGGAAAACAAAGAATACATGTTTGAGGGAAAATGTGGCCCATCTCCAGAGTGAGAGATGCTCTTGGGGTCTGAGATTCTTTTTTAAAAATGAAACTTGGTGAGGGATGGGAATGGGAAGGTTTGTGAGGATGACATCAGTCTGGTGAACACAGGATGGTTTAGGTTGGTCTGGTCATGTCCAGGCTCCTTAGGTTGGTATGGTCTCCATTATCTGATCAGTAGATAACTGGAAAGTACTCTAGATTATAGGTTTCTTAAAATATCATATGTCTCTTTGTTTAATCTATTTATTGCATGGGTGAATTTTGATTACACTGAGTGATTTTTGGAAGTGAATGAATTTATGGTAACTCTATGATTTATGTATTTCCCAGAAATGTGGGAGTGACAGGCCTGGGAGAAGAACTAATTTGGGGAGTAACAGGCCTGGAAAGGCATGTGAAACTTCAGTTTAAAATTACGCTTCCTTGTTCTTCCTTTTGTCTCCATTCTACCTATCTTTTTATTTCTTCTATCCTACCTCAGTATCATTTTTCTCATGTACGAGCAATGTTACCTATTATGTATAACAAAACATATTAATACATTTATGGACAACTATGTAATATGGTTAAATTTTTAGCATTATAGTCATTGATGGAAAAAGAAGGAGAAAACTTGTGCATCTTGTATTTTGATTGTAAGAATTCTTAGCTAATTTTCATTTTCTTTTGTTTATTCTTATTCTTTGACTTAAGTAATTTGGAAGAAAAGTCTTATGGTTTTGGGGCTTTTCTAAAGCATAAAACATTTGAAGATTATTCACATTGTTTTAACCTGTTCAACTGATGCCTTCAGGTCCTTCATTTTGCCCATCACTCTTCAGTCAGAACACCTAAGCATCCCTAAATATTCTAATTTCTTTTTTTTTTTAATCTTGTGACCTGAATGCATAATCTTTTTTTATTTGTTATTTTTAGTTATACATGACAGTAGAATGTATTTTGACATATTATACATATACAATATGTATATGTATAATATGTCATATTAATGAATAAGAGTACAACTTCTTATTCTTCTGGTTGTACATGATGTGGAATTACGTTGGTTGTGTATTTATATGTGAACATAGGAAAGTTATGTCCAATTCATTCTACTATCTTTCCTATCCCCATTCACCGTCCCTTCCCTTCATTTTCCTTTTCCTAATCCAAAGTACTTCCATTTTTACACTCCCCTTTATTGTGAGTTAGTCTAAATATTCTAATTCTTAACACATTCTTGCATGTCTAAAATGAGAAGAGAAGAAAGGCACTGGGGGGGAGAGGTGAGGTGGCCGATAGGTGGGGATAGGAGAGTGTTCTTTTTTTCTAATTTTTTTTATTAGTTGCTCAAAACATCACAATGACATATCATACATTTGATTCAAATGGGGTATGAATTCTTATTTTTCCACGTGTACAGATTGCAGTATCACATTGGTTATACAGCCACGTGGAGAGTGTTCTTAAAATGCACCAGTATCTGGAGGAAAGAACAGTGCCTGAGTGTTGGCTGGTTCCATTGCAGATGCTGCTGGGTTTCTACCATGGTGGAACAACTTACTGCAAAAACCCTTGTGTTCAAAAAGCTCTTTTTAGATATCTTTCTTTTCTTTTTTATGTATTTGCTGACCTGCTTATAACTAGATGATTTTCTATAGTTTTCTTTCATAGGGTCAAGAAATCAGAGCATGGCTATGAGCAATGGAAACAACGATTTTGTGGTTCTGAGCAATGGCAGCATCACAACCAGTGCTACCAATCCTGGTCCCTTCACCCCCTGCGATGGAGACCATGCAGCCCAGCAGCTCACACCCAAAGAAGCAGCAAGAACAAAAGTGAGTCCAAATGGATGCCTGCAACTTAATGGCACAGTTAAATCATCCTTTCTGCCTTTAGACAACCAAAGAACACCTCAGATGTTATCCCAATGCTGCCATCCTTGCCCATATCATCACCCTTTGACCAGCCATAACAGTCACCAAGAGTGCCATCCCGAGGCTGGCCCTGCAGCACCCTCTGCTTTGGCCTCCTGTTGCATGCAGCCACACTCAGAGTATTCTGCATCTCTGTGTCCAAACCATTCACCTGTGTATCAGGCCGCGTGCTGTCTTCAGCCCTCGCCATCCTTCTGCCTGCATCATCCGTGGCCTGACCATTTTCAGCATCAGCCTCTGCAGCAGCACATAGCCAACATCAGGTGAGTCTTTGAAAGTTTTGCTTGCCTTTAGCATTCAACTGATTCCATCTGGATGTGACTGCTTATATTTATTTCCCCAAAAGGAGGAGAGGAAAATGTGTTGGGAAACAAAACTAATAATAATGCTTATTTTATGGATTGTGTGAAGCCTACTAAAATGCAAATGAAATAATATATCTTATCCATTGGCTTCTTGGTCCATTAAATTCTTCCTTCCTTTTTCCATGTCTACAACCTGGCTATACCTGAGTTACAAAGTTCAGTAAGATGTTTTATTGTTAGCAGTTCACACAGAGAAATGCACAGATCTTTAAATATGCAGTTTGATCAGTTTCAGCAAATGTGTACACTAGTATAATCCATATCTTAGCCTGGTGTAGCTAGCATATTTCTGTCCCTCTCTCAGTCATTCCCTGCCCCAGACATCATCTCTGCTCTGAGTTCTGTTACCACTGATTTGTTTTGTCAGCTCCTAGAACTTCATACAAAGTCATATGCAGCATTTATTCTTTTGTTTTGGGCAAGTTTTGCTCAGCATAAAGTTTTTGAAATTGATCTATTTCTGTGTGTATTAATTTTTCTTTTTCTTTTGAGTAGTAATCCGCTTGTTGCATGTAGCAAATTCTCTTATAACTAAAGAGTCATATACAGAAAGAGATTAAGTGATAAATACTTTTCACCTTTATCAGATTTTACATATTGAGATTATGTATTTTAATCTTAGAGGAATAAAAAAAATGAGAGAACAGGGTAAAGTGGGTTGGGAGAGGGGTAGAAGGAACAGTCCTCTGCAGCATGTTTCTGTAGTTTCTGAATATATTTCCATATGGACATAAGAACCTCATAGTTCTAGAACTATGATAAGAAATTCACCAAATTCATTATATTATATGATATAAATGTGATATATGTTATAATGATATATATAAAATCACAAATTAAATGGTTCCAGAATGTGAGATGAGATGAATTGTTCTGTTTTAAAGCTGAACTCTCCTTTAAAAAGTCATAAAGTTAGTAACTATGAGCAAATAACCAATTCTTTCAGTATACCAGGTTGTGCCAAGATTCTCAGGATTTTTCACTTAGCATTTCTTTAATGATCTAATTTAAAACATGATCTAATTTAATTTATTGAGAGTGCTATGCACACTTTAAGTAATATGGTATTAATAAAACAGAGAAGTGGGTGACTGAGCTCACCACTGCCTGTTTTTTTGGCCCTGAGGCCTCAATAGTCATCGTGAACTTACTTCAGATTGTGCATGACCACTGGGCTCATATATTTGTTCCTATGAGATTTGTCTTAGGATTTTAACTGGACAAAAAGAATGAAGAAAAGCTTACTGCCTTCTGGAATAAGAGTCTGTTATTTAAAGTGAAAATGAGACCTAATGAAGAAGTTACCTGAAAATAAAAGATTGTAACTAAATTACAGAATGTTCATATTTTAAAACACTGACAGTATTTAATATGAATGAACAAAAACTCATAAAAATACTATATTTGTCCATCCAGAAGACTTGTTTAAAAAAAAGTGGAAATTGATGAAGGAAATTTTTCTTATTTCAAATTTTATCTCAAAATTTTGAGCCTTTTGATTAACTATTTGTTATAGTCTTTTAAAGGTACTTGCAAAGGAAAGGTACAAGTCCAATTGTGTATATCATACACTTTATTGTGTTCAAGCATTACTTTCCTATTTTGTATATTTATTTGTTCAACAGTATTTAGTGAATACGTACATGTGCCAAGCACTGAGGATATAATTCTAAACAGATTAAGGCTTTTCCCCCCTTCATTCTATAAGATAGTAGGAAAGAAGACAGTAAATCACACAGCTACAATATTGTGATAAGTACTACCAAGAAGGAACACACAGGGGTGCAGATGAATAGAAGTCAAATGAAGAGAGAAAAAGGGGGTTGTCTTTCTTACAGGTAGCAGAAACAGTTCCTGCTTAGACTTATAAGGTAGTGTGGGCCCAACTCCAGCAGACTTCATTGTGCCTTGACCTTGATGGAAAAGTAGTAGCAAGAGGAGAGATATCCTGAGATCAAGTCTGGAGGAAATTTTAACCACTTAAGGAGTACTGGGCTTTATCTGCAGGCCATTTGTGGACCTGTTAGAGATTTGTTGCCTAGCATGCAGGAGGCCCTGAGTTCAATTCCCAACACTGCAAAAAGAAAAGAAAAGAAAAAAAAAGGAGGGGTGTGTGTGTGTGTGTGTGTGTGTGTATTTTCATAATGGTAAAATATACATACTTCATTCATTGAAGGCAATTTGCATCTTTTGCCTATTGTGAATAATTCCACTATGAACATGAATATGCAAATATCTGTATGAGTTTCTGCTTTTAATTCTCTGGGGCATATGTCCAGACCAGAGGTAAAATTCCTGGATCACTTGGCAATTCTCTTTTTTTAACTTTTTGAGGAATTGCGATACTATTTTACAAAGCATCAGCACCATTTTATATTCCCACCAAAGTTCCAGATTTTCATATCCCCATCAACACTTGCTATTTTGTCTGTTTCATCTTATTTAAGAATTGTCATCCTAATGGGTATAACACTACAGATTTTTGAGCAGAAAAGGAACACTGTCATCTTCATTCTGGAGAGTAGATTAAATCAGAATTGTTATGGATAGGAACACCATTAGAAGGCTTGCTGCAGTAATTCAGGTGAGAGATTGGTGACTTGAACCAGGATTTAGAAGTAAATTCCTTCCAGGGAGATTAGAAGGTAGAATAGACTGGATCTGGTGGATAATTGGATATGAGGTGGATATGGGAAGGGAGGAAAAGTCACATTTGATTTTCAGTTTCTTGGCCTGTACTGGAGGGATAAATAGTAATGTCATATACTAAAATGGGGAAGAGAGGTAAAGGGTCCTAAGTGAACAGAGTGGAGGCATGGAATTTCCTGGGGAACTGGAATTTGGTGATAAATGGTATTAAAACAGGATATAAGTTATAACAGTGAGTTTCCTTCAGAGAATTAGGATGCTATGCAATACATAATGGCAACATTGAGGACAATGATCCTGGTAAGGGTTATCTTAGACTGAACTCTGAAGAGCTTAAACTCAAGCCAGCAGGTATTTATTTGCAGGATTGTGCTCTGGGCTAGGACCTGAGCCGGATGCTGGCTCCCTTTTTCCATCCAGTAAGATAGCCACAAAGCATATTTGGATGTGGACAGAACTGCTATGTAAGGGAAAAGAGAGCAGTTTGGGTGAGTCTGAACAGAATGTCCTTAGTATAGAAATTCTGAAAATGGGAATGTAGTGATGTTTTCTGCCTTTCATTAATTATTCTATTTAGCACTTTTAAGAAATTTTTGGAACAAATGTTCTAGAAGCTGAACTCCATCAGGCACTTAAATTTCCTAATTCTTTTTAGTTTGCTTCATGATGATTTATTGCATCTTGATTTTTTAAGTTTTTGTTTTAAAATCAATAACATCAAGTACTTAATGAAGTATTGTTCAATTACTGTTTAAGGTGCATTCATGACTACACACTTCAGCTCTTTATTCCTTTACCAATTTCTGACTCACTTTTCCCATGTTTTCTTTTTGTTTCCCCTCAGAACGTTCATTATTTTCTGTGAAGGAACATCTGTTTTCCTAAAAGAAATGAGAATTTGTGTGCTATTTTAAAAGATACAGAATCTACCACTTGAATTCTTATTCTCATATATAAATTGTATCATAATATCCAGAGGAAAAATTATAGATACCTCTGAGCATCATTTTTCAGTATCTGTCTTACTTTCCTCCACCTGGCCTACAGAGACCCACATTTTCCATTTCCTTATTCCTGGTGATGGTGTTATTTTGTTTAGCCAGAAAATTTAAATTAAAACAAATCACTCTGAACACACATCAGCATTGTGTCCTGAACCACAGCGTTGACATAGATCTCAGCATCTTTGCTTTACCCAGATCATCCAGAGTCAATCTCAGGGCTTCTCTGAGATGTTAGAGCAATGAACAGAGAGATTCAAGATTACTTATTCACTAGTTTAGCAAGTATTTAAGTAGTAGTTAGTGTTAGGTGTTGGAGACACAGATGAAAACTGCAAACCTGGTCCACAACTTCAAAGATATGAGAACAGTGTGGACAGGTAAAGCACATAGGTTTCAACATGGGCTGACCACAGGTAGATTATCATCTTTGATCAGTACAAATTTATAGAATCACTGCTACATCCTCTGGAGCATAGAAGGTAAATATAGTGTTTATTTCAGAGCAATGGACCAGGTTTATATATTAATACAAAAAGGAAACTAAACAATACAGTTCTAAAAATTCATATCCTCCTTTATAGTGAAATAGTAATTTATCTTTATTTCTTGATGTAAATCATTACATCTCTTGGACTGCTGGGAAGGTGTCTTTTGCAGGAAAGAATAGTTAAACTTCATTCTTGGACCTTTGCTATTCAGTAGGATCCAATAAAATTAAAATTTTATTCTTTTGTCACACTAGCCACATTTCAGGTACTCAGTAGTCATATGTGGCTAGTGGCTACCATATTGGACAGCACAATGTAGAGCATTCCCATTATTACAGAAAGTTCCATTGGACAGGGCTATGTGCCTTGGCTCTGTAAAGCAACTAAGATCTCTTTTCAATCTTCTTGGGAGCAAATAGAACTCATATGATGTACAATAGCAATATTTGTCAGTGAATACCCTTGTGTCAACGTAATTCCAGTTAATTGGGATTTGATTGCTTATCTTTTGTTGAGTAGATAATAAAAAAAATCCCTTTTCTTCAAAAATTTGAAGGACTAAAGCCCTATATTAGGAAAAAAGTATACAATAGGCAAGCATATCTTTCAAAATCTTCCCGAAGCCACAATTACATCCTACAAAAGGCCACCCCACATCATTATTTCAATATCTTGAATGCAAAGTTATCAGCTTATTCAGTTTCTAGTTGCTTAGGATTTTGGTAAGTAGATCAAATATAGATCATAGTTTTTCTGAAGGGTAGATAAGTGTAGTGAGGCTCTAGTAGCAATCATTGGTGCGATATTCTAACTCTTCTTTTTCATGCCTCCACTTCTCCTTTCCTCACTGTACAATATACAAGAGCCTGGGCTTTGGAAGATACACTGCATTTGAATCCTGGCCCTGCCATTTATTATCTTTGTCATCTTATATAAATATTTAATTTCTCCCAACCTTAGTTTCCATCTCTGTAAAAATGGGAATAACAGTAGCTGCCCTGCACTTAGCACAATACCCAGCAGCACCGTATATTAATTTCCCTTCTCTTTTAATTTTTGTTCCTTTCTTTTCCTTCTCTTAATTTGTTGTTGCTTGCTGCCTGTATTTATTCGTGCTGGTATTGTTTTAGTAACAAAGCTATTATTGAGTCCTGGCTTAAATAAATACATGATGCATCCCTTTTCATTGTTAGTTATAAATCATACACTTCATTCACTCCTTCAACATATTGGAAAGAGCAAATGGAAAAGAGGGTCACTAATTTGCCTTCTAGAAAAGGAAAAGGGGTTGTTGAGAAGGTTTTCCAGCTCCAGTGATTCAAGGCCTTCATACTTTATACCAATTACATAATCTGATTATGATAGTTCTATAGTTATTTTAGAAGAAGTCTGGTAAGATTTAATCTAGATTTTATGGAAACCAAGGTTTATTTTTACATTCCTTAAAGTAGTCAAATTAACTTTTTAAAAAGGGATAATGTTTGTAAAATTTAAAACGTTCCAAGCTTGCTTGCCAAAGCCAGTCAGTTTGGCAGTCAGATTGAGTGAAGGCCTTTTTTATTAGGAGGACTTCTTTTAGAGATTTCTTTATATTATAAATGAGCAGATTTTACAGTGCTTTGCCTCATGGAATGCACTGCACAGTCTGTAATACTTTTCAGAATATGAGCCTTGGTCATCTTTTACTTTAATAATAAATGTCAAGAAACAATGCCTTCTTTATTTCATAAAATTAATTAATATAACATTTTGGAAAGAAGTGAATGTATTCTTTAATTACTCCCTTTTCTTATTGCTATTAGTTGTTTAGCAGGTACTGAAGAGTGAAGGGGAAAAAAAGCGGTTCGAGTGATTTTTTTCCTTTTGGTTAAAAATTCAGGTTGTAAAGGTTGTAAAATGTTTGGCAAACATAAGATGTAATAAAAAGACATTGTTACAGATCAGTTACATCATTAATTCCAGGAAGAAGGCAATTGTTATCTACTGCAACTTCTTTCCAAACTTAAGTTGCATTGTTAGGTATAATTCAAGCAAATTTATAGAACTTAACATTTAAAGGAGAAATTTGATTGCTGTACTTTTCAGCAAAATGGACTGTACAAAATTATATTTTTTTTTTGTTTTAACACAAACCAGATATTCAACTGCTTGCTTGGTATTTTGAATATAGCCTAGTGCCAGGGGTCTATTTAGGCTTCAATAAATATTTGTTGAATGAATGATTATGAAAAATATTTCTTAAAATGTGTGTGTGTGTTTGAAAAATGTACAAAGCTTTAAAAAAAACTCATCAAATTTGATCAGTGTGATCAAGCAGCTTAGATAGTCAATTTGGGCAAAAATAACCTTACTCTCTGAATAACGCAATAAGTGTTTAGAGGGTTATGTGAGTCTCAGAGAGGGTGATAGAGATAGGTGGGTTATGATGCTTTTCAAAAATGGACAAGGATCCAGCTGCTGAAACATGGGAGCAAGACACCTGGAGGAGCCTGGAGCAGAGCAAGGCAAGCTCTCTTCTTCATCTGGAAAAGGGCCAGAGGGGCATCACTACAGGGCATTCATTTCATTCCACATTTACAGATTATGCTATAGTTAGTCCATGAAGATTGCTCCCTGAAACAGTGGATTCTGAATCTTGGATAATCATCATAAAGCATTTATTAAGTATCTAACTACTTTATATGTAGTTATATAATCCTAATACCTTTGATTGACAGATATTGCCCTCAGTTTGTTAAACCATTTGTATGTGTACGTGTGTGTTATGCTGTGTTATGTATGCTGGTGTATCTCCCAGGCCTAGTGAGGTGCATAGTATTTGTTAAACTCTCAGAAATTAATTGTTGAATGAACTGAATATATCATTGAGCATCAGTCAAGTCCTTATGGAGAGTTTGATTTTATGGCATGATAATTTGATAATGCACATAGTGAGATATTTCCCAGATAGTGGGAGAAGGTGCAAAAGGCTTTGCTTCCTTTATTTATTGTTTGAATCTGTCTTTGGGTTACCTCCTTCTCTCCTGTAAATCTCCTCACCCCAAATGCATTGACATTTTTTGTTGTTTCTTGTTGTTGTTTGTTTTTGTTTTTGTTTTTGGTACCAGGGGTTAAACCCAGGGCACTTTACCACTGAGACACATTCCCAGCCCTTTGTATTTTTTATTTTGAGATGGAGTCTCACTAATTTGCTTAAGGCCTCTCAGAGTTGCTGAGGCTGACTTTGAATTCACAATCACCTGCCTCAGTCTCCAGAGTTGCTGGCACTACAGGCAAGTATCATTATGCTCAGCAATACCCTGATTTTTTTAAAAAAATCATAGCCTCCTTTGTGACGAGAAAAGAAATTAAAAGTAGATGTGTAGTCCACTACTATTACAGCTCTTGAGCTTCCTTTTTGTTTGATTTCTGGATACACTTTGAGGGCAAAAATGGGGAGGGGCCTGGTGACCCTGGGCCTATGTCCTAGGGAGAGCCAGACTGATTACAGTCTCTCTGCTCAATTCTGGTCACCTCCAGCATATTTGCAAATCTGATAAAAGTGGATTTATAAGCAACCAATAAATTATGAAGCTGAAGGATAAATCCTAAATTCCAGAATAAGGGATTGGGCTTTTCTTTGTTCATGTGTATTCTTTTGAATTTAGAAAGTCAATAAAACAAGACAGTCCAAAATTAAATTTGATGCTTTGTTCTGTGTAAATTTACTGGGTTAGTTGGTTTAGATAAATCAGTTCCTTTCCCCTGTTTGAATGGTATGTGATTTTGATAGACACTGTGTAGTTTGAGATTCAAGCATGATGCTTTCTACAGGAACATAAGCACTGTCTGTAAGCACTATTTTGTTGTGTCTAGTAAGAAGCAAAGATGGACAGTTTAGCATTTTTATTCCTTTGGATCCTATCTGTGTCTGTGGTCACTTGGACCTGCCCACCGCCACCTTCCTAAAACACTGCTTTCATTATGTTACTTTGCTTAGAAATATTCCAGTTTCCCCATACTCCTTGACCTGGCATTGAAAGTTTTCCTTTAGGGGATGGAGTATGCAAGGAAGCATTAGTTGAGGGAGGAAGAGTCTTCTAGCCCTGGACAGGAACGGGTGACCAATCTCAGTGAATAAGATTATTTTTAACAGATGATTTTCCTTGTACTTTAGAAGTTTAAATAGAAACATGACTGTTTATCTTTATTTTCACTTATGTATATAAGGGAAGCTGTAGTAGGGAGATAATTCTTTTGGTCCTGGCCAATACTGAATGTTCTGGGTCTTTGGTTTTTAGCTGTTAGCTTGAAACTTTGTTTTTGAGCTGTCGCCATGACCTATCATATATATTACCAGAAACTAAAATTACTTCATTATAAAGCAATCCCTAGGAAAGATTTATTTAAATGGTATTAATTTATTATTAAAAAATCTTTCTTCTATTGCACAGAGTTAATTCTACATTGAGTTCCAAATTGTATTGTCCCCCTCCCCCACACCTCCTTACCCTTGGACCTCTTCCTCCTTAAATTTCTCATCGAGCAGCACCAGTGTCTGGTGAGTGTTTGGGCTTATGGATTGTAGAATTCCAGCATTCCATGCTCGTAAGTTAGTTAAGTTTAATAAGGTTTTCCTGGCTTTCTTATGGGCTTTTCTTGGATCTCTTATTAATGATTACTATTCACATCTTATTAAGAAAACTATATATTATACTCTCATTAAGCATGTTTTGTACAGGGCTCACAGCAACAGTCTGACATGGAAAGGCTTGAGTTTAAGGGTAAGTACTTTATAATTTAGTGTAACTTTAAAATGTAACACATGAGGCTGTTTGCTTTATAACTTCAACTAAACTATGCAGATTTTAATTCATGTGCTGAGGAAGAATGTTTTCTTTTAACCAAAGCTCCTTTTCAATCCTTTAAAAATATTTTTAATTAACAGTTGTTCCTTTCAGAATTCTAATTGCTTTAAAGTAGTTTCTTTACTGTTGCCAAAAAAAAAAAAAAAAAAAAAAGGCTTTCTTAGATTACTCTTTTGGGGTGTGCATTGTATGAGACCAGAACCATGTGGTATTTTGACCTTTCATAGTGCCCTTCCTCTGCCCCCCTGATAAGTGGCAAAGACAAAATGTGTTTGAAAATGAATTTCCCATGCCCTGCTTCCCTCACCTTTCAGCAAACAGCAGAATAGCCACCTTTTAACTAGTGATCTGCTAGGCCTCAGAACTCATCTTAAGGAGAAATAATTAACTAATAGTGTGACACCCCCTGCCATTCCCAACCTATTTTGTATAATATAATTCCTTTCTTGGTGACTTGAATAGTAACAGCATTATTTCTTGCTTCCTACTTATTTCGGACCTGGATCAACTAATAAAAGTAAAAACTTTTTTTAACCTGAACTGGAACTGAAGCTATTACATGAAATTCAGATTTGTTTCAGCTTTTGGAGTGGTTTTGAGTTTATGTGGTACAGGCAGAGATCATGTACAATTAAGCACAAAACATTTATTGTTTTTCTTTGGGACATCACAAAAATACTTTCAGGGGTTACCAGGCTTAGTTGCTAACTGAGATAACTGTTAACCAGATTCAGTGAATGTGCAGATTTGCCCTCAGCATTTCTGTTGAATAGACAATCCTTAAGTTTCAGATAGTTGTTTTTTTTGCCAGAAAGTTTTGTTTGAGTTTGCATGGTGACTTATATGTGCATAAAACTGCACATTTCTATCATTTGATGCAATCTTTTAAGCTATATTCTTAGAAACATTCTTAATGTCTTTAAGGGAAAATTTGCAAATTATTTAACAGCTGCATTCGAGGTAAGTTTTTTCCCCCAGCTAATTAGTAGGCATTGAATGGTTAAGTGGGCTTTAAAGTAGAAGAAAGAGAGCAAATTCATCAGGAATGCCCATAGTCCATAGATACTTAAGCAGTTACTTGTCATTTTGAAACACATGCATTATTTTCTCCTTTACACTGGCATATTCTCATCAGTTATAAAGAGACTATAAATTTGTTTAAAAAGTAGAGATTGATTACTGTAGGATGGAATGGTCATAATCAGGTCTGCATCTTAAGAGAGATAAATTCAACACAGTATTAAAAATGATTTTTGGTATCATAGTTTAGAAACTAAATATTTAATTTTTCCTAGTTAAAATAACTAACCTAAGACACTATATTTACAAAACATGAATTAAAAGAGAAGCAATAATTCTTCATTATTGTGAATTAAGTCTGTAAAATTTAAATTATATTACAGTATACAATTAAATAGAACATTATAACTGTCCCATTGAGGTTTCCTGTGGGAAAAGATAAACATTTTGAAGTGATATACCTCCTCCTCTTACCTTACTAAAAATATGTAAGTTTTCTATGAAAAATAATTAGCTATTAATGGATTCTACATTAATGAGGTATGTGATTATTTGGTTATATAAGCAGCACAAGAACAGTTAGTTTTACATCAACATTTCAAATTAGGTTACATAACATTCAAATATTTACTATTCTACTATCACATGACTTTTTCATTTGAGATTTTTGTAACAAAATGACCTTTTTAAAGAATTTTAATAATAAATTTTATTGTTACTAAAAATATATAATATTCTTCAAATATGAATAACAGTTAATCTGTGAGTTTAAAGATCTTTTTTAAATTATGATGTGGAACTTTGTCATGCACTGTACTTGTGTCCTTGGTGAAGAAAACAGACTTTAATGGCATTAAGTTGCAATTAAAATTAATAATGACAGTATTACTGATTCCAGTGAGCCCTTACTGCATGCCAGACATTGTGGTAAATTTTACATTTGTTCTGATTTAATCTTGAAAGCAACCCAAGGAATTTAGTGCAATTGGTGCCCTCTCCATTTTATAGAAGAAAATACTAAGGTCTGAAAAATTAAATAGTGTTTTAAAAAATTAATTTAATAGTTAATTGAGTCCAGGTCCATCTTATTTGGAAGCCTTTCTCCTAATTGCCTCTCTATGCTGTGCAAATATTTTTTTTGGTTTAGTTTCATAAGAAGTTCCAGACATAATTATGGAATGCTTACTATATAGTAGGCACTGTGCAAGTTCATTCTTGAAATCATAGAACTGAGATCACACTGATCACAGATAATACAAATAATCATGAGGGCACAGATGACCCATCTTCAACTCCTCTAGTAATTTCTGGGATCACGGCAACAAAATATTCATGGTGCCAACTTGCATAAACCCTGAGGAAAAATCCTACCTGATTTCTCTAGCCTTGTTGTATCACCTCCATGTAGTTTGTAAACATCTTCCCTGATGTGGGGCACACACTAGATTCTTGGAAGTGTTAGTAGTGATAAGTACATATTTCCAGTTTTAAAGTGAAGTTTTGTTGCCCATCAGAAGCCTTTTATGGACAATTTAAGATCTGTATTATGTAAGACCATATGAACAGATGTTGCTGAAACTACAAGAGAAAAGATAATTCTCATATAGGAATCAACCATTTGAAACATTATGAGAACTTTGTTTTTGTGCATTTTTCTAAACTTAAACTGACCTGAATTTTAGCTACCTGAGGTTCTGTATAAACTTTTATCTTAGGTTTTGCCTAAAGCATGACCTTTTTAGGACAACCAATCTATGGTGATAGAAGCCTGAATATTGATTATTGACTGGGAAGAGGCACAAGGGAGCTTTGGGGGTGTTCTGATATGTCATTATTTCTTTATCTGAAAAGTGGTTACATGGATAGCTACATGTATAAAAATTATCAGATTATACACTTCAACTTTGTGCCTTTGACTGAAGAATTGAGTGGAATGGTTTAAAAGAAGGATATTAGGGATTTAAGAACACCACCCCATCCTATCCTAAAACTTCCTTTCACTTTTTTGGCAAGTTTATATAGACATGAAAGGCAATGACAGTACTGTATTAATTTTTGTATTTCTGGTATAGAGGGGAAGAGAGAATGGAGGCACGTGGAAGGAGAGGGGATAATGTCACTTCACAGTCAGCATACACACTTCTCCTCTTAGTAGCTTCATAATAAACCCAGCTCTGCTCTATGTGCCTCCTTTTGCTATATGCATATGTTTTTCCCTTGATTTGAAGATAGCAAAATTAAGCAGCATTTTGATTTTGGAATCTAAAAAAATCTAATAGGGCTGGCCTAAGTTATTTGGCAAGTGGAGGGGGACTAATGTCTAAATATGTACATTCTTGTACATATCTTGCCTTACTTGCTTTCCCACTTGCATCTCTGTTACAGTCTCTCATATTCCTGTTTTGGTAATTGAGAGCAGAAACTGTATCTTTACTTTTTACTGCTCAGCAAGTGAATTGGAATTTTTAGGGTGGAGAAGAGATGACAAAAGGAATGATTTAATGTGTTGAGAAAATAAAGGGCTGTCCTTAGGCTGCCCTCCTTAGGGAAGATAGTAAGATATCTTTCCTATCTCTCTGTCAAAGATGATATGATAGAGGTAACCAAGATTATAGAAAGATTTAAGATTTCCCATATGGAAGAGCCAGATTTAAGGTCAGGAAGAAGAAATAGAAAGGGTGATTTGAACATTTATGACAAGCAAGAGCCCTTGGAGTCTTTTTTCTCCCACATACCTCAGCCTATGACATAAGTCTGGGAAAACTTAGTTGACCTGGAATTACATATGAGTTTACTTTGTACGAAATACCTACGTACAAAGAAAGCACATGGGAGTTCATGTCATATGTTGTCATGTTTGGAAGTTGAGCTGAAAGGCTTTTGAAAATTCTTTTAGATTCTTTGTTATAGACTATAATTCATCATATAAATGCCATGGAGAATTAAAATTCTTATATTTGGTTGGGGACCCATTTAATAATTTTTTTCTGGTCTTTTACTAGCTGAAAATATTTTCAAGTTGCAGATGTGCGAATAACATGGTAAACTCATTAATTCTTTAAAGGGAGTTAGGATTTTCTAAATGTAGTCCATTCCTGGGCCTTGCCTATTTGGAAGCTGAAATAAAAACAGTGTGATTCTTTGGAAAGAATTCATAGGTAAATGGATGCACTAGGATAGAGGAAGCAGACCTAGTGTGTATAAAAATGTAATCAATTGAAGCCCCTAGGTAACTTAATAGGCTCCCATTGTCTAATGGGGCCAGACTAAAATTCTTATCTTTTGACAAGCTGGGAAATAATGGGCAATTCCCTTTCAGGAAGTAAGAAGACAGATATTCATATTCCCATTACTTTCCAACTCCAGATTCCCAAAATATGGCTAACAAAACAGGCACCAAAAAACCTGAGAGATTTTTGTTACTAATGTTGTACCCTGTAAAAAACACTCAGTCTCAGAATTCATGTTCATCCCCACTGCTAATTAAACCCAAGTGAACAGCTGTTACTAGATGGCACCGAACCATAGCCTGTACCCGGACAGATTTGGATGATTTAGCCAGACTGGAAACTCAAGCCTCCAGCTGCACAAGTGTGCCCCAATTAGCTTGTTATTCTCACAATATTGGATTCCATATATTTTGTGGAAATGGATTTTTGGATTCTACTTTTCCCTCTTAAAACAGGGCTTTATACAAGATGGTGATTGAAATATCACAAAGTAATAGGGTTGGACTAAATTATTCGGCAAGTGGAGTGGGAAAAACTAATGTCTGGATCAAGGAGGACTCTGACTCTGAAAGTAGTCATAGAAATTACAAAGGAAAATTACAGCAACCGAAAAATTGTAAATGCATGTCCAAAAAATTATGTTAACAAACTTGTGTAGCCCACTAGAAAGAGTATTTGCCACAATTGTAATGCTTCACAGTTTTAATATGCCTTTTATAAATAAATGGGAAAGTTATGTGTAAGTTAAAGAAACAAAGTAATGTAGCAGTGTGATTACAATTATGTGCTTATAAATAAATTATAGCAAATAAAATGGAACATAATGTGATTACTAAAAAAATCATGTTTTCAGGAGACTTTAATTACATGGAAAAAACTCATAATCCAAAGTGATAACACCTTATACAGCCAGTATGATCCAAATTATGTGCATATTTGTTGTCTACATTTAAGAACAAAGGAAAAAATCCTGAAAGGAAATAAATTAAAGAGATAACAGAGGTTTTATCTGTGGTAGTAAGAGTATGGGTAATTGTTTCTTTCCTTCATAATGTTCTTTTATTTTAGACTTTAAGAAAACAAACCAAAAATATTAAAACAGAAAATATTTCTTTTCACTAAAGCATAGGTCCTTCTTTAAAAATTAAAGTTCATGCTGGATGCTGTGATGTACTCCTGTAATCCCAATAACTGGAGAAGGCTGAGGCAGGAGGATTGCAAGTTCAAGGCCAGCTTCAGCAACTTAGCAAGACCCTGTCTCAAAATAAAACATAAATAAAAGTACTGGGGATATAGCTTAGTGGTAAAGTACCCCTGGGTTCAATCCCCAGTAACAACAACAACAAAAATCAAAGTTCATATTTTAGAATGGATAAAGCATTGAATGAAAAGCCTATCAGAGGCAAAATTTTAGGATTAAAAAAAAAGAAAGCTGTGTACTATCTTTCTGAAATAACAGATGGGTAGACTTAGGGACAAGCCCTTTCAACTTGAGCACTCTTTCATGTTTATTCTTCTTCTTATAAAAGCCCTTAGTTTAGCAAACTAGATGATCACCCCCTACTCTCAAGCACAACTGTCTCTGATAATCTGGCGTCCTTTCCTACAGCGTTTTCGCCTTTCACATACACAGACACACATGTGTTATAGGCATCACCAATTGATCATTCTCCATGTTCATCTAGTTAACAGATGGGGAGCTCTGCCCATTCTCCTGCCAAGTATTTTTGAGCACTCTTTTTTTTTATTAAACCATTTATCTAGCCACTTAAAAAGTCTGCCTTTCTAGCTACTCATATAAAGACACATGGCATTATGTTTCAGTGCATTTTAAAACACTAGTTCTTACCGACCTTGTGGGACAATCCTTTTTATTGACTATTCATATTAAGTATTTCAACACAGAATTTTGATTAAAGGAACCTGGTTCACCAGCTTTTGCCATGGCAGAGTGTTGAAATTCTTCCCAGGAGGCTAAAATGTGTGGTGATTTGAATTATCTAGAATTCCACAGGAAAATGCAATAGGATTTCACAGCAGGAAATGACCTTAGAAATAACTTAATCCAACTCTATTTTACAAATGAGGAAATTGAAGCCAGAGGGGTTAAAACCCAAGCTTTAAAACCCAGTTGGAAACAAGTCTTCTGACTTCTTATTGGGTCTTTTTAATATATTATCCTTATAGTAAGTTCCTAAATGTTGTGTTATGTGGTATTTGGGGATCACTTGCATATATAATAGATTTTGGAGTTGCATATGATCATGATGAATTTAAAGTTTTACCTGGGCCTGGGGTGTAACTAAGTGATAGAGCACTTGCTTATCATGTGTTAGCTTATCATGGATTTAATCCCCAGCAGCACAGAAAAAATAAAATAAAATGAAGTTTTATCTTAGTTGCCATGATGACAAAGTGTAACAAGGACATCACTACAGCTTGAGAACATGTGGTCTTAGCATAGGAAGGTTTTCCTCATTTTTCTACAGAAAATTCTCATTTTTCCTTGGTCTAATTCTTTTAAACTTAGTTAATTTTTTTTTTCTGTGTTAATTCTAGACTTTGAGAAGAAAATTCTTCTATCGGTGTTATTTTTATTGAAACCAGCTTTGTTAGACTTTTAATTTGACATTTATTTAGCCAAGCTTTGACTGTTATTTTGAGTTACAGAAATGTAATTTTTCAGTTAAAGAAGAAGCACAAGAAAGCCTTGTTAAGGAAGAAAAGTCATTTTCACTATAGATTATTGTTCTGAAAAGCATAACTGAAAAATTTCTGTAGATGGTCGAGGACATAGTCTGTCCTCCTGACCACTAAGATGAAGATATCACAACAGCTGCAAGGGATTGCTTACACCGTTGGAATTCATTTTGATACCGTTGAGTTTTTATTATTTTTTTTACTTCCTCCCCAAAGTGTTTTTTGATAACAGGTGTGACTTTTAACCTTCCACACTCAACCTCATACAACATACTGAGTAATTTTGTAAAGGCAAAATAATCCAAAATATGTGGGAAATGAACTTAAGAAAGATTAATAATATTATACTTTTGAGAGCAAATGATAATTTTATAAAATTAGACATACTAAAAATTGAAAATAGCAAATATTGGATTAGGAGATAATTGGTGAATTTAGGAATTATTGATTGTCTTTATACTTTTGATCTCTGGTCTAATTGATTAAAGGCTTTATCCAGTTAATAAATGAGTAAATTTTAGACTGAATCTTAGACAGAAAATAAATTCAGAATTTGAACTTACTTTCAAAAATATAAATATATCTTCACTGAGGTTGTAATCAACATACAAATTCTTATTTATGTAATTTGGATAGTTTGTACTGGAAATTCAAGAGGTTTTCTATGGATAAGATCCATACAATTTTGAAAGTGGGCAATCTTTGTGTGTCTTTCTTTTCTTAATGAAAATAGTGAATGTATTAGGCTTGAATTAGGTTTAATGTAAGCCCCAAGTACATATAAGTATAAAAGTGTGCCTTCAACCTCCAAACTAATCATTTGGACAACCTTTTTGTGTTATAATCCAAATTATCACTAACTTCTTCAGTAGGCACTTCTACCATTTTTTATTAATATTTAAAGGTTAGACATAGTTTTAAACATTTCTAATTGTCCTTAAGATATATCATTGTATATAAACGTTAAATAGCAATGAATATGGAAATGTTTTAACATTCTTAGGATATATAAATCTTTGTTTATCCATAATATCAAATTTTTTCCTTATAATACCATATATATTTATGACAATAGATGCTTGTAATTTTGATTCACATCTTTATATGCTTTTCAGAGGCAGATTTCTGAATCATTAAGAGAAGATTACCATCTTTTCCATTTTTTTTTGTGACTATTCTATACATAGGTTACTGTAGTCGTTCCCACACTGTTCTGTTCTTCAGTGTTTCCCCTTTCTAGTGCATCCTTCGCATTACCACCAGATCAATCCTCCCAAAATAGTATTTCATCCTATTAATTCTTTCTTGGAAAACCTTAGCAGTTTCCTATCTGTTATCCTCTTTGGTCTCTTGCTTCCCTGAAAACAATCCCTAATCTTCTTCACTGTCTCCTCATAACAAGTCCTTATTGACCTTACTCATGTTGCTATGTGAAGGTGTCTAATATAGGTGCTTCCTTTCCCTCTCCCTTCTGTTTACCTATCAAATACATATATAATTATCCTTTAAAAAATTTTTGTCACTCTTAACTATACAACTAGTTTGTGAACATATCCTCTTGAAGACTTAAAAAAATACAAAGTAAAACTATTGATTCTTTTATCCGTTAATACAAGAATGAATGAATGAATTGTGGTATATTTATTTTACGGAAGGAATTATGTACAACACAAAAACAGTGGAACTGGAGTCCACATATCCACACAAGTTAATTTTATAAACATAGAGCAACAAAGGTAGTTTTTGGACTATATATAGTATAACACAATTCTTTTAAACTTTGAAAGCATGTTAAACAATCCTACATATCTTAATGATATATACATATGAATTAAAAGTAGAAATATATACAGGAAATGATTTTTTCATATTATACATTTTCTTCTAGGAGTTGCATAAATTTGGGTTTAATTCCTAGGTCTTTGATCCATTTTGAATTGACTTTTGTGCAGTGTGAGAGCTAACGATGTAGTCTCATTCTTCTATATATGAATAACCAGTTTTCCCAGCACCAATTGTTTAAAGCCTGTCTTTTTTCCAGCGTATGCTTTTGGCACCTTTATCAAAAGATCAGATAACTGTATTTCTATGCGTTTATCTCTGTGTCTTCTATTGCATTGGTATATATGTCTGTTTTATGCTGTTTTTGTTACCATATGTCTATAGTATAATTTGAAGTCAGGTATTATAATGCCTCCAGCATTGCTTTATGGCTAAGAATTGCTTTAGCTATTCTGGGTCTTTTATTCTTCCAAATGGATTTTAGAACTGTTTTTTCTAGTTCTGTGAAAAACGTCATTGGTATTTTGATAGAGATTGCATCAAATCTGTAGATTACTTTTGGTAAGGTAACATGGCCATTTTAACAATGTTCATTCTGCCTATCCATGAACATGCCAGGTCTTTCTGTCTTATACTATCTTCTTCAATTTCTTTTTTCAGTATTCTGCATTCTGTAGTTTTCATTGTAGAGGTCTTTCACCTCCTTGGTTAGATTTATTCCTAGGTTTTTGTTTTTTGAAGTTATTGTATATGGGATTATTTCTTTGATTTATTTCTTAGAAAATTCATTATTGGTTTGTAGAAAAGCTATTGATATTTGTATACTGATTTTGTATCCTGAAGAGTGACACTTCAAACTTTTCACTGTGCCTTAGAGTTCTCTCCATATCAGCGTAAATGTGTGTGTGTGTGTGTGTGTGTGTGTTTGTTTGTTTGTTTTAATTCTGTACAGTATCCCCTACTGAGGACATATCGCTGGTTTTTCATATGTAGAAGAATGAGAACAGATCCTTAAACCCTGCACAAAGTCTGTGTCCGTGTGTGAATAAAAGGATGCTTTTTCCTTGTTGTAAACTGCACCTCAGTGAGCATCCTTGTACACAAGTCTGTTTGCTGTTGAATAAGCAGCATTTCCCACTCTGTCCTCCTTTCCATTTTTGGTTCACAGCAATGTCTCATAGCCTACATTGCTATGGGTCTTTTTCAGGGTCTAGCTTCTCTCTTCCAGGGTACCACCAACACAAACAAAAACACTCACAGAATCATTCATGAAATTTGGAGTTTAGAGTTGACTCGCTCAATGGTCTTCTACCTTTTTCTCCTTTGTTTCATGGAAATGTTAAATGGGATGACATTCAGATTCTGACAAGCTCTTATTCTAATTAGGCTTGTGAAAGTGATACCATCAATATTTACTTATTTTTATTTTTTAAAATTTTATTTTATTTGTGCTGGGAATTTTCCCAAGTCTTTGCACATGCTACGCAAGACCTCTACCACTGAGCTGTACCCCCAGCCCCCATCCACTTTTATTTTGTGTTTAGCTACTAGTAAATATCACTTGAACCTTGTAAACTAAATCATAAAGGTTCACAGTTCTTATGAATCAAGGGTCATTATACTTTACTCCTCATGAGTCTTCTACATTACTTCTTAAGTGATCCTCAAATACCATTTCCAAATAGTAGTGGTGGTGTTGTTTTTGGGTTTTTTTTTTGGGTAAATGCTCAGTGTTTCACAGAAAGCTGTTACTTGTACCAGCTCATTTTAAAGTATTATCCTTCTTTCACAAATTCCAAGTAATTAAATAACTTGCTTAAGATTACTCAACTAGTAAGTTTTAGGGCCTAGACTCTACTTCATATCTTTTGATTTCTAGGTTCTCTATTTTCTTAAAGACAGTTTCCTTATACTTAAAATATTTGTTGAACATGTGCTAAACTTCTTTTTTAACATTTACAAGGAGATTGGTATTTATCAGGTGCTCTTTAAATGTTTATCCCCCACTACCAACCTTTTCCTTCTGCCTCTGAGTTTATTTTGTGTAGTTTTGGGACTCGGGACTCTGTTTAGTTGTTTCTAGACTTCAAGATGACCAGCACTTTTGAGCCAACATCTCCTAAGCATTCAGGAAATGCATTACGCAAGTAGCTGTGGTTATTGCTATCCTTCAAATCACTTGACATAGACCATAAACATTTAGTTCTCTTCCATGAAAAATGGATTGGAGGCCAAGCTTAACTTGTCTCAGGGTATCTGTTTCATCCTCATGGTAGAACCCAAGTGTGCCAGTGATGATTCACGGAAATGCTACAGGATGAAGAATGGCTTTGCTTTTGTTGGAAATCTTTTGAAGAATGTTCATCAAAGTGGATTCTTTGTTTTCAGATACTTTTTTTCCTAACATACCATCACAGTGAACTGAAGTTATTACTTACACAGAGTATCTTCTTACAAAAGGACAATATGGCACAATCCACTGTGACTATTGAGGCTAAAATGTGCTAGTTTAAGCACTTTATTTCTTAATATTAGGCTACTATCGTAAAGCTCAAAATATGTTTTCCTTCATAACATTTTAGTTGTTCAGAAATATACAAAGCCATTTTTTCACAGGCTTGATTTTCCTGAAGAGCTTCTTGAAATTTATAAAGCCAATCAGGCACTATGGCACACACTTGTAAGCCTAGCAACTCAGGAGACTGAGGCAGGAGGATTGTAAGTTTGTGACCAGCCTGGAAAACTTAATGAGACCTTGTCTCAAAGTACCAAAAAAGGGAGGAGGGAGCTGGAGATGTAGCTCAGTAGTAAAGCACTCTGGGTCAATCCCTAGTACCAGGAAAAACAAGAAAGAAATTGATAACACTGTCCCTTTGTAAATTGTAGTATTAATTCTGCAGCTATGTAGAGAAGAGAATCCTCCAGACAGACGGAACATTTTCATGTTGCCTTATTCTCATTACCTTTACCATACAGTCTTCCAATTCTCTTCCCAAAAAATTATTAAAAGAGATTTTAAAAGGTGAAGGAAATACACTCATCTTTTTTTTTCAGTTTCTTATTAACGTTTCTCTTCCTATACTTTATTACTTTTTAAAAAATTTCCTTTGCCTCTGTATAGACCCCCATTATCTTGATTGCTCTGGGCCTCCCCCTTTTCCTCCTTCTGAGAACTTTACAGTCTCATTAGTTGTTCCCTTGACCGATATTTGTACACATACCACAGTTCACTGGTCATCTGAGTACAGGAGCCAAGGTTCTCAACTGCTCTTACTGTAACATGCCAGGAGCAATTTATTACTAATTATAAGTACTTGAGTTTTGTAAGTGCTTTATTTTTTTAAAGTAGATTTGAGTTTAGCCCTAAAATAATGTCACTGTCACCCACTTGCATACAGAAATGCTTTCTTGAGTGGGAGAGAATGACAGTGCAGTTAGTCTCCTGTCAGGGAATTGTGCACAACCCCAGCTTTCTGTATTAAGGACTGTGGGAGTGTGTTCTGGAACATGTAAATGCTATTTTTCCTTGGACTTTTTCTTATCAAAAAAAAAAAAAAAAAAAAAAGGCTAACCCCCGGCTAACCCCCTTACCAAAGAACAGGAAAATGTTCCCACTTAGGATTATTATTACTGTTTGGGTTTGTTTGGGTGGCTGATTGGCTGGCATGTGTTTTGACCATATGGTTTTAAAAGATGAATGAACCCTAGAAAAAAAGACAGTTTTCCTCTCTCTTTTAGATGTCAGGTTTGTTTGTTTTTACTGGTTGTTTATCAACATAAGACTCTGAAGTTAGGGTGAAAAAATCATCCAGTGGTTTGTTGTTAAAAGGAACAAATCTGAAAGATTTTACAAATGGAGAAAGATTGCTTTTTATCTACGAAAGTATAGGGTGGGCTTCTCTCTTGTCCCTTGTACAGGTCTTTTCTGATAGGAGATACACAGGCAGAATTAAAGAAGGCAACACTAAATAAAACCGGTTTCATATTTTACCTATAGTGTGGTTTGGGTGTTTCCAGAATCTGTTTGTCATTTCCATTAGTAGAATAACTTCAAAAGGGATCTAATGTTTTCCCAGGAGGTATCTTTGTGGTAACCTCAATATTTCTTTTCAACTCATGTTGACAATCTCTAGTTATTGTCTCAAATTTAACATAAAATGAAGTCTTTATTCAAGCAGAAAGAATGTGACACATCCATGGTTGTTTCTGTCTCAGGAGTAAACTAGTTACAGATCCATGAATTTCTCAATTAAACAAAAAAGTTAGTGGGGGTGAGTAGGAGGAAGGAGAATGTTTACATTTCTTAAAACCCAAATGTATGCAACAAAATCTTATTTCCTTGAAAATACCTACAACATATCCCAGAATTGTGACTCCAGGGATCATTTTATTTCTAAAGATAGAAAAATCTATTAACTTCTCAATGGAAGTGCAAGAGATGCTTTTGAAAATGCGTAACTAGGAAACTGGGCATGATAAACTAAGGCTATGCATACAAATGATTTGCGTCTTTGTTCAATGCTTTATACTCTCCCTCTCTGTAAAAATAAAAATTTCTCATAGCTATTAATAGCTTCATCCTTGGTGTTCAGATGGCATATTCTTTAAAAGTCAGTATGTAGCCAAGTGTGGCTGGGCAGGAGGATCACAAGTTGAAGGCCAGTCTCAGCAATTTAGCAAGATCTTGTCTCTAAATAAATAAATAAGCAAACCTTGAGGGTGTAGTTCAGTGGTAAAGTGCCCTGGGTTCAATCCTTGGTTCGGGAAAAAAAAAAAAAAAGTCAGTGTGTGATTGTGTCAATAGTTGTACAACTGTGAAAGTACTAAAAACCATTTAATTATATACCTTAAATAGATGAATTCTATGTATGTGAAGTATATCTCAATATATATGTTCTGTTACATTAAAAATCAATATGTAGGGCTGGAGTTGTGGCTCAGTGGTAACGCTCACCTAGCATGTGTGAGGCACTGGGTTCGATCCTCAGCACCACATGTAATAAATAAATAAATAAGATAAAGGTATTGTTTCCAATTATAATTTTTAAAAAAATCAATATGTAATTATATTTGAAAATATAGATTTGGGGGCTTCTTTGGCCAGTTCATCCAAAAGCCTCATAGTTTCTTCAGGAGTGAACATCTTTATAGAAAAGGCAGTTTGGGTAAAGCATGCTTCCTAGGCCTTCACCAAAGCACCAGACTTGTATACTATATTCCTCTGAGCAGTTGATTGCCCCTTGCATTAAATGTCTTATTTTTAGATTTTAAAAATGAATAATTTTACATATATAAAAAGAATGCATTTTTGTATTTTTAGTAATGCTGTGAATATTTAATCTCATATTTGTTATTAAAGCACAAATTCTATTACACTGTTCTTACTGGAAACTCAGACTAAGTTTCACATCTCCTAAAGAAAAGATACTTCTTTTCCCATAGAAGAGATTGATACTTTATGATTGTACCATGGGTTTCCTCTCATGGTTTTACAAAACACATACAGTACCGAGAGCAGCAAAATAGCCATCAAGAGTCTCAAGTCTTGCTGGGCAGGGTGGTGCACACCTGTTGTCCCAGCAGATTGGGAGGCTGAGACAGGATAGTGAGTTCAAAGTCAGCCTCAGCAATAGCGAGGTGCTAAGCAACACAGTGAGACCCTGTCATTAAATAAACTACAGAAAAAGGCTGGGGATGTGGCTCAGTGGTTGAGTGCCCCTGAGTTCAATCCCTAGTACCCAAACAAACAACAAAAAAAGAGGCTTGAGTTCTCACTAGAGCTCCCTTGCTGAGACCCTGAGTGACCAGAGGTAAGCTGAAGTCCATCATTAAAAGTGGGGCTGGAGGGCTGGGGTTGTGGCTCAGTAGTAGAGCCCTTACTTATCTAGCATGTGTGAGGCACTGGGATCGATCCGCAGCACCACATAAAAATAAATAAATAGATAAAATTAAGATATCTACAACTAAAAATGTAAAAAAAAAAAAAAAAACCCAACAACAGCAATCTGGGGGCTGAAATAAAATTGGAATTTATATGGATTCTCTAAGATTCTTTCCAGTGTTTGAAGCCTGAGATTTTTCTGTCTCCTGGATTGTAATATTTTTAATGGTCTTTAAGTCCATGAGGACATGTAAATAAGACATGGGATGTAGAAAGTAGGCATCTTTTGTATAAACACATTAATATAAAGTGCATTCTAGAATGTAAGCTTCATGAAGTTTAGGACCCTGTTTGTCTCGTTCAAGGCTATACTAGCAGTTAGATAGATCTTTTTGTAAAAGTGAGTATATATGCCTGATGCAGTGGCACATGCCTATAATCCCAGCTACTCAAGAGGCTGAGGCAGGAAGATTGCAAGTTTGAAGCCAGTCTCAGCAATTTAATGAGACTCTTTCTCCAAATAAAATTTTAAAAGGGCTGGGGATCTAGCTCAGTGTGTATAGCGCTTGCCTCATACGTGCAAAGCCCTGGTTTCAAACTCTACCATTAAAACAGGGAGGAAACACTTTGCAAGAAATGTAAGTGGAGTGGAAAAATAAGAAAGAGAACTTTAGATGTTTAAGAAATTCTAAGGTGGGGTTTGAACTGTTGGAAGAGTAATAGCTTGAAGTAGAAAGATTGGAGGGCAGGTGTTTACATTTTGTTTCCTCTAAGTATGGTCCAACCTAGTAGAAGATTTCTGGTTAAGAAAGGGTAGGTGCATAGCTGGGGATACCATTTATTCAGTCATCAAATACTTATATACTCTCTACATATTAGTGAAGTGGTTCTCAAGCTTTGTGGTCTCATTGGCCTATTATTCTTCTAAAAATTATTGAGACCCTCCAAAGAGCTCTTGTTTATATGAATTATAGCTGATATGTGCCATATGGGACCTAAAACTAAGAAATTTTAAATTATGTATATAACCCATTAAAAATAATAATAAATCATTGTATGTTAACATCAATCACATTTTCATGAATAATTACATATTCAAAAAAGTTTAGGGAGATGAGTTTCAATTCTTATTTTTGCAAAACTGTTTGACATGTGGTTTTCCAGAAGATAGCTGTATTCTCATATTACAACCTGTTGCAATAATTGGAAAATGGAGGCCCTCACAGAACCCATTAAAGGATCTCAGAAACTCCTGAGGGTCTTCAGATCACACTGTGAAAACCACTGCACTTGGGAATAGTAAAACATTGGTTCTTGCCTGTGTCAAGCACAGGCGATGGAAGTAGGGTTCCCCTCAGTGGAATGGGCTGGCTGCAAAACAAAAGTTAAGAAAAATTGAACAGCGAAAGAACCACAGGACACAGAAAATATTTTTACAAAGTGGGGACAGGATGGGCCAGCCGATCTTAAGGATCCAGCTTCCATGCTTTATTTCTGTCTTTGGGGGTGGGGCACATCAAAGGCAGGGATAAGGTTTCAAGGGCGGAGTCTTGCTTTATGTTGACTTGCGGTCAGCAGGTTGATTGAGATCTTGGCAGGTCACACCCATCTCAGGTGCTGTGTGGGATTTCTGGCAGAGCTTGAGGGGAAGTTCACCTGCATCAGGTGGCCAATCCCTGTGGGGGTGCCATGGAAGGTTCCCAATGCCAGACTGATCCTCTCATTAGGCTACTATGTGCAACATAGTCCACACACAGCCTGCAGACAGCTCATGACAATTGGTAGTGGATTTTGTTTGTTCACCAAATATTTATTAAAAGCTTAATACAGGCCAGCAAGTAGGAAAAAAATTAATCGGCTAGGAATGAAAAATTTGGAAATTGTGACTGAGTTTGAAATTTCTTTAGCAAGCTTATCCTGTATATTCAGGAGGCAGGGTGTGAAGGATAAGAGGGAATAACAACACAGGGTTTGGGGAAGTGGTGATTTGAAATACAAGCCCACACTTGCTAAATTGGAGCATGAAATTAGATATTGATGTCCTTCCTGTTTAAAAAAAAAATTGTTTTGGTAGGTGCTTGATAAGTAAGGATGGAGTTTGATTGAGGTTCAAAGATGAGGATTCCTGTTGTAAGAGAGGTGAGGAGTCCAGTCACTGTGGGTTCTGGAGCATGCTAGAACCTGTGATCTCATCTGGGGAGTGGGACTGGGCACTTGTAAAACCTTTGTTTATATTATGATGCTTTGTTTCTGATTGTTTTTCCTTTGCTTTTGTTTCAGACGATCCAGACCTTTCAAGTTACCAAAAAGGTAAAGTAATTTGGGTCATCTCCTTAAATAATAAACAATTTACTAGCAGGTTTTTGACTTTTTTAATATTTTCCCCACATTTTGTTGTTCTTTCCACCTTCTTCATTCATATTTTTATGGAGAAAAAATAAATTTCCTCAGAGTTGACTGCTTGAGAAATCCTGTATCTCCATAAGCAGTTTTAATCTCAAGGTAGATTTTTAGGCCATAAATTCTGTTTGTTCTAACCATTTACATTTGTCTGATTATTTTGTCTTCTGTCCTTTAGTAGATTGGGTTGTCGGTGTCTTACTTGTTGAGGAGAGGAATACTGTTCTGCCAATTACCATGACTTGACTACCTGGCAGTTTATTTCAAATGAGTTGTCTGATTTTCTGTCTAAAGATTTTGTTACCATATTAAGATAGTAACATCTTTCATGTGGAAATTTTTAAGGTTTATCTTTGGCAATCACCATTCTATTTTCTCTGTGAATTTGATCCCTGTAGGTAGCTCACATAGTGGAATCATATAGTGTTTGTCCTTTTGTAACCGACTGACTTCATTTAGCACAGTGTCCTCAAAGTTTGTTTATGTGGTAGCATGTGTCAGAATTCCCTTTCTTCTTAAGGCTGAATAATTCCATTCTCTTGTGTTAATACACCATACTTTATCCAGTTATCCTTCAGTTTTTGCCAAAAAATCAAAAAACATTAAGGGAAGAGATATGCAAGTATGTTATTAAGAAAAGGAATTTCACTCATCTAGAAATAATAAGGACTTTCTCAGATGACTAAAAATTTTTGTAGTTTGAAAAGATTCCTTTTTTTCTCTGTTATTAGATGGGTATTTTCTCTGTTATTAGATGGGTCTTAATTTCTTTTCTCTGGTGTATATGCAATTAAGTATAACCTCTTCAAAAAAGCCTTCCTTGATTCCTCCTTCTCACAAAACATTTTATTTGTACTCCCCTAAAATTATGTCTTTTTACCTGATCTGGTAGATATTTGTGTACCTGTCTGATTTTCTGGATTAGGCTATAAGTTCCTTGAAGGCATCTTTGGGTTGCCAGAATAACTTGCATTCTTTAATGCTAATTATTAATGTATTACTTGAATACATTATGTATTATGAATGTATTACTTCATACAAAATAAAGAGTTCTATAGTGTATTTTTATGTGTGTAAAATTTCTCACATTTTAGTCATTCTTCCCAAGTTGATAGTTGATACCACTGGAAATTTTGTGATTAATAACATTTTGAAATGCCTTCCCTTAAGGGACAGGAGTAACCAGGAAGAGTTATTAAGTAATGACATATGTTAAATTGAGAACTAATGCACTATAAGCATTAAGTATTACAGCCTGAACCATTTCTTTGAAATGTTTATTCAAAAATGATTTCAAGATAAAAATAAATTTACTTTTAATATTGCCATCTTAAAAAAAAAAAGAGTTATTAAGGGAAACGGAAAGGAATGAACCAAGGGAGAAAGGATTTTTAGGCAAGAAGGGATAGCCAGATGTGTTTAATATTTCTCAACTCAGGAAGGTGGAAACCAAGAATAGTTGGTTGATTTTGGTAGAGCAAAAGAATCCTGTGAACAAAGGGCAGGCCACAAGGAGTCAAGGTTTGGATGGTTAGTCAGGAATGGGAGGTCTCAGTTCAAAGCCCGTACACTGGGAGGTGTAGCTCTGCTCAGAGGAAAGAGGAGAAAGAAGACTGTTTTCAGACATGCAACAAAGAGCAAGAAGGAAAATCTTTGTAAGCTTTTAAAAGAGGAAAATTTACTCAGGGGTATTATTGTAATATAAATTACCCTTTTAAAAATAGGCCCCCATCATGTGAGCATAAGTTGGGCCTGTTTATTTGTTTTAACAGTTATTTCTGATCCATTTCCAGAGTAAGCCCTATAATAAGGTGGCTGAGAATCTCTAAGTATCCTTGAGGGACTTCCCATTGGATACCAACCCAGCACAGCAGTAACACCTTGGACCAGTGTCCAACAGCATGCCCACTAACTCCAATTCATACTGCCCCCACTAGCACATTTACGTCACCCTCAGTTTCTGTCTCCTTTTCCTATAGAACTTGGAAGGGTCTGTCAGATTTGTATACTATCTGAGATTTTTATCTATTGAAAAACTGATGGGAACTTATATACAGCAATGTCTTGGATGGACTGCAGGCCTCATCTCAGCTGCTGGCAGAGCAGTAGTGCCTTAGGGACAGCTGCCATGCAGGCTAAGCTAGACAGACTCCCTGCTAGAACCCCGAGTGCCCAGAGGTAGATGTAATTTGTAACTAGACTGTGGTGTTACCTAAAATAGTTTCAAAATTAGAGCAGGTGTGTGAAGATATATGTTTGATGTGCAGATGTATGCTAGTAAAAGGAATGGTCCTTTTGAAACTTCTTCTCATGCAAACAAATGATTCATTTTTCAAAGAAAATAATAGGCAGGTACTTTATTCTTTAATATATTCCTTGAACCCAGGCTCACTAAGAGTGAAATTAGTTGGGGGTGGGGAGTACATATTTAGAGGGAGAGATTTACAGGCCATTTTTAATTTCCTTCTCCCATTTTCATTAGATTTTTAGCTTGATATTACAACCATTGTCTGGATTTCATATTGTACATGAAACCTTGTTTTACAAGTAGTGTCCACAGTGATATCATATCCTAACATAGATATCAGGAGGAGCAGAAATGCCCTCAGTAATTTTGTGATGTTTAGGAGAAACACTTGTCTGAATAAAACATAGAATAATTGGGCTTTCCTCTGTGCTGCCTTTTATACTCAGGATGGCAATTCCATTTCTTAAGTGTGAACAGTTGTCTCTAAAAAAGGCCAGCATATGAAACATCTGCTGTGTGAGGAAGTAGAATTGTAATATAGTAAGGTTAAATGTGTTTGGAAGAAATGTGCTGAAGTCACTAATGCCATAAAGTTTCCATATGTAGTCAGTACACGTATATGGCATATAGCAGTGCTGTAAAATCAAAACCAAATGTTTTCAAAGGGTAGAAAAGCAATTACTGAAAGAGGTTTTTAAGGTTGCTATGCATGTGTGTGCAGATTTTTCACGAACACAAAACAAAAAATCATTATATGGGTAAATTAAACCACAGTATGAAAACTAAGCAATTTGGGGCCCACTACCCTCTATTGATAACATGTTTGTAGGTAAAAATGCATAACTTCTGGTTCATTTGAAAGAAAATGGATCCATTTAAAATAAAGTGTAATGAATAATTGTATGAGCCTAAAGCTATTTTCATTTCATATTGCTGATATTTTAAAGGTCTAAAATGTAAAGGACTCTTTTAAAGTCTGAAGGAATGAACAGTTCTCATACATGCTATAGAAACAAAGGACTTTATTGCTTCAAAACCAGTTACTTTCATCTTAGTTTGCATTTGGTGGAGGAGGAAATAAAGCAAGGAGAAAACTTTTGCATTGGGCGTGTTCAAGAAACGTGAAAACTTTTGGCTACTTGGTGTTTACATTTGAACAACCACAGTCAACATGTTGTGATTTATGTTCTCATTACATTCAAAATTAATTTTTAAAGGTCATTCTGACTTATCTAATAAAATTTTTTCCTAAATGATTTTTTTGGGGGGGAGTTGAGGGGAGGGTACTAGGGTGCTTAACATAGCCCTTTTTAATTTTCTTTTTAATTTTGAGACTAGGGCCTCACTAAGTTGCTGAGGCTGGCTTTGCACTTGGCATCTTCCTGCCTCAGCCTCCCAAGCCTCAGGGATTACATGCATGTGCCACAGTGCCTGGCTCCTTTATGTGTTTTTAAATCCAGCATTTGTAGTCAAGTAAATAATGTTCAAGCTTAGAATCCTGTGGATCTATGTGATTTTGCACAGAGAAGTCAGCACTTGATAGGGCCAAGAATGTTTAGTTCTGAATTTGATGAAGAGGATATTTGAGGCAAGGTTACTTTTTCTGTATGTCTTTAGTTTCTCTTTAGTTTGAAGAAAAAAAGGACAGCATAGTAATTAAGAGCCAGAGTTTAGAACCAGACTATCTAGGTTCCTGGTGTTATGACTTGAAATAAGTTTCTTAACCTAATGTATCTCAGTTTTGTCACATAAAGTAGATGTCAGGATTAATGTGATAATTGTCTATGGAAAGCACAGGAGCAACTAGTACTTCAGTAAGTGCAGACTATCATCATTTGTTTTTAAAAATAACTTTGAAAGAGCAGAAATGAGGAATGCTTATGAGAGTCCCTTAAATCACATTTGTGTTATATTTTAATTCCCTTATTAGGATTGTGATTTGAGGTAAATATTGCCATAAAGCCAGATCTATGAAGTTAAGAGAGCAGAATATAAAAATTAGTAATCTATTCTTAGAGAAATATAGTAGCTTCTTTCAGACAGTTACAGCCATCAGCTTTATTTGTATCTATTAGTATGGTTTTGAAAAAATGATTTATAAATATATGAGTAAGAAACCTATTTCAGATGAACCAGAAAGAGCTATCAAAACAGCCAAATAAGCTAATATTGTTGAGAATTTGAGAGGAGTGGTCCACAAGTTAAATATTTTGAGTTTTTCTTCTAATAATAATGAATCAAGAAACCAGAAACTTTGCTGGATGCGTTTTAAAGTTTAGAAAAATGACAGTTTAGTCAGCTCTTTATTGGGCACTCAATTCATATTAAGACCAGAAATGTCAATACATTAAGACATGGATTGTCTCTCCCTCTGCAAATAGCCCACACTTACCTTGAGTGAATATTACTTGCTTTACCCCAAAGGCATCTCTCTTGAGATTGCCCTCATTCTCAAGGGAATGTGTATATCTACTTCCTAAATAAATTGGTCTATATCTTTGGGGGGAAAAAAGATAATAAGGCATGGTCCAGGGTGTTATGGAAGTGGTAGTGGGGAGTATGTGTATACAGAAATGTCTCTTGTGTTTTAAGGTGGTACATGAGGTATGGAAAGGGTGTCTGGAAAAAAGTTCCATTGGTGGAATTTGGAAATGGACAAAAGATTCTAAGGTGTAGGAAGAGACCAAAGCCAGACTCCAGTGCCTATAGAGTAGAAGAACCCAAGTGTGTGTTCATTTAGTTCCTGGGTATTTATTAAGCGTCTCCTTCAAGGTACTGTTTTAGAAACTGATGCTAAACCAAATGAAGATCTCTGTCCTCATGAAACTCACAGTTAGTGGATATATTCATTATAGTTTGAGCTCGAAGAACTAAGGGTTATGGAAAGTGTTTGGATTGGTTATTTGTCAGATTTACACTACATGAATCTGTTTATAGACTGATTTCTTCAGTTTACTGGACTGGTAGAGCAAAGGTGTGGAGAAAGGAAATGACAGAAACAAGTTCTGATAGAGGCTACAAGGAGGATGGATCTTTTGTTAAAATTCTTTTTTCTTTCCATTTATGAAGTAGGGCTTTTTAAAAAAAATACATTTATTTTATTTATTTTTATGTGGTACTGAGAATCAAACCCAGGGCCTTGTATGTGCTAGGCAAGTGCTCTACCACTGAGCCACAACCCCAGCCCAAAGTAGGGCTTTTAAAAAATATTTTTAGTTGTATATGGACATAATACATTGATTTATTTTTTTATATGATGCTGAGGATCAAACCCAGTGCCTCACACACGCTAGGCAATCACTTTACTACTAAACTACAACCCCAGACCAAAGCAGTAGGGCTTTTTTTTATCTTTTCCAGGCATAGGTATAAAATGTTATTTTTTCATATACAGACATTACTCTTATATATGACATATTACCAGTGCTACTTTATCACAAAAATGAAAGGATAATAATATTGTAACTTTCTACAATTACATATAAATACTTTTTATCCTATAAGCTCTTTTATTGATAAATGCCTGTTCTAGGTCAAATGTTGCTATAACATAAGGACTGAGCATATTGTTCTCTTATATAGCAAAAAACTCTACACTGACTCTAAGAAGCCCCCTTTGTGTTTTCTTTATGCTTTATAGTTATGCAGCCCTGCTAGCTGACTGGCCAGTAGTGGTCTTGGGTATGTGCACTGTGTTTATCGTGGTCTGTGCTTTGGTTGGAGTTTTAGTACCAGAGCTTCCTGACTTCTCTGATCCACTGCTGGTAAGGAGGACTGAATTTATCTATTTTCTTTAGCCTAAAAACATCTCCGTGAATTAATACCTTAATACTTATTGCATTCTGTTATTTAATGTTCCATTTTTTGTAAAACCTTTTCCAGACATCAGTGAGTATTTAACTCTCATTCTGAAAAGTAAAAATGTGTTATCTACTTTCTCAGGTTCTCAAGAGATCAAGGAACTTGCTTACACTCAAAAATATGGAAATTTTGCTTCTGTGTCTCCATGTTTAAGTTAAAAGGCAATCTATTTAAGAATTTTACAATATGCAGATTCTTTATCTATTAAGAACCTATTAAAGAAAATTATTTTCAGAAACTTTTTAAGAGTGAGGGTCTACCCCCAGTTCCCCCAAATAAGTTAAAGGAATCTCAGTATTACTAATAAATAACAGAATCTATTTTTAATTAATGTTCCTTTGGAATAGAATAATAATAATAATAATTAAGAATAATGATATGTTCTCTGTAAAACACTATAACATTGCATAATGTAATTTAATTTGATCATAACGTTTACAAGATTAAAAATAAGTATTTACTAAATACTTAGGCATGAATTAGAAAAAATAAGCTTCTGATAAGTTTTTTTTTTTCCCCTTTCCTGAGACAGGTAGCATACCACAGAATCAAACTGTTTCGTCACAATAAGTAGGTGATCATTATCGTGTCAAGTCATCTTGTTTTAATGCAGCTCACCTTTGGAGTAGCTGTGAGGAATGTCTCTATGTTCTGTTGAAAACTATACATCACTTTGACATTGCTTTCCCAAGCTATTATTATAAACATACTTAGCCTAAAATGAAATACACTAATGAGAGCTTTAATATTTTGCCTTAGGGTTTTGAACCACGAGGGACTGCAATCGGACAGAGACTGGTCACATGGAATAACATGGTGAAAAATACAGGATATAAAGCAACATTAGCAAATTATCCTTTTAAATATGCAGATGAACAAGCCAAAAGGTAATTATTTATTTTATATAACTTTTAGACAAAATATTGCTTAGTGAATTCTTCTTTAACTCTCTGAGCAAAAAGCTTAAATGTGAGACAAAATCTTTTGCCATAGAATTTGCTTAACTTGTCACTGTTTTATAAGATTTTGTTATAGTAGGATGAAAAGATGAGGGTTTTTTTTTTCCTTTTTCAGAAGTGAGAAAATTAAAATAGTTGTTTGTAATAATCTTTCCAACTTAATATCAAGTACTAAATAGGTTATGGCTTTGAGAATATATAGCTCCTGGTATGCTTATCAACCTCAAAATAGCTAGAACTTTATTGAACATCCAATTGTTGTTCCATTTTCAGCCATCGAGATGATAGGTGGTCAGATGATCATTATGAAAGAGAAAAAAGAGAAGTGGACTGGAACTTCCACAAAGACAGCTTTTTCTGTGATGTTCCAAGTAAGTAGCATCCTAGATGAACAAATCCTTCAGCAGTTTCCTAGCATGCAGGATGGAAAATGATCACAGTATAAAAGCAGTATGTGGCTAGTCATACAACTTCATTATTTCTGTCATACTTAAAGAGATTTTAGTTGAATTACTTATTTTACTCCTCTAGATTAGTCAGCCACAAGCCTGAATTTATTTGTAATAAAAATCAAGATGATTAAATTATATTTAATTTTAAGAAATATATAAATCTAATAAAATTCAAAATTTCAAGTTATATTTCAAATTCTTTATACTATTTATTTCTAGCAAGTTACAAGAACATAGTTTTAGATTAAACCCTGAAATAATATATTGTATTATCAAAATTTTTTTGAAGCTTTAATTCATTCAAAAAACATATAGTAAGAGCCTTCTATGTGCCTGCTTTGCCACTTAGTAATAGAAACAGAGATATGAACAAAATAAAGACCAGAAGTCCAAAGCTTGAATGCCCAAGGGCCTGGCAAATAATGTGAGTAAAATGTAAGATGGTTAGAATTGATAGTGACTATGAAGCACCAAAGAATGCCTATCCTATCTAAAGAAATCAGCTGATACTCAGCTACAGCGAATATGGGCTTGTGGAAATGAGGGTCCAAATATTGCAAGATATTCCCGGAGGCCAGAAATCCTAATTTTAATGTGAAGTTACAGATCTCTAAATATTGGCAGCATACTCATTAAATAAAATTCACTGTAACATAAAGTCAGCCTGATTACTCTCCAGCTGCCAGAGAAAAAGGAGCATGAGGAATAGAAGAAATACAGATGAATACATAAGACACTGATTAGCTGTATTGATTAGGAGCAAGTAGTTGTTGATAACTACAGTTTCTGATTAAGTGTATATTACCATTACAGCTCTTCTGGTTTCAGCATTTTTTATTGGTGGTGAAGAGCCCTGTTAAGTGTGCATGTATTTTCCTGTCTTCTTAGAGCACTAGAAGACCTGATAGAATCTTTGATGTCTCTAGATCTTGCCAAGACTCCAGATCTTTGTTTAGAACACATTTCACTGTATAGTAATAGAAAGAAAGAGGTTAGGCAGAATCTTATAGAATCTTATTGCTTAGGAAACAATAAAAGTTTCCTTTTCTGTATCTTCTGTTTAAAAAACAGGAGAAATACTGAGCTTGGGTTCGTTGAATGTTCTGGCTATTTTATTTCTCTCAAAGTGTTACTTTACATTACTGCTTAATCAACATCTGGTTAGTTAATATCTTAACCAGAAAAAAACATTAGCAAGTTCATGTTTGTATTTCAGTTGTCAACACCAAATATTTGTCTCATAAGTAATAGGTTCTGCCTTGACCAAAGCCATTATCAGCTCTATGTAAATGAAGTGTTTGTTTCTATGAGGCTAATTTTGCTCCCAAATCAATATACATAAGATTATAGCTACTTGATAAAGGCAAGAATTTACTAAAGAAAACTTGATGATCATGAATAAAACCTTTTTTGTACAATAAAGCTTTTTTTATAAATTTACCAGTTAACTTTAATGCAATTTGGCATTTTAGGTAATATAAAATTAATCTACTTTTACTTGATACATACTAAATGCTTTTAATGACTGAAGAGACAGAGGCAATACTTATTGAGCACATATTTTCATTATCATGTAATTCTCACAGCCATTTGAGGTAGATGTTGCTGTCACCATTTTATAAATGAGGAAGCAGACTCAGAGAAGCACAAATAATCAGTGGCAGGACCTGATTACAGCCAGATCTGACTCCAAAGACCATGCTCTTTCTAGTATATCACATACCTGCCTTACTGAGAAACATAGTTTGTATTAATCTGATTTCAAAATATTTTATCTAGATTCTGTTGTACCAGAGACTTCAAGTACTCACCCAGAATATGCAGTATATTTGGGATCCTGGCTGGCATTCTATTCATATTTGTATTCTGTTTTCAGAACTTTAAAATTGATTACCTGCCATCTTTCCTCTGTAGTAAGCTGCCAGAGAAAATATCCTGATAATCTATTCTTGACATTCCCTAGTGCATCATTCTTCCATTTTATATACCATTATGGTGAAATTAAGAGGAAGGCATTTGATTAATTTCCTGCTGAAAGTTCATATGTATGTTTCTTCCTAATTATAATCTGATCAGAAATAAATTTGTTTTATATTTACTTACTATAATTTTAAGATAGAGTAAATAGACACAGGCTTTGAGTTAAGGCAATATTAAAGCCCAGTTTTTAAAAATTTTTATTTTTTGTATTCTGATTTGTATACATGACAGCAGAATGCATTATAATTCATATTACACATAGAGAGAGAGCACTAAAGCCCATTTCTGTTGGTTTATTTAACATTTTCTCCTGGAATTCATCATGGGAAAGAATTCCCTGCTAATGAATTGTCTATGTGGTTCCCCAACTTTTGTATCTGAATTTTGAGTCTTATGAAATAAATGAATAATGTATAAACCTTCTTCTTTTCTTTTTTTCATACACCAGGTGACCGATATTCCAGAGTAGTATTTACCTCAGCAGGAGGAGAGACATTATGGAATTTACCCGCAATTAAATCAATGTGCAATGTAGATAATTCCAGGGTATGTAAAATAAAACTGAAATCTGTTTAGCACAAGTAAGGTTTATTATTGAAACTGCCCGTGGTGTCTGATCAGATGAAAGTACTTAAGAGGCTTACCTACTGAGGAGGAAACACCAGCAGGCCAGCATTAGGTTCTTTCAGATCCCAGGATCAAAGTGTCCCTGTGTTGCCCCATCTTTACAACACACTATCTTCCTTAGTGAACAGCTTTTTTCCTTTGCCACTCATGTTCTCTCTCCATGATAGTCTCTTCTGTTATTTCCCAGCATATTGCCTTTCAGGATAATAGCTAAAATTGTATTTTCTCTCTTCTCTAATCTAGTTTCATTGTTCTCTTCATCCCCTCTGCCCAGGCAGTTGTCAGCATCTTAATTATGCTATTAAATGCCTGCCTCTCTGGCAATCAATGGGTCATTTGAGCCAGTGACCTCAAAGGAAAATTTGGGGAACAGGCTAGGAAAGGGACATCAAAGGGCATAACTACAGATGTATGTAAATGGCCCTACTAATACAAACCAGACTGCCCTAAACTCTAAACACCTTGCTGCTTTAGAAGACACCAGCATACAAGAAGACAGGCACCTCCTCCCTCAGTCTTCTCCAGAGCCAAACAGATGTCAGCACCAGAATATATAAAGTCAATCCCCTTGGATTTGGAAGAGCTGTCAATTTCATGTGTTCAGAGCCAGTTTCTCCAAGTAGAAACTGTTGTCTGGTATTGCTGATGAGCCTGTCCAAGCACAGCAACTTGGCAGGAAAGGAACTCATTTTATGTTCTTAGCATAAATCTAAAATGTAAAATCATTGGTTAGTTAAAAAGTCATCTGCCCTGCTAATAGCTAGCCTACCAACCCAATGCAATGTTCATTCTATCAACAGGATTTCTTAATGGAATAGAAGGTAGAAAGGACTCTTAGAGGTCACCAGACCAACAGTCTCATTGTGCTGACATGAGTACCTTCCAAGAAGTAAGTGGCCACATCCTCTAGTTAGTTGGTCCCAGAACTTCTGGCTTTACTCCATTCTCCATTCTCCAAGGCTATTTATACATTTTGAAAATGACTTTCCCTTTGATTAGAACATCAATATTCTGTCAGTGCCACCTTCTCTTTATCCAACTCCAAATAGACCAAAGCCATAAATGACCTAAAAACAGACCAAAGCTTCTTAATCAGTGGCCAATTTTTTATTTGCTGTATTTTCTTCTCTTCACAGCTATCAGGTACTTAGATGGAGGCTGTGAACACATTTTTCCTTGTCATGTTTTGCAACACTTCTCACATAGGAAGTTAACTCTAAAATAGGAGATGAGTAAGGACACTATGTGTAAGAGTTTATGCTATGTACTTATACATGACTCAAAATGGACCTGTGGCTTTGAGATTTATAATACCTTTAAACAGATGAGAAGTTGAGCTTAGAGAAGTTAAGCCAGTCTGGTTACTTTATCATCACACTTAAGATGAGAGCATGTCATTAACTTCTATGTCTTTTACTCCTATACCCTTTACCTGGGATTGATCTTCAGACCCTGCCCCACTTTTCCTGAAGACTTGGAAGTGATTGAATTCATTGTTAATTAATAGCTCATGTTGTTGAGGTATTGACCAAAGTTTTCTAAACACGGTGCTATGAATTATTTCATTGAATCCTCGTGACAGAGTTGTGAACCAGATACCATTATTTGTCCATTTTATAGATGGGGAAAGTTTACACACATGGTGACAGATTCAGGATTTGGAACCAGCCACTTCTAAATCCAGAATCTTTCCTCACTGTGATTTGTGATTCCCATTCCCAACCCCATTTTTATTTAGTTTTGTTTACTGTATATGCCATTTCCTACTCAGATGAACCTTAATGAGTCAAAACGGCCTAGAATAAGTATTTGGTTATTGTTGTTTCTGTTGTTGTTTTTAAGAGCTAGCAATTTCATGAGTGTGTGTGAGATCAAATGGATTCAAGAACTCAAAAGCCAGTAAGCAATATTGTGCCATGATAGCTTTCATTAGTGAAAACAGTGTCTGTCTATGTGTGTGTGTTAGATGATAAAAATCAGCATATAGAGGTAGCTTACAAAAAGGCATACACAATAAGAAACAAGTTAATTACATTAAGGGAAAATAATGGGGAGGAAATAATAAAGCTAAGAGAGAGATGAAGTGTATAAGAATCCATACCCAAAATCTGCATTTGCTGGTGGTGAATTGCAGATTTGTCTCTAATCTCCCATAAGATGGAAAAGTTGGAGGAGGGGGGTTAAAATCAGTGTCAAAAGTCACTGATAGGTTAATAAATATGATTTTTTAAGCCGAATCCCTGCTTTTGCTCATGCTAAAAGGGAATCATTTTTCATAGTCTTCATAAAAGAAGTGTGATGTCACAAAGTTCTTAGCAGCATGCTTATAATATTGTATCTTAACCGATTAGTAAAACACACCTTAGGTAGGCTGGTAATAAGAAAACCTGATGGCAAAAGCATTTCTACAAGGGATTAAAACAATCTAAATATTTGCTTTTTAATGATTTGGCTTGATGCATTTGCAAAAGTTATACTAAAAGAATAGATAACGCTTTGCTTGGATTGTTTCTCTTTACTGGATTCACAATAAGGGTTGGACAGCTATGAGTTCAATTTTGTAATCCCTGGAAAGAACAGGATGGGCATATTTTCTAGGTCACCCATACACTTTGCCATTTAATTGGGAAGAGAGTAGTATTGTGGTATTCTTGTGGGAATCTTAGAAACAGACCCAAGACCCATGTCTGAATGAATGATTGGTATGGCCAGTTCCAGATCCACACCAATAAATGAACAAATAGACAATGAAAAAGTATGGTTATTTGGCTGGACATGGTGGAATGTGCCTATAGTCCCAGCTAGTGATGAGGTTGAGGTGAAAGAATTGTGAGTTCAAGGCCAGCCTGGGCAACATAGGCAATGTAGCAAGACCGTGTCTCAAAACAATGTTATAATTTTAGCTCGTTAAATTAATATTTTACCAGATGTAAACATCTTTGTATTCTAGTTTCAGATTTTGAAAAATAATAATAAATGACCTTTCTTACGATGTATTCATCTGATATCTTAAGTTGTAACTTGGGTTAACAGTTCTAGCTTTCAGATTACTGCTATATTATTTTTAAGTCTCCTATCTGAGGCTCCTTTTAGGATTTTTATGTGTTTTGGTAGTTTGAGCAGACAGTCCTGAGACAGTCTTTCTTCTCCACCCCTCAATCCTGCCTAGTGTCCATAAGCACTTTATTATTAACACCTCTTAAGTTCAGTGGGACACAATCAATGATCGAGAGCAGAATAGCTTAATTGTTAGTGAGTCAACGCCAAAAAATGTACAGTAATCAACATAGTATCTCAGTGAGGCCAGATGTTTCACTTGTCTCCTGCCTGTTACAAGACAATTAGTTCAAACTCATATGCCACTTATCCTCATAATTCACAGAGGCATAGGTTTCCAGAGTGATTGACTTCTGTTTCTGATGCTGTTGCACACCTAACAGAAATGGTCAATTTCTTAGATGCTCAACAGACCCTCAGTCAATTTCCCTGATCCTCACATTACTTCCTTCTACCCTTGGACATCCTAAGGGACACCCTGGCAGATAGTCATTAATAACCAGAAGTGTGTTTCTGTAATCTCAACTCTCTGGAAATCGTTTACCCTTATTGGTCTTTGTACTTTGTAGACACTGGCGCTCTGAGAACTCAGCTTATAAAAAGGATTTGAAATGTGGTGCCTGAGACTCTGGCTTAGTAAGGTAACCTTTGAGGACAGCTAGAATTCCCCTGAAGCTTAGAGCTAAAAACCCAAAAGTATGTATTCTGGTCCTTATTTTAAAGAGGCCCATGGAGCCCTTGCCTTCTCTTTTCTCCCTAGGATCCCCTTCACCTTGTAATACATGGGGGACTTTGTTACATGGGGAAGGAGAGTCTAGCAGTCAGTTGAACCTGGTATTAAGGGCTTAATTTTCCTCCCTTTATTCTTTTCTCAGCTTCTTGAAATATCGCCAACTTTAGCCAGTAGTTTTAAAAGTTAAGGTATCATTTTAAACTCTGCTGGTTTCTTCTTTTTCTCTCTTCTCTTCCTTTACCCCCTACTTTATGTCAACTCCACCCCTGCCACTATCTAACTAGGGAAATGTGCAAAGACATGTTATAACCACATAAGCAAAATGATTCCCTAAAATATCCAATTTGTGAATAACTAGAATTAGAAGGTTTGTATTTCTCCTGAGAGTTACAAGAAATTGCTTTCACAAACTCCATTTTTATTTTTATAAACTTCAAAGATTTTGAAATTATTCCAATGAATCTTTCTAAAAAATATGATAAAAATGTAACTGCCAATCTCGTTAAGCCCCACAGTACATTACATGCCTCTGTATTTTTCTATTTCAGACACAAATGACCAAGTTAGTGCCACTGTCATGCCATACTGACAGACTTTGGCACTCCTTCTGCAGTTCCACATAAGCCTTCATACACAATACACACATTAAATTATTATTTTTTTTAATTGGGAATTGAACCCAGGCTCCCACACATGCAAAGCAAGTGCTCTACACACTGAGCTACATGACTAGCTCTTTTATTTTGTGACAGGGTTTCCATAACTTACCTAGGTTGACCCCAAATTTAATAATCCTTCTGCCTTAGCCGCCCTAAAAACTGAGATTATAAACATGTGCCACTGCACCTGATTATTATTTATCTTTTTATGTGATTTCCCTGCTACCTTATGACCAACTTGAGGGTAAAGACCAGTTTATTTTGTATAAGTGCTCAGTGAATATTTTTCCCTTTTAATGGATGGACAGATGGGAATACATGGCTTTATTCCCCGAAAGTGTAGACAGTTCCCTGAAAGTGTAGAGAGTTCCTGGAGCTCTGATTCCTTTAAATTCAGGATGCTGGTATCCAACTCAGGGTAGCTAGAGGGTACCAATCATGATGTCTTTTGTCTGTCCTTATTTCTTACCCTGTAAGAGTCCTCAAAAAATAGTTTTTCCAAAGGTGTGCATCAGCCAATATCACTTTTAAATTTGAGAATAGGTTCCTAGTAACTAACTAGTATTTATTTTTGATAGCAGCCCTCAAAGTAATAGTTGGTCTGTATTTATAATGTCCAACTTCTTAATCTTCGGTCAAATATACACATTTAAAAACTCCACTGTTATTGGAAAAGGTTATTCAAGGACAGATTTCTGTGCATTCTTTCCCGGTTTCACCCAGCAACCAGATTCCCTTTATCTTTGACATTTGATTATTTCAGCAACTGCAGATATGTTCCTTCTAGCTGATGTTGGGTTTCATAATGAATGCAATTCATTTTCTTCCTTTAGAAAACTGTCAGGCAGTAGGGTTGCATTTTCTTTTTTTTTACCAGGTTGACCCCAGGAGCTTGCACGTAATTTCTTTGGGGGGTAAAACCAGTTATCTGCCATGAAAAGCAGAGAGATACCTTTCCAGGGTTCCCTGTAATTCCCAGGGTTCAGTTTTCCCCAAATGGCAGACATCAATGATTTTATCTGGAAACAAATATGAATTATCCTATCTTAAGAAATGTTAATTATTGCTCTTCAGAAATAAGTTTAGAAGTAAAAGTCTGTGAAAGTAAATGCTATTTTACCATGTTTGAATAATAACCATCTTGCCTCATTTTTCTTTAATCCCATAAAATGTATTTTAAAAAAAATAGCTTTCTTATGAAAATCTTCAAACATATGCAAAAGTAGACAAAATAGTATAATGTAGACAAAATAGTATAAAGAGTCCCCATGTGTAGGTAACCCAGTTTCAATAGTTCCCAACACACACTTAATCTTGTTTCATCTGTACTCACCCTACTGATGAGTCCCAGTCCTTATCTTAGTAGCCAGTGTTTAGGGGATCATTGAGTAACTAGGCTCTTAGATAAACCAGAGTTCCAAAGAAGTGGTTTATGCCAACTTCCCCTCTACTTTGAAAAAAAATATTTCGATGAAAACCCAGACTAATCAAGGTAGAGGGTGATTTTAATCCTACTAGAAAAATAACTATTCACACCCTCCTTGAACTTTGGAGTTTCTTCTCTGGAACATCCTTTGGTAAATAGAAATAAGGGAACACTTGATTGGACTGGGACATCTTTAGCTGTGGTCCTTCAAAGAGAAGTCTCTGGTCAGGCTCAAGAAAAGGGGGATGTTTCTTATTTTTCCCCTCGAGGAAAAGGGACTATTCATCTGATTTACAGAATAAGGTTGTACAGATTTACCATGTTCTAGCAGTACTGGAACTGCTAGAGTATGATTAAGTCTGCACAACCCCAATAACAGCAGGGGTTTTTTAAATGTGTATATTTGACCAAAGATTAAAAAGTTGGACATTATAAATACAGACCAGCTACTACTTTGAAGGCTGCTATCGAAAATAGCATCCAGAAATAAATAGTAGCCAGGCATGGTGGTGCACGCCTGTAATCCCAGCAGCTCAGGAGGTTAAGGCAGGAGGATCACAAGTTCAAAGCCAGCCTCAGAAACTTAGTGAGTCCCTAAGCAACTTAATAAGACCCAGTCTCAAAATAAAAAATAAAAAGGCCTCAGGACATGGCTTAGTGGTTGAATACCCTGGGGTTCAATCCCCAGTACCAAAAATAAATAAATGCTATTTAGCCACTGGGAACTAGTCCTCAAATTCAAAAGTGATGATAGCTGATGCACACCTTTAGGAAAACTGGGGTTTTTTCAGTTGTACATGGACACAATAGCTTATTTATTTATTTTTATATGGTGTTAACAATCGAACCCAGTACTTCACACGTGCTAGGCAAGCACTCTACCCCCTGAGCCACAACCCCAGGCCCTAGAAAAACTGTTTTTGAGGACTCTTACAGGGTAAAAAATAAGGACAGAGAAACGACATCATGAATGGTAGCCTCTAGGTACCTTAAGCTGGATATCAGCATCCTGAATTTTAAGGAATTGGAGCTCAAGGAATTGTCTACCCTTTTAGATAGTAAGCTCATGTTACTATATGTCCATCAATTAAAAAGAAAAACCACTGAGTACCTACACAAGATGAAGTGGCCCTTCCCCTCAAAGTTTGAAGAAGTTTTCAATTTACTATACCAAGAACAACCATAAGAAGGGAACCCTTCTCAAAGAATGATGTCCTAAATGGAATACTGCCTATGCTAAGTCCAAAATTATCAGGCTAATGTACACCAGTCCCCCATTTACCAAGAGGAAGTTCCCCAAAAAAGGTTTTTTGCTGACATGATAAATTTTAAAAAATGTGAAAAAAATAGATTGTGTTTATTAATTATATATGTTATTTAAAATCAGATATAAATAATGTGTAAACTTAGAAACACTGCCCCAGTCTTCCTATACTTCAGGAAATAATTTTAATCTAAATCTTTCATGAATCTTGACAACAGTCCTTTTGAATATTATCAGGGTCAATTTTGATTCACTGGAAAGTTTTTGTCTTAGTCTCTTCAGGCTGCTATAACAAAATACCTTAGACTGGGTGAGTTATAAACAACAAATTTATTATAATTCTAGAGTCTAAGTTCAAAATCAAGGAGCCAGCAGATTCAGTTCAGATGAGGGACCATTCCTCACAAGATGGTGCCTATTATGTGTCTTATATGGCAAAGGGATAAAAAAGCTCCCTGGAACCACTTTTTGAAAGGGCACCAATCCCATTAATCACCTCCCAAAAGGCCTACCTTTTGATATTACCACTTGGGGATTAGGTTGTAGCATATGAATTCTTGGGGAATAAACATTCAGGCACTGACAGTTTTCTAGGGAATCCCATCTTTGCTTTCAACTCTTGATTGAGACTTACTACCTTTGTCACCAAAAATTTCATGTTTCTCCAAATTGTAGGCAAAGCCACAAATTTGTTTTATTTATCAATTGGACAGTTGTTTTCATAATCCTGTATATATACCTAAGCTTCATAGCCTGTCTACTTTATTGCTGTTCATAGTGACTTTGAAAAGGCTTATTTACTAAGTGGGTATTAATTTTATCTCCCTTCTTAAATCAAACTTGCATTGGTTGATACTACTTTACAACTTATATGTCATTCCCAACAGCAGTTCACAATTCAAAATAAAATAACCTCTAGGTTATTTATTAGTATATGTATTCCCTAGAGTACCAATATGAGATAGATTGTGAGGAAGAATCTCACCTCCTACACAAACTGCTACCTAATTTAAGAGGTTGACTGTTTATCTACTTCTTTAACTTTGCTGGCCCTCAAGGCAATAAGGCCCTTCTCATTGGTGAGCCAGTTTAAACTCCAGTACTTCTGTGTCTCTGTCTCTGCAGATCAGATCTCATCCCCAGTTTGGTGATCTGTGCCAGAGGACTACTGCTGCTTCCTGCTGTCCCAGCTGGACACTGGGAAACTATATCGCCATTCTGAACAACAGATCATCCTGTCAAAAAATTGTTGAGCGAGATGTTTCTCATACCTTGAAGCTGCTTCGGACCTGTGCCAAACACTACCAAAATGGCACACTGGGGCCAGATTGCTGGGACATGGCAGCCAGAAGAAAGGATCAGCTCAAGTGCACCAACGTGCCACGCAAATGTACCAAGTACAATGCCGTGTACCAGATACTCCATTACTTGGTGGACAAAGACTTCATTACCCCAAAGACGGCTGACTATGCCATGCCAGCTTTAAAATACAGCATGCTTTTCTCTCCCACAGAGAAAGGGGAGAGCATGATGAACATTTACCTAGACAACTTTGAAAACTGGAACTCTTCCGATGGTGTGACTACCATCACTGGGATTGAGTTTGGGATCAAACACAGTTTGTTTCAAGATTATCTTCTCATGGATACTGTGTATCCTGCCATAGCCATTGTGATTGTCCTTTTAGTCATGTGTGTCTACACTAAGTCCATGTTTATCACTCTGATGACAATGTTTGCAATAATTAGTTCCTTGATTGTCTCCTATTTTCTCTATCGTATAGTATTTAACTTTGAATTTTTTCCTTTTATGAACCTCACTGCACTCATTATTTTGGTTGGAATTGGAGCAGATGATGCTTTTGTCCTGTGTGATGTTTGGAACTACACCAAATTTGACAAGCCCCATGCTGAGACTTCAGAAACAGTAAGCATCACCTTGCAACATGCTGCCCTCTCCATGTTCGTCACCAGTTTTACCACTGCCGCTGCCTTTTATGCTAACTACGTTAGCAACATTACAGCCATCAGATGCTTCGGGGTTTACGCGGGGACAGCTATATTGGTGAATTATGTTTTGATGGTCACGTGGCTGCCAGCTGTCGTTGTACTGCATGAACGATACCTCCTCAATATATTTAGTTGCTTCCAGAAGCCCCAGCAGCAAATATATGGTAACAAAAGCTGCTGGACAGTGGCTTGCCAGAAGTGCCACAAAGTACTTTTTGTCATTTCAGAAGCATCTCGGATATTTTTTGAAAAAGTGTTACCATGCATCGTCATCAAGTTTCGCTACCTTTGGCTCTTCTGGTTCCTAGCCTTAACTGTAGGTGGGGCCTACATTGTGTGTATAAATCCAAAGATGAAGCTGCCCTCGTTAGAGTTATCTGAGTTCCAAGTGTTCAGGTCATCTCATCCTTTTGAGCGTTATGATGCTGAGTACAAAAAGCTTTTTATGTTTGAGCGTGTTCACCATGGAGAGGAGCTCCACATGCCCATCACAGTTATCTGGGGCGTGTCTCCAGAAGACAATGGCAATCCATTAAATCCCAAGAGTAAAGGGAAGTTGACACTTGACAGCAGTTTTAACATTGCTAGCCCAGCTTCCCAGGCCTGGATTTTGCACTTCTGTCAAAAACTGAGAAACCAGACATTCTTCTACCAGACCGATGAACAGGACTTCACCAGCTGCTTCATTGAGACATTCAAACAGTGGATGGAAAACCAGGACTGTGATGAGCCTGCCCTGTACCCATGCTGCAGCCACTGGAGCTTCCCCTATAAGCAAGAGATTTTTGAACTGTGCATTAAAAGAGCTATCATGGAGCTAGAGAGGAGTACAGGGTACCATTTGGATAGTAAAACCCCAGGGCCAAGGTTTGATATCAATGATACTATCAGGGCAGTAGTGCTAGAGTTCCAAAGTACCTACCTCTTCACACTGGCTTATGAGAAGATGCATCAGTTTTATAAAGAGGTGGACTCATGGATTTCCAATGAGCTGAGTTCTGCACCTGAGGGCCTCAGCAATGGTTGGTTTGTCAGCAATCTGGAGTTCTATGACCTCCAAGATAGCCTCTCTGATGGCACTCTCATTGCCATGGGACTCTCTGTCGCTGTTGCATTCAGTGTGATGCTGCTGACAACTTGGAACATCATCATAAGTCTTTATGCCATCATTTCAATAGCCGGAACCATATTTGTCACTGTTGGTTCTCTTGTCCTGCTGGGCTGGGAGCTCAACGTTTTAGAGTCTGTCACCATTTCGGTTGCGGTTGGCTTGTCTGTTGACTTTGCTGTCCATTATGGGGTCGCATACCGCTTGGCTCCAGATCCCGACAGAGAAGGCAAGGTGATTTTCTCTCTGAGTCGCATGGGCTCTGCCATTGCCATGGCCGCTCTGACCACCTTCGTGGCCGGGGCCATGATGATGCCCTCCACGGTCCTGGCTTACACCCAGCTGGGCACCTTTATGATGCTCATTATGTGTATCAGCTGGGCTTTTGCCACCTTCTTTTTCCAGTGCATGTGTCGGTGCCTTGGACCACAGGGTACCTGTGGTCAGATTCCTTTACCTAAAAAACTACAGTGCAGTGCCTTTTCCCATGCCTTGTCTACAAGTCCTGGTGACAAGGGACAAAGCAAAACACATACCATAAATGCTTATCATTTAGATCCCAGGGGCCAAAAATCTGAACTGGAGCATGAGTTTTATGAATTAGAACCTCTGGCATCCCACAGGTGTACTGCCTCGGAGAAGGCTACTTTTGAAGAGACACACATCTGCTCTGAATTTTTCAACAGCCAAACAAAGAATTTAGGGATGCCTGTGCATACAGCCTACAACAGTGAACTCAACAAAAGCACCAAAAGCGAAACTTGCTCCTCCTTGTTACAGCCCTCTCTTGAAAGGCACACTATGTGTCACCTCTTCTCTCTGAATCAGAGATGTAGCTGCCCAAATGCCTACAAACACTTGAAATATGGCCCACACTCTTGCCAGCAGATGGCTGACTCCCTGTGTCACCAGTGTGCTCAAAGTGCTAGCAGCTTTGTGCAGATCCAAAATGGTGTGGCACCTCTGAAGGCTGCACACCACCCTGCCGAGGGCTTCGTGCATCCCATCCCACATATCCATCACTGTCCTTGTCTGCAGAGCAGAGGGAAGCCCCCTGGAATGCAGAATTCCCTGCCACAGAATTTACTCCTCCACCCAGTGCAGCACATTCAGGCCCAAGAAAAAATTGGTAAGGCCAGTGCACACAATCTCCAGAGCATAGAAGAGCATCTCCCCAGAATGGCAGATCCGTCATCTTTCGTCTGCAGATGCGCTGGATCTTTACTACAAGTGTGTTGTGATCCTGAGAATAACCAAAGGGGACTCTGTAAACACGGCGACATGGAGAATATTGAAGGCAGCGGAGGGACTGAAACCAAGATTTCTCAGTTACCAAATCAGACTGACCAAGCAGAGAGGAAAGTGGAGCTGAGCTTGTCGCAGACGGATGTTATTGTTAACTCAGAACTTTTAAATCAGAGTGAACCAAAATTTATATTTAACCATTTAATGGGGGAGGCTGGTTATAGGTCCTGCCCAAATAATCCACAAAGTTGTGGCAGAATTGTAAGAGTGAAGTGCAATTCTGTGGACTGTCAGATGCCAAACCTTGAAGCCAATGTGCCTGCTGTATTAACACACTCAGAACTTTCTGGTGAAAGTTTGTTAATAAAAACACTATAATAAATATAGTATTAAATTCAGAACCAGTGCCTCAATCATTCTTTTGAGATTAGAATAAAATCCAACAGTTTAGAAAGGGAATACAAAAACAGAAACTGGCAAGGTTCACCTTGTTAAAAATTACAGAATATTTTCACATTTCATTTGATCACCAAACAAACACAAAAACCTAGTGAGTGTGTTAGATTATTGGGTTCATTCATTATTGGACTTTTTGTTTCAAAAGGTATAATTTTTTTACATTTATACCCACCTTGGAAAATAATTGTCTTTCTATCCTTCAACACTAGTGAATCAAAGATTTCTAGTGTGAATTACCTAGATGTTTTCACTCTCTCAGGCAGTTCTATTTATTCTGGTATATTTGGTTGTGGTAATAAAAACTTTTGATTACTCAATATTCACACAAGGATTTACCTTCATGTTAGTAAAGCCACTTAAGTTGGGATCTAGGAATTACACAACATTAAAATTTACATTTTAGATAGGCAGTGGCCCATGCCTATAATCTTAGCAACTCAGAAGACAGGCAGGAGGATTGCAAGTTCAAGGCCATCCTGGGCAACTTAATGAGACCCTATCTCAAAATAAAGTTTAAAAATAAATGCGCATGGTGGTAGTTTTTTGCACTTTTGGTGAGACCTTACTTAAAAACTAATTTCCAAGCACCTTAAGAATTCATTCCACTTGTTTGCGTGTGTAGACCATACATGAAGCCAATGTCTCATTTATATCCAAACTGGTATCTTTCCCAATTAGCCAAGAGGTACAATTCTGTTTGGGTTTTTTTAAAATTTGTTTTAAGGAGTTATACATGACAGTAGAATGCATTTTTGATACATCAAATACAATGAAGTATAATTTCTCATTCTTCTAATTGTATATGATGTGGCTAACCCAGGAGTCAGGAGCACCTTCTTGTCTCAGACCCACTTATGTTAGTGCCACAGAAGGAAGAGCCTGGATGAAAAAACATAATCACCTACAACAGTGTTGTACTTTGCAGGATAAATTGATGAGAAATATGGGCCCAAGTCAGATGTGTCTTTGCCTCTTGAAGCATTCAGAGTGAGAGATCCTGTATGAAGCTTTGCTTCCATCTTGACCCCCAAAGGACCATGTTCAGAAGGCTCTTCTTCCACAATAAGCTCCATCTCAAGATGGGTTAGACTGCACTGTGCAGCTAACACCTGGAAATGCTAAGCCTTCAGACAGCATCTTAAATGACACTGTGCATCTTGCCTTAGATCTGTCCGCAGTAATTGAGCTGTTGGAGCATGCTTTCTGTGCAGTACTTCAGGTGACTTGGCCTCCATCACAGCGTGTCATCTGATACTGCATGCAATCCAGCTCCTTACAGGGAGAGCCCACTACATTCTGCTTCCTCCTGGGATTCTACCTCCAGTTTGGTCCTCAGAAGAATTTGGAGGGAATCTTTCTAAGTGTTTTTCAAAGTTATATTAATTATTTAGAAAATAACTATTCTTAGGATAGTTTTCCAAATTAAATCTGCATATTATTCCCAGGCCTGAAAAAAATGCTGTAAAAAGCTGGAAGGGACCTTATGGGTCAGCAACTCGGGCCCACCTCCACCAAACTGCATTTCTACTAAGTAATTTTCCAGCTGGTGCTTGCCTCCTTCAGTGATAAGTAACTCACTACGTGTCTAGCGTGGTTAATCCAAAATCTGTTGTTTTTCTACCAGTTGATCCCCATTCTGTTCTCTGAAGTGAAAGCAAACATCTCTGATCTTTCTGCCACATGCTGTCTCTTTGGATACTTGAAAACAGTAATCACATCCTCCCACCAGCATCCCCAGTGCACTCAATTGTTCTTCCAGTTGCTGGGCTTTAGGCAATTAGAACACGGATGGAACAATTATGGTCTTCTTTGGATAAATTTGTCAAATTCCTTATGCAAGTCTAGTACCCAAAACAGATTCTGAGAGCACACAATGAGGAAGACCAGCCCTCAGGAAACTGGATAGTACTTCTGCTAATTCACTTAGAGGTGGAAATAACTTTGGGCTCAAATTTTACAGCTAGTTCGCTTGGAGCTTACAGGGGACTAAATGCACTTGGTCACTCTCTTATACTCCTGCTAAGCTGCTGCTTTAAACCAGTTTTTACACTGAAGTTCAGGAGCTTATGTCTGTTCCCATTGAGTTCAATTCTGTTAAATAAGGAAAAGTGGGCAGAAGGGAACAATTGAAAATAGGACTCCCAATACCCAACTCTAATTTTCTTTTCCTTACAAAATGTGTAATCAAGTTGGCTAGTAAAAATGGAGTGATCCAAAAGCACATTTTTTTTTTTTTTTTTTTTGTTCAGCAGAGAGACAGACTGAATTCAAGGACAAATAGGAGATACAAATTTCTTTATAGATAGTCTAACCTAAAAGACTTTCATGTGAGTGAAGTGTCATTAGATTTAGAAAATAGAAAGTGGAGTGAAAGAAGGCAGAGCGACAGCCTCTGTGCTCTCCTAGGGCCTCCATTGGGCCTTGCTGCTATTTTCTACCCCGTCTGCACTGGACCGAGGGCCTCCAGGGGCCTTTCGTCCTCCCTAGATCTGCTTAATTACCCTGAACCTTGAATTCGGCAGTGAACCCTTTTTACATTTATTTCATCTGTGGACTTTGGATTTGAACTACGTTTTTTATACAGAGATTTTTTTATTTTTTTATTTTTTAAGAATTCTTTTGCTGGGTCTAGAAAGCTTCTTAAATTTTTTCTTCTTTTTAAATTCCTCATTACCGGACAACAAAGGATCGCTATTTCTAGATCTGATTTATAAAGAAGTTTCATCCATTATCCTTTTCTACATGATTTGTAAAGCAGATGAGAGGATAAATTACACATTGTGAAATATTTGTTAGGTGGGAAGGTACCTGATGATGGAAAGGGCTTGCATACTGCTTATTTCTAACACATGTTAGAAATAAGGTTTGAGTCCATGTTACCAAATTTGTTCCCAACCTCTTCCCTGCAAGGTCCCTTTTAAAATCCTATTTTTGGTTGAGAAGTGAACCAGACCAAAGCAAGAAGTTTCTCACAGGGATAAGCTGTATTGTGTGAAATAATTATGCAGCTTCATCTGTGTGTATTCATTTCTTGTGTATAATTGCTGTAAGGTGCGCACAACTTCCTAAAACAACGTCCTTTAAAGGAATACAAAGCAGTTATTAAATCTCATTACAATAATCTATGCCCCAGCCTCAATCACTCTTAATTTTAAATCTTGGGCAAGGGGTGATTTGAAGAGTGGTTTTATCAACGTGTACGACAGGAAATTAGGAAGTGTTCAGGATTCCCATTGTCTCACATGGAAACCCTCTTTCCACCAGCAGTTAGAAGAGTTTCTGAATGAAATATGAGAAAAGAGTGACTTTGAAAACAGCTGTATCTTTTCACTTTAATGAGGAGAGTCATTTTAGAAGAAAAAGAGATTTGTATTTAAAAAAGAAACAGACTCATTTGAGTTTTTTCATAAGGTTCAGACACAGCAAAAAGTAGAAATCTGAGGAAATCATGAGATATTTGTTTTTAATGCAAAAGGAGATATCATGTCTAAATATTTATATAGTGTGTCTTTCCAAAATGTTTGCTGGTAAATTTAATTTTAGCTCCAATTATTTTTTATATTTATTTTTTAGTTGTAGTTGGACCCAATACCTTAATTTATTTATTTTTATGTGGTCCTGAGGATTGAACCCAGGGCCCCGCACGTGTGAGGCGAGTGCTGTACCACTGAGCCATAACCCCAGCCTCTCCAACTGTTTTTACACTGTTTTTTGTAAACAAATTTCATTAATGTTTAGTTTTATACACTAATTGTTTCCTCATTAAATATATAGAAAATTGTTTTAATTTAACTGCCATAATGGTTTTTGTTTGGTTTTTGGTTTGGGTGTGGGGGTTGTTTGTTTTTTGTTTTGTTTTGTTTTATTTTGTTTTGTTTTCCTACTGGGGATTGAACCCAGAGGCGCTTCCTCAGCCCTTTCTTTAATTTTTTTTTTTGAAACAGGTCTCACTAAGTTGCTAGGCTAGCCTCGAACTTGTGATCCTTATGCCTCAACCTCCCAAGTGCCCAGCTATAATTTTCTATTTTGAAATTTCAAAAGGCATTTCTTTTTCCATTAGCTTTATAAACCAAAGGGTATACACACCTGAGATCAACTCACTGAGCAACAAGGATCAGCAGGGTTTTCCCATCTGCTCCCCTAACCCATCAGTTTGAACTTGAAGTTGACTGTAACAGTGCCGGCTAGGATGCAGTAGAGTATGATGGACATCTCTTGACATAAGTGTGCTTTCCTGAGCTTTGTGGGGAGGGGGCTGTGAATGCTGTTACAGGTCTTAGGAGGGGCATGAAATAAAGCAATGACATATTGCATCCCAAAATCATCATCCAAGAGAGGGCTCTCCCTAGCCTGGATGTTCTTCAAGTGTTCTATTGTAGCTAACCTTAAGAGCCAGGTGCTTTTTTTGAAGTAAGAAGCTTAGTCAGTAGCCTGACTTGCAGAGTATATGTCTCTTTGGGGGGAATTTAAGCCAACATTCAAAATACCGGTCAATACCTCCTCTTCTTACCTCGGACCCCTAATGTGATACATTTCTTGATTTTGTGACTAACACAGAGAAACAGATCAACTGGGAGAGCTAAACATAGACACTTGCCCTCTCATCTCTTTTTTCTATAATGTAATCTACGCCTTCCTAAAAACTGAAGGGCAGATTATTTTTAGCAAAAAGTATTTTTCTTTGAAACTCAATAAGGTCTTATAAGAGCTTGTTTTAATTTGAGACAAAGTGACAATAAAATTTCCTCAACTTCTATCCGCTAATTGGACATTTTTGTTTGTTTTTGTTTTTTGTTTTGGAATGCTGGGGATCATGCTGATTGGGTATTTTCGATCAATGAATTGAACTTTAGTTTTCTACCATTTAAAGGGGATAGGATTTGCCAAGTAAACCAATAATCTAAACAAGATTACGAAAATCCTACTTAGCCTAAGAAAACAAACCTCTAGAATTAAAAAAACAAACTATAATGTCACTCTTTTTGCAATGCAATATAGTCATTAAATGTCCTTGACAAAGGTCCGATAGGATTATCTCCAGGCAAAACCTTACCATATGTTTTATGTATTAAGTAAGAATGATAAAATAGCATCTATTTGTAAATAGTCTTACATGTGGTATTTCCTGGATGCTTCCCTCTCATACTCACTCCATTATTCTACCTTGGAAACTCTCTAGGGTAACTTTCTATTTCTTTATATTTTGGCACAAATCAAGTGCTAAATTCACTGTATCTCTAAGGGATTGGGTGAGTAAAGCTACAAGCTTTACCCTCCTCCAAAATCTCTTTTTACAAAAAGATCTAAGGACAGGTTTTAGAGAGCAAGCAAATCTCAGACCATATACTCACTGAGACTGAAGTTCACCTATTTGTTCTTTGCTAGAGCTCTGTCTCTTCTCTGTATTTATTTTATTAGTTGTATATGTTATTAGTTGTATATATCACAGGGGAATGGATACACATTGAATAATCTTGAACTGTTAAATAATTCTATCTCAGATCCCAACCTGAATTTTTTTGCCCTACCCTGAGAAGGACCCTGAGCTCTGGTTGGTAGATAGGAATTTCCTTCAATGAGTGTCTTTGCTGCCAGTCATGACAAATTACACAACACTTTGGTAAATATCTGCATGTCAACATTGGAGAGGAAGCAAAGGTTAGAAAAGCCAACTGCAAGACAAAATCCAATCCTTCCCGTAAATCCACGTGATTCAGAAAACACATTTAGGCACAGATTCTTCCCTGAACACAGAAACTGACTTCTCTCATCAAGATGGTAGGAGAATTCATCTTCAGCCCCCTCTGAGGTGGAGAGAAGGCTTTTATATTCTTTGAATACTAGTGTCATAGTCAGGCCTTAGGAGAATCAGGCCAGAGTCTGTTGTTATTATTTTTTTAAGAAGTTTATTTCAGTCACCCTAAATGAACAATAGGTAACCCCACTTCCTCCAACTCCACAGCGCCATTAGGTAGGAGAGGAGCTATCTATGTCTTTATATCAGGGTTCACCATCAGCACCTATTGCCATGTTATAGTTGTCTTATTCATCTGCCTCCTTCACTAGGCCAGCTCATAGAGAGAAGGCACACTCTTCAGCCCTTTGCTGTGTTGAAATGACAAAACTTGATTGAGAGTCCACTGCTTTCAAGGCCCAAGAGCAGGGCCACTGATGACCAAGAGCCTCTGCTTTCAACAAGGCTATTATCCTGAAAAAGCAAAATCCGTTCCCTCTGAGAAGGGATTTATAAAGCAAGCAACTGCAAACGGTTAAAAAATAATAATAAAGAGGGAGTGGGGAAGATGTGGCCTGCAGGTTGGCGCATACCTGCAGTCTCACCTACCGGGAAGGCTTAGGCAGGAAGATGGCTTGAGCCCAGGAGTTTGAGGCCAGGCTGGGCCATGTACAAGGCCTTGTCTCTAAATACTGAATAAGTAAGGAAAATGTGAAAGCTAGGATTTAAATAGTGTTCAGCATTTTATAATTACACTTGTATGCAGCAGCTACAGGATCTTAAAGGCACGGGGGGTTTGGAGACCTCGATGGGGACCACTTTCTAAGTACTTTACTTCCTCATCTATAAACTTAAGTTGATGACACCTACTTCACAGGATTGTGGGGACAGAAAGAGATGAGGTATGTTAACGCTGCCACTGTGGATACTGTGGTCCCAGTAGTTGTGAAGCTCATCCCATCATTCTGTTTTACCCGTCATGAGAGCACATCCTATCAAAATTTGAGCAGGCCATCCTCTGTTAGCTGCTTCACCATCACACATATACTATCTAAATACAAATGTCTACGTTGCAAATATTGTATGTATCACTATATAAATGTGTGTATATATGTATTTTCGGTGTACATACTAACTGCGAGTTCTTCAGTATTAAACACTTTATCCTTCAATATTAAACACTTTATTCCACTCCAGTCTGTCTCACTGTGTTTTGTCTTTCCCTTAGCACAGCTGGGGATCAAACCCGGGGCCCTGCACATACTACCCAAGCTTTCTACCACTGAATGACACCCCCAGCCCAACTCTGTGTTGATGACTGAGTAAAACAAAGCCCTGCCTTCCAAGAGTCCAGAGTAGTAAAGAGATTATCAAAAAAAAAAAAAAAAGCAAAATGACTGCATGGAAGAAAAAAACAACATGACCAACCATATCACAAGGGACTAATACCTCTATCATAAAATCTAGAAAAGGAAACCAATAGAAAAAGGGACAAAAAATATAAACACTCTACTACTAGATGATTCATCATTTTATCTTATCAGATTGGCTAGTGTTTTGAAATGATTGTCAGTATCCAGCTTTGAGAGAATAGCACTGTTGGGATAAGAGAAAATCAATAAAATATTTTGAAAGGGCGGTTTCAGACAACATTGTCAATGTGCATAGTCTGTGAGGAGGAATCCCATTACTTGGCATCTTTCCTCCAGAAATGACAGTATGATTGTGCTAAACATATATGTGGGGATGAATTTCATGAGTTTGAAATAAAAGATGTACACTGATAGAGTCCTGGTGAAATAAAACTATGGAGTATTTCATAGCCCTTAAAAAAGAAGCATGTATAAGCTAACCTGTAAGATAGCTATTATATATTGTTAAGTGAAAAATGAGGCGCAAATAAAATATTTAGAGCAATATACACAAAACTTTTAGCAAGACTATATCTGGGGAGTAGGGTGGGATATGGTATTAATTGCTAATGCAGAAGAAATTTCACATTATTTTATCTTTTTCAATGTGCTTGAAAAGCAAGTGACTTTAACTTTCCTTTTTGTGTTTTCAATATTTTTAAATAAAAAATATGTTGAGCTGGGTATGGTGGTATACATCTGAGTTCCCAGTTACTCAGGAGGCCAAGGCAGGAGGATCATTTGAGCTCAGAAGTTCAAGGCCAACCTGGACAACACAGCAAGACCCTATCTCAAAAACAAAAAATACACACACACACACACACACACACACACATACTTATAAGTTGCTGTTGTTACATGCCCAAACACCATAGATCAGTATAAGTTTTATAATTGAAGAACAAACAAAATGTCATAGGAAAATAGAACAAGAGAAGGGGAGGAAGAATCCTGAGTATTTACTGTCTACTCACACAGGCCCTCTGTATCTGTGACCCACTTATGCCTCGACAAACCTGAAGTCAGTAATAGTGGCCCTATTTTATAAATGTGCAAACTGAAAATTAAAAATCGGTAACTTTCCTAAGGCCATACAGTGATGTAGTGGCAGAGCTAGAGTTAACCCAGGTTTGTCCAGCAGGTTCCCAGTCCAGGTATCGTAGGTGGCGCCCAGAGCAGAGAGCTGCAGCCCAGGCAGAAGCAACTGCAAGATAAGAGCAGAGAACGAGACTATTGCTAACAGCTAAAGTTGTTAAAACTTCTCATATGTAAGACAAGAAGACTATAAAAATAGAGTGAGAGTTTTCAAGCACCAAAATCCGAATCTTTTTTTTTTCCTTCCTACAGATTCCCTCATATGCTCTAAAACTAAGGGCTTGAACAGGGCTCCAGCACTATTGTCACACAGTTATTAAGGGAAAGGGGAATTATGTGTGTGGTAGACCGTGATCACTCACAGGCATGCCTGCATGGTTCCTCTGTGTCGTGAATCTACTTACTTAACCAACCTAGCATCCCAACACTGATTCCCAGCCTCCCCTGCCACAAGGCTGCAGACAAATAACTTACTTTCTATCTGATGGACCCATGTCAGACTTTGGTTGGAAAGTGACGAAACGAATAGGGATCAGGGCATTTGTTTGCAAACGCAGGTGATCTGGGAGGTCACTTTGACACCCTTACCAGGGCCATTCTTCAGTGTGGTGCTGGGAGTCATTCCTGGAAGCTTGGGTGCCTCTAACCCTTGCAACATGCCAGTAACTTTCCTAATATTTCTAAAATTCTCTCCCACTGAAAACCAGCTAGAGTGGATGTTTTCTAAAGTTTTAAATGCTGACTGAAAGCCATTGTGTCTTCTAGTAATTTATAAACATTCTAAATAATCTAGCAATGATGTCTAGATCTTAAAGCCTTTGAAACACCCACTTCCCCAGCAAAATGCCAACTGTGGAAACAGCTCAGCTGAAATGCATAATTGATGGATGGAGGTGGGGGCCTAATTCCTCCTGTGACTTCCCTATGAGACCTGCCTGTCTGAAAAGAAAGAATGTGAGCCAAGGGGAGGGAAGATGGAAGGATGAGAAGACATGTTTAAAGCTTTGATTTCTTCAGAGAATATGATCTGTTAATGGAAGAGCCAGGGAATAACAAACGGAGACAGAAGTTTGGCTGCAGTTCACACAGCCTTTGGTACTTGCCCTACTCTCTTTGTCCACATTAATAAGGGAGGTGGATTTGGAGGCCTAACATACAAAGAAAGTTCTAGTCACGCAGGTTGCTGTGCCGTAGGGGAGTCATTCCTTAAGGAAAAACTCTGAGATAGATTCCCATCAGCACAGAACAATTCAGAAGAGCGAGGCCTGTCTGCCGAGAGGTTAGTGTTGGGCTGGCCTGGGGAAGTCGGGATTAACCCACTGAGGTCATGCAAGGCCAATCTCATGGGTTCATGATTTCCCAAATCTGTGTCTTTAGAGTTAAAGGCAGAATTTTTTTTTCCTTCTGTAGTGAGAAAAGCTTAATTAAAGCAAAATCAAGACTAAGAGATCAATTGAAAGTTGTGGGGCAGGGAGTTTTACTGTCCATCAGGGAACTCCCACCCATTAATCTAGACTCTGGGGGATGAGGTTGCATGTAGAGAAATGGGGTAAATCTTTCAATCTAACAAGATGTGCCCTGACTCTGTGCTGTATTTAGAAGCAAAGGTTCTGAGACTGCCTGTTAGCAGTGGGCTGGCCAGGGAGGCATGCACTGGGCTGGCTGGGGAGGTCTGTTGTTTGTGGGCAAACCCTACATTGCACAGGTCTTGGACCTTGGCCCCAGCCCTGCACACCAATGCCTGGCCAGATCTGCCCAATGTCAGCCAACAGGGTCAGCTTTTTGTCTGGCTTAGCTGCAGGTTCTCATCAAGTGCAGAGGTGCAGGGTCCATGGCAGAAGAGAAGCTTCCAGTCTTCTATGGAAAGCCAAAGAGCTTTCTATCAGTTCCTGAGGGAGGAGCCACAGGGCAACAATGGCTGTCCCCAGGCAGACCTGGCTCTCCTTGCTTCCTCCCTGCATGCTGGTGCTTCTGGAGGCTGCCTCTCCCCTTAGTGCTCACCAGCTGACTGCCCTGTAACATCCACCCCCACCCCCTGGGAAAAAGCCCCGCTAGGAAGCGGTTGCCTGGAGTCTGGCAGGAAATGCGCACTGGTGTGAGGGACAGAATGGGCAGCTTTTCCTCATCTGCCAGGAGGGAACAGAATGAGAGGGGTAAACAGGAGGCTGTCCCAGCCCTGGGAATTCCTGGATGAGGTATTTCTTTTTAACTGGAAGGAAGGGATATCCTGACATTGATCAGAAAGAGAGTTTTTTGCTAGGAATCCATCTAGACCCACAATAGGGCTGGGACGCAGGCTTTGTCTTGTGAGCCCGTGGCCAGGACACTCTGAGGACCTGAGTGAGGACCCAAATCTCCACTAGGACAGGTTTCAAGGACAAAGCAGAGGAAAGTAGAGGTCCTGGGAGCACTGGCTCAGAAGCAAATCCAGACCCACTTCTCACCAGCGAGGGCTGAGGCTGGCCTGTTACCTCTCTCAGTCTCCTCCAAGGATGGACTCACACGGCTCACCTCTTGGGACGTTGGTGATAACACGTGCACAGTCCTCCGTCCTCACATCACATTTGGGCCCCAGGTGGACATATTATAGGGAACTACACAGGATGGAGCTGCCTGGTCCTTCTGAGGTCATAGCTTGCCTGTGAGGGTGGGACAAGGAATGGGAGGCCACCTGTCCCAAAGAGCTCAGTCTTCTGACACTGGACCCTCTTCTATAGAACCCCTGGAGGTCTGGTTCTAATAATGGCCACTTGATATCCCGCCATTCCTACAGGTGATCAGGTCAGGATAGCACCTGTGTAGAGCTGGGGACACCAGTTGGGTGTCTGGCCTACATCACTAGCTCCTGTTAGACACTGTGGGACTCCCCCAAATCCACATGCCTCTGGGAACCATCTGAGGACGCAGTGCCTGTCACAGGGCCCTGAATGAGGAGGCAGGTATCTCTCCATTAGTCTAGGCAAAAGGGCAGAGTTGGACACTAACACCTCAAATGGATGTCCAGGTCTGATGGCCACCGGCCTTCTGTGCCTACTGAACATATCAAATCTGATACGTTTGAATGAAGATGTGATTTTTAATTTTAACTTGTTTCAATCTAAGTGGCCACTGCTTTGGATGGCCCAGCATAGGCTGCAGGGGGTTCTCAAACTTTTGTGAATAAAGGGGCACCCAAGGAGTTTATGGAAAAGTTGACCCAGAGATCTGGCTGCAGGAGGGGCAGGGAGAGGCTCCGGCTTCACACCTTCATGAGCAGTTGAGACTCTGATTTAGGGGCCCTCTGGCCATCCTCTCCCTCCTTCTCCTTTCTTCTTCCCAAGTTCAGCCTTCTCTTCTTCCTGTCTTATTTTTTCCCTCTGACATTACCACCCCCCATTCTTCTCTCTGTATATAAATTGTATTGAATGGATGGACAGCGCTGGAGGACTTTCACACAAAGCTGAGGTGGGAAGGAGAGACGGGGCATGTCATCCTGGGAGGGTACAGTCAGACGGACTGTAAACATGAACTTAGTGCTCAATTCTTTGAGCCTCAGTATCTGAAAATGAGTATAGTAACTTTATTTTTTAAAAAAATGGTGAAGATGAAACAAACAAGCTCCTGTCTGCACCCCTCAATCCCTCACCGTCCAGGGAACCAGTTCCTAGTCCCTAAAAACAAGCCACACTGTTACATTTCTGTATCTAGGAACCCAGATCCTCTGCCCACCATCCTCTTTTGCCTCCTTGTAAATTCTACCTCAATTTGTCCTTCTTCATCCTAGAATTCCAACCTTTTGGGGTTTTCCTAAGAAAGTGCTTGGCTGGTAAGCTGAGGTTTGGGCTGGGAAGAGTCCTGAGTCAGACTTTGTCCAGGAGATTGGGGTGGGGCTCACAGGAGCCTGAAATACCCAAAGACACAACACCTCAGGACACACAGCATCTTGGGTACATAACGTAAGTTATGTCAAGAAAATGGACCCTCAGAACCCACCAACAGCTAACTGGTGCTCCAGGACATCCAAAGTGGCCACTGTCTCAGAAGCTGTTTGTGGGGTCAGTCCTGGCCCGGTGGGAACAGAAACTCATAAAGTCCATGAAGTCCCCATGCTAGGCCCCTCAGATCCAGGTTCCCTAAGTGAGAGAGAATCACTTTAATCTCAGCATCCTCCAGGGCCCCAGGGACACTGTAGCAGGCTGCTGGTTCCCGTCTGCCAAGCTCGTCCCCATAAATTATAGGCTTCTTAGTTTTCTCAGACTGATCTGATTACCCCGGTATGTCTCAGGTTCAAATAGTGTTGTCCACCTTTCTTGGAAACTGGATATTGGGCTATTCTGTGTCCAAAGTACAATTATTCCCTGATGTTGGGAAGGAGCCAGGGATGGGGGGTGGGGTGTCTGCAGGCCTCATCTCTCTCTTATAAGCTCCATTGTTGCCAAGGATCAGTGCTGAGGGGCTGTGGGTCAAAGGAAACCATGGATTCTGCGGGGAGAGGCAGCCTGCAGACTCCTACTATCAGGACAAAAATAGAGGCAAGTGTGAGGCCTCTATGCTCCCCATCAGCTCTGAGGTCTTCTGTGGAGAAAGATGGGGCCACTCTCTAGGCTGGATACCCAGGGACCCAGCCTGGACTGCAGACCAAGTGCTGTCCTACTGCCTGGCCTCGGCCACCAAAGCCCAATTATAACTTGAATGATGTTCATAGAACAGAATCCAGCTCTATTTTGAGTACAGTAGGAAGATTATTGGTGTGAAGAATTGGGGTTGTTAGAGGCTCCCTAATGACTGGAACCAAGAAAACATCTCTCTCTTAATCTCTGTCCCTCTCTCTGGGGTGACAAGATTTCTTAATACTGTGTCACTTCTCTATCTCCATCTATCTCTGGGTTGGCTTCCTCTGTTCAGTTTGAACATGGCCTATTAGGGCTGCTCCAAATTGGCTCCCTCAACCCAGTGCTCATGTCACCCAGCTCCAGCAGTGAACTGCCCCAGCGTCTCAGAGCCCCGGTTGCAATTTGAAGAGTGGCCCAGCCTAGTCTCTGAGTGAGAGATCTCCTGGGTCAGATCTCACCAGGATGAAGTTCAGTCAAGGTAGCCAGCCGCAAAGGAGCTGGAACTCACAGAACAGGGCTCTGGCTTCTCACTGGGCAGGACCCCAGGGGTGCGGCTGGAGGAGGGCTGGGAAGGCATCTCCAAAAGACATCTGTCACAGCAAGCTACTGACAACCCTTTCAGCTCTAAAACCACCAATTACCTGTCGGCACACCAGCCAAGCCTGGACACGGCTGGGGGTAAGATCAACAGAGCGAGGCGCTGGTTTCAGCCCCACCTTACAGACAGCAGGAAGCTGTCTTGCCCTGGCCTGTTGCTCCTTACTCCCCCCAGGCCCCAATGAAAGAGTGGATTCCACCAAGGGTAACAGGAGACCCACCCTGCACACAGAGTGGGGCCTGACTCTGGTGCCAGCAGGCATTTCCCCAACCCGCCAGCCCCAAGCGCTTCCTCCTGGAGCACCATTTCATCCAGGTTGATGGACCTGGCGCATCTAATGTGCCCCTAATCCCCTTAAACCACCGTTGTTCCATCTCCTCTTGCTAATCCAATCCCAACGAGCTTCCCCAAGCCAATTCCCTGGCCTGTCACCTTGACCTGGCGGGGGTTGGTCTCAGCTGGGGCTGGCCTGCTGGCTGACTGCCCCCAACCCCCAATACTGCTCCCATTCCAGCTTCCCACCGAGGCAGCTGCTCCTGCCCATCCTCCACGGCTGGTGCACATCCCAGAGGCCTCTGAAGCTCACAAAGGCAGGAAGGCAGGACGGGGGTCCCCAGGGACATGGTGGTGCGCAGACCCAGAGTCTTAGTGGCAGCTGGGCTGGAGAGATCAGGCTGGTTCCCCACATGTAACCCTGAGCCTAAGGTGTCCATCCTCTCATTTTGCAGGGATTAGGTCCCAGCCCCGCAGCCTGAAAGAACTGCATCCTCCAAGTGGGGGCTTCCCTCTCTGACAGGTTAGAATTGGTGCTTGATATGAAAAGCAGCTGGAGCTCCAGGCGTTCACACTTGCTCAGATTTCACACTGTTGTGATTTAGGATTAGCAGGAAGGAGAGGCAGATCAGATGTTGCTGTCATTAGAGGCTTTTCTCTCCTGGGACCAGCCCTCAGCCCTGCCCTTTCCTCCTCCCCCAGCAGAGCCTTCCTGCTCCTCTCCTCTCTCCTATCTGGGACCGGCCCATCCTTCCTTAGGAAGCTCCAGGCAGCCTCTGCTGGTTTGTGATTCAGCCTGCAGGATGTACCTTTCTGAATTTTGATAGTCCAGAGCTCCTGGTCTCTCCACCAGGTGAGAGACTGTGTTTTGCTGGTGACTAGCAACAGGCACTTGGGTCGATTGAGGGTGGGAGCACTAAATAGAGCAGGTATTGGGGTATTCTGAAATGCATTCTATCCACTAATCACCTCGTTCAGTCATGCATATACACATGCAACCATGGGAACAGTGCCTTGTGCAACCCACAGGGGACACAGCGACAAGTGAGGCCCTATCTTTGCCCTCAGAGTTCAGTGAGAAGGTAATGGAGTGATCACAAAGAGGATGAGAGGGCAAAGATGATGTTGTATGCAGGACAGTTCCAGATGTAGCCCAGTGCCTTCCTGTTCAAAGTGAGGCCCACGGACCAGTGGCACCAGGAGCAGGATCATCCAGGTGATTCTTTCAAATACAGAATCTTGGGTCCCACTTCTTCCCACAAAAATCAGCCCCAAGAGCTTCCTCCTGGAATTCCCACGATTCATAGACACCATCATGTTGGGCAAGCATAAGCCCTGTGTACTGATTCTCCGTCTTGGCTGGGGAGCTTGGAGACACATTCCTATCTCCCCCACAGACCCCAATTTCAATGATCAGGATGTGCCCTTGGCATCATGGAATCTAAAAGTTCTAGAATGATTCTAATATTCAGCTAAGGAGAGAACTTAGAGAAAAAAACAAAACCCTCTGGAGGAGATGACACCCACCAGCTCACACTTGCACATTCTCTACTCCTCACATATGTCAAATAAGTGTAACCAGAAACACCCAGAGAATGGAAGCAAGTGGCAGGTGGTATCCACACATGTGATAAAGCCCCCGAAGAAAGGCAGTGCCCCATGGGTTGAGGGTGATCAGGAGAGAGGTCAGGTCAGGTGGACTGGCCTTGAAGGAAAGATGAAGGACCAGAGGGAGGTGGAACAGCATGAGTAAAGTGCTAGCTTTGGAAGCTTTGGAAGTTAGGATAACCGCTCCTTCCATGCTCCGTGAGAGTGGAGTGAAAGTCCCTGGGGTCAATGCCTTGAGACCTGGCCTGGAGCCAATGGAGCAGTGGAATTATGGGCAGGGCAAAGTCTGGGGTAGAGGCTATGGGCCATTTCTCTGTCCCCAGGCAGGGTGGGTTAGAAGTTTCCTTTCTACAGCCAAGATGTTTCTCTGATTGGAAGAAATATCCCTGGATCAGACTTTCATTTCTGGGGCTGACAATGGTGTCTGTGTTTGTTTCCTTGTCAGGACTGGGTGGAGGTTATTGGAAGTGAATCACTCAGAGCACATCTTCCTTTGACTGCTCCAGCCAGTTCACTCCTGCTCTTAGGCATGGGTGGGCACACAAGCTCAGAACACAACCAAATCCACCTGTGACCCTGGGGAATGAGTGAGCCCCAGCATGGGACAGTTGTTCAAAAAACCCAAGAGGCCAACGGGGTCTGATTGCCTCTTTTCCTGTCATTCCCTTGCACATTTTAATGCATCCTTGGGGATGGAAGGAAGGCTATTTTTAAGCTTCCCATGCTAGTGGCCCTTCTTTCCTGGAAGGAAATGGCTCAACCTATTGTGGAAAGTGAAAGTCAAGAGCAGCATCCTCCAGGCCTTTCGGCTCAGGCATCCATCAGGATTTTCCCTCCTTAATCTTCTGGTGCCTGTGGATTCTAGTACAGACGTCAGAACCAACAACCTGGCTCCGATCCAGCAACTCCACTTATAAGTTAATCTCTCTGGGCCTCAGTTTCCTTATCTGTAAATGAGGATAATAACAGTGCCTACCTCATAGGTTTGATGAGAGGATTCTGTTAGATCAAATGCTGGGCTTATGCCTTGGCTTCATTGTGCCTACACCCAGGGATTCCATAAAATCCCTTGGAAAGGCCAGTGCACCCTGATGACGGACACTATCAAGCTTCACCAGGTGATTGCTCTCAGGAGATCTTTCAATAGGCCGTATAAACAAATAAAGCACTGATTTAAGTTTCTTTATTAGCAGGAACCAAACATTCAAGTGCAATATGCTTTTATTTGATCATAAGAAAGTATTTCTAAGTCTGAACATTTACTGTTAGAAGTACCCACCAGTGGAAAATAGTCAAATTGTATTAGTCATGAGACAGTTAAAATATGTAAAAGTGGTTGGTCCCTTCTGTAGTTACTGATATGAACTCTTTCTTTCAGAAATAAAGCCTCAGTTACCTTATAAACCATGACAGTTGCTTGTCTCTACCAAAATAGGACAGTCATCATGGCAGGGCCTTGAGTTCTGACCTCTGTGGTAGGTACTGGCAGTGCTGTGCCAGGAAACCACTCTCTGGAATAAAGACAGGCCCCATGTGTGGCACTTGCCAATTTCCACAGTGTAAATACTCTCACCAAGACCAGCACGACATCACTGCCCTGGAGTTGGGAAGGGATATGCACAACAGGCCTCTAAAAGCTTGTGACAGAAAGATTCCAGCCCATGAACCAAGCCTTTGGGGGACGCAGATTCAGTGGACTCCCCTGGTCACTCAGGGGGCCCTAGGGTCCAAATACCAAGTGTCTAAGCAAAAAGGAGGGAATGGGTTTGAAAGCAGCATGGGAGGATGAAGTTGCTCTGGGGCACACCACTGTTAGCTTGTCAGCAACCCACAGGGGAAGGGCCGAGAAACCTGCTTGTGACCAGCAGCAGGGCTGTGACATCTCACTCTCTGGAGAAATCTGGATCCAGGTTGGTTGGGGAAATGAAAAAAATAAGGGAACAAGGCAGTGTCATGTAGATCAGAATGTTGTTCCAGCCAAGGGAAGGTGTGGTACAGAGAGAAAATGGAAGGTCACTGGGGAGAAGAGGAGAACTCTTAGATGTTCCAGGGTAGGCGTAGTGGAATTAAGGGTGTAAAACAAGGAGGAACTGGATCCCAGAGGGTGACACTTGAGCTTTGGGAAGTCATTGTTGACCCTAAGTATATCCATGGATTGTGTCACCAAGATGGAACAGGACAGCTATTAATGAAGACGAAATTGAGAGACTGAGGAGCAGGTCAGTCTGTGGATCATACCATGGCCTTGGACCACCTCCGGATGAGCCAGACATGGAAGATTTCAATGAATGGGAAATTAAGATGAAATAAACTGATGTAGCAAGGAGAGCTGGAGTTTGAGAGTTTTTGAATGAAGGGGAAAGGAATATTCCGGAGAATGAAGCAACAAACGAAGTTCCAAGCAATACAATTTGCAGGGGCTATGGGAAGAGATCTCAGAAGCAGGGAGTGTCCAGGGAGAAACGCGTGTTAGATGAAATTAAAGTAAAGACAGACCCAGCCACAGCTGCCATTACCAGCCCTCTGGCCCACCAGCTTGCTCTCAGTTTCCAGCAGGCACCAGCTCTCCCAGGTGGAGTCCTGGGCCGAACACATCCCCGGGCTTTGCATGAATTTCCCAGGATCAGAGATCATGGCACTAATTGCTGGTTTATTCCTTTTTTCCTCCAGGGAACTTCAGATGGCTGGAAAGATTCCCTTCGATATTTTAGAAGAACATAATAATTAAGTATTTTGAGGGGAGGATGCTTGGAGAAGTTCAAATTAGATGCTATATTGGGAAATTATAGGTGCTGTCACCAAGAGGAGCCAACAAGGAGGGCCGTTAGAGAAGTTGTGTTCAGCTGAAACACAAATGGCCCACTTTGGACCAGCGGGGCAGGCATGCAACCCCTTCTTGCCACCTCTGCACAGTCCATACCTGATCCCAGACCTTGCCCTGGGGCCAGAAAGATCAACTAGAGCCTCTTCCGAAAGAAACCATTGGCTGCCCCAGGAACCTTGCAATGACACCCCATAGAGTTGTTCACCCACCACAGAGGTTTCCCCTCATTCTCTCTAAAGTCCTATCCTTGGAATTGCCTTCCCAAGAGACCTTTGGGCTGGAAGAGACACACTTGGGCTTGCTGCAGCCTGAGCAAGTTCTAGGCTGGCATCCAGGACTTGTAAGAGCTCCTGCAGTTCTGAGGTTCTCTGGTGGGCAAAGCAATGCTTGGGGTTTTGAGAGGGGTGGTTGTGCATCCTCTCTTTCCTCTTGCCCCAGCTTGAGGGGTGAGAGGCAGGCACCTGTCAGGTTGAGACCATGAGAGCGTAATATCCATGCCTTTCAGTCTGATCAGGCAATCACATATCACTTTCCTCAGCTGGCCAGCTCTGGAGAAAGGCCTAATCATAACTCTGTCCCCAGGGCCAGGTCCAAGGCCTGGTGCCAGGCAAGGGTCTTTACACAGTATTGCTTGTTTCTCAACTCCCCATCAAAGCGACCAGTCCAAGTGAAAGGGGACAGCCTGCATCTTCATGTCCTCACTCATCACAAGGCAACCAATAATGTGCCAATAATGAACACAGCGGTGGCTACTCCTTGTCCAATACCCACTGCATCTTTGATATAGATATTACTTCTGACTATTCAACCTTGCAATGGCATCCCCATCTCCTGATGAGGAGATTGAGGGTCAGAGAGGTTACACAACTTCCTTAAAGCCAGAAACCAGTGAATCAGCTCTGGGTTTGAGTCTAGATTTGTCTGTCTTCAAAATCCACCTGCTTTCCTCATTCTTTCACGTATTAAAGTCATTAAGTCACTCCTCTCGCTGTTACCCCATCTGATATTCCCTGTCCAAAATTATTCCCATTTTCCATGTTTACCTGGTCTTCCAGGAAGCGCTCTGTGAATACATTGAGCTGCCTAGAAAGTTCGCTGAATGATAAACATCCAGAACCTTTGCTACCAGGCACCTGGTTAAGAGGGGCAGAGGGACTGGAGGCCCTGAAGCTCCCCACCAGCCATCTCATGATTAAAGTTGCCACTCTTAGCAAATAAAATGTGAAACCCACTTGTACGAGTGAATTTTCTCTTGTCTATATGGTATTCACAATCCACTAGGCCTTCTGCATCTTTTCCTGGTCACCCTGCCCTGGACCCCAGTAGGCAGGAGTCCTGGTGGAGAAGTGAACTTAGGGATAGGAAAGGAAGAGGGAAAGGTTGGCAAAGGAGGAAGTGGGTGAAGGCAGGAGGGAAGAGAGGGGGATAATAGTGAGGAGAGTGTGAGAGGGCAGGCCCTCTGTCTGTTCGGGCTCCTGTCCTCCCATCTGGGAAAAGATCTACTGAGTCTACTCCATGGGCCATTTGCAGGCAGGGAGGGACGTGGGTCTGGTGGGCTTCCCCACCAAGCTGCCTGGAGGAGCTGGCAGTGTGGAGATCCCAAGGTGGAAAGATAGTGCTGCCCTCATCCCCATATCCTGAGGAGGTCACCCTTCAGAAGGGAGGACAGAGAAGGGGATATTTCTGTGGGTACCCTTTGGTATGTGGGTCTACAGTGAGCCCAGAGCATTTGGCCATGCCAAGAGAAAGAACCCAGAAGTTCTGTTGGCCTCATACTTTCTTTCCAGAAAAGCAGTTCTGGGGACAGAGAAGTGTCTGGGCAAAAGAGGCCCAAGGCTGTGTGTTCATGTCTCATCCCATCTGGCCTGGAGGCGTTGGCCAGTGGTGTCTTTACTGCCTGTCTGGGGGCAGGGCCACCCTTGGTGGTCCCCAGGGGAGTGCTGGGGGGAGGCCCTGTCAGGAAGTGCTGGTCTCTGCCTGAGTCTCCCTAAAACTCCCACGTGATCATCTCCTTCTCAATGAACAGTGCTTGCATGATTGAAAGGGGAGATTGCATATTTTGCTCCATGGCTTTAGACACTGTGTGTTTCTACTTTCAAACAAAATTTGGAAGTTTCCCAGCCTTCCAACCCACCTCTCTGTGCGTCACTGTGTTTATGAAATTCTTGTAGCCAGGCGGACTCGTTTCCAGATTCTGGGAAGGGTGGCAGCCGGCCTGTGTAAATGCCATCGTTGCATGACATGAATTGGCACAGGGGATGGTCAGAGGATCCAGGGCCTCACTTGGCATCAGCTACTCTGAGCTGCATTCTGTAGCATTCACAGAAGGACTTTTTCCAGTGCAGAGAGAGCTCACAGAGCTCTTAGGCTGTGATAGTGGTGTAGGCAGGTAGATGAGGCCCAGGAGCGGTAATGGCAAGACCTGGTCAGTCGGGCTCAGAGAAGTGAATGACATTCTGGGGAGAGCTGCAAAGTCCAAGTTGCTTAGTAAAGACCAGGCAAGTGGACACAGGAATCCAGATGGCAAGGTCTGAGTCAGATGAGGTGGAGCCATTGTCCGGCCATTCCATTAGAGAGGAGACCTGGAAAGGCCAGGTCTGACACCGGCAGGTAGAAGACAGGACCCCTGGGAAGAATGTCTCAGGCCCCTTCACATTCTGTTGTGAACTCACTGAAGGGGAGGGATGTCAGATTGATGCAGGTGTCACACCTGGGGACAGACCTGCCTTTGCATGACCCAGACACATCTCCAGTTCTACACCCAAGGCACCTTCTTACTTCTCCTGGCCCTGCTGGTTGTGCCTTCAACTTAGCCAGCTGCTTCTTTGGCTGCACAAAACAGCACAGGTGAGCTGAGTTCATGGACATTCTGATGGGTGGAGCTTCACCCTGGTTCGAGGCACTTGTTCTGGCAGGACTTCTTGACAGATCCACAATGGCTACCCCCCACATTCCCATTGCAGGGAAAGGCACCTTTACTCACCCAGTGACCCAAAACAGATCCTGGAGAGTTAATTCCACCTTTTCTTTTTCTTCCCTCCTGGAAGGCTATGCCAGGTTCCTCACTGGTTTCTAGCTCTACCCCCTGTAGTGCATTCCCCACACTCAGCAGGGAGGACTTCTAGAACACAGATCTGATGGCATCACCCCCACAGGTTTTATGCTTGAAAGCCAAAGGAGGGTATAGAGTCTTCCAGAATTTTCTGGAGGAGAAAGGAGTACCATACAGTTCTTTATCTAATATAGCATTTTTTTTCTCGCTCTAAATGTAGGGAACTTAGGGAAATACAGAAAAATAGAGAGAGGAGAATTATTCATTTTGGCACTATTATTCATTTGTGCCCACCCAGCACAGCTGTCCGGGATGGAAGGAAGGACAAGGTGGGGTTGACTCTCTATTTTGGGGCCCTGGTGAACGTAGGTATCCTTCCCAGTGATGGGGACATGTAGAAGTAGCCATCATAAGTCTGTTGAAAGATCTCATCAGAATAAGTTTCTAGAACCAAGGTGAAGACCCCATCCACCCCAGAGTCTATTTTGGCCCTATGAATGCAGACATGGCCACATGACTTGCTTTGACCAATGAACCGCCAGTGGAGGTGATGTGTGTCCCATGGACAAAAGCTTCTGGAGTCAAGTGGGGTGTTCCATGCTCACTTTTATCCTCTGCAGGAGTATGTCTATGTCTGACATGGGCAAGACCCCTTGCTGGCAACACCAGTCTGGACAGAGGAGAATGAGGCATGTCCTCTGATATGCCTCCTGTCCGTGCCCAAAGAAAAGGCACCAAGCTCACCTGAAAGAGATGCCAATCCTGACCCAAGAGGAGAGTGTGGAGGGTTCCATTCATGCCATTTCCACTTCTGGAGACTATCTGCATCAGATGAGGAGGCCCTATCCCAGCTGTTGAGGGCTCAAAGTGAAGAGGACAGGCAAGGTAATTTTTCTGCTTTTCTGGAACTTACTGCCTGGGGACACAGAGGTACAGGTAAATAAAATAATGTGCTAATTATAGATGGTGAAACCATTGATGAAAATAAAACTGGGGAATGGGTACATTGGGGGTGACAGAAAGACAGAAGGGGTAGTCAAGGAGGGCCTCTCCTAAGGAGGTGGCTTGGGCTGAGAAAGGAATGGAGACAAGGAGTCAGTGTGTAAGGGGGCTGGGAAGAATGCCTCAGGGCTTAGGAACAGGAAGGGGTCCCGTGTGTTGTTGCAGGATCACAATAAAGGGGCAGAAAGGTTGGAGGAAGGCAATAAGGGTAGGTCATGGGGCCCGTGTACACAGCCGGGATGGGATTTGAATCTGGGTACCATTGGGAGTTCTTGACTTGTAGCATGACAATGACCTCCTCTGGTGTATTGGTTGGTTATTGATAGGAGAATTGATATGGGGATGGCAAGAAAGAGATGCTGAAGACCTTCACTGGGGTTATTGGCAATGAAATAGAGAGACATGAACATACCTGGGAAGTACTTCCTACTGCAGAGCAGCTGAGAGTTACGAATAGAAGGCAAAACAAAGAGAAATCAAAAGATTCCCATGCTCTTTATCTTGAGAAACAACAAAGGTCACTGAAGGTCAGTAGGATCTCCAAATGGAAATAACATTACATTTTTGGCTTCCTTGGCAGTTTTCCGAAGAGGCTTTTTCTTAATGAAGTTGTCTGAAGCACACGGACCCTGAGGTTTTTGTTCCCCTTCACCATTCTTTTTTTTCTTTTGCCTGGAGGGGTGTCTATGTGACCAGGTGGTGAAGAGGAGGACAGGGAGGAGGACAAGGAAGAGGAGGAGGAGGAGGAGGAGGGAAGGAGGAGGAGGAGAAGGAGGAGAAGGAGGCGGAGAAGGAGGAGGAGGAGGAGGAGGAGGAGGAGGAGGAGGAGGAGGAG